>NC_133288.1:2802988-3402988 GCF_005239225.2 Populus alba
CTTGCTCCATTCTGATCCAACTAAATGCAACAATATGCAACTTAATGCCTCTGTTTTTAGCACGACAGATGAGGAAACACGGCAAACTAAGTTAAGCATTTAACTTGCGGTGTATAGATATAATATCATATGATTTCATGTTGAAAGGAAATTGCATGAAAGAAATTGGCCGAGCCATGGCAATTCTCTAAAGTGCAGAACAGTTGCAACTAAACGATGATGCAAATCCAACTTCATAATATCCAATTAGGTGTCTAAATAATTAAAAAGAAAAAAATGCTGGAAGTGCAATTCAAGATTGTTTGATTAAAAAAATAAATGAATGAACAAGTTCTCTGCAAAAAGATCCAAGAAATGGTAAAGTCAGAGCCTTAAAATGCAGAATAACAGCATCATACTTGCTTTTTATCATGGATAGAGCTATTGTGGATATTATCACTTCTATCAATGAGGGTATATCTCACCATCAGTCAATGACTTCAATGAGATTTAATTCACAAGCAAGCATAGTAATGAAATGGTTTTCTGTTTGGCACCTTTTGATAGGAATTTATCTTCTTTATGCTAGGAAAAACAAAAAAGGCCACATAACCGTGATGTTTCAATGGTTAGATTCAAAAGGTACGGTGTCTAACATTTATTATGCTCACTCGGGATGGAGAAGGCCCACCCAAAAACAACAAAGTGTAATTATAGAAAGAAATTCGTTTCTAGTTGACATTATTCAGCTCCCAAACCGAAACAGAATAATATGAACTTTCCAACCTTTTAGCAGTACATCTTTGATATGCTTCCTATTCTAGAAGTGAATCCCCAAGATATATGCAAACAGCTACCTCTTCAACAGCAGGGTTCAGACAAAATACATTGATGCTAAAACGAAAATACAAAGAAAAGGGTAAGAACCCCGAAACCATTACCAAAAGTAACTCCATAATCACTACAATATTAACAGAGATTTCAATCATCTTCCTTGTTTTTTCTTTATGTTTAATGAAACGAGTTTGATTTACTTGCAACATCTCTTCCAGTGTTTCATTATGCCTACAGGCAATCAACTATGGGCCCAAAACAAACTAGTGATGATCTTGATCTTCTACTGGTAATTTTTTGGCAGCACACCAAAAGGTAAAGCAAATTACAAACACTCTTCCTAAATAAACAAACAAAAATTGCAATCCATTTACAGTACCACAAGCAGCATCACATCACATCAATAGAAATCTGAGCTTAAAACAAAACTCAATTGATGAAAAAAGAAGGAAAAAAGATACACACACCAACTCCATAAATCCAAAAAGCCTCATACCTGCTTGGATTTCTAACCAAACAAAACAAAACCTTCCTAAAATCACATGAAAAGCAAAACCCATCTATCTTTACGGTTTCTAATTCTCAAGATCGATGAGCAAAACAAAAACACACAGTATGTGACATGCATATGTTTGTATATGTGTGTACATGAAAGATAAGAGATTGTGTGGTTACCTTTCCCTTCTGCAGAGCTTGTACTCTCTGCTTGCAAGATCAAGAACCTAAAGAAAAGAATAAAAAGCAGAACTTTTAGCAAGAAAAGAAATATGGGATCTACTTCATGTAAATTCGGTGTCCATATATTTTATTTATATTTAAGGGGTTTGATTATGGATCAGCAAAGTTGCAGTCATGAGTTTTGACGGTTTTTTATATATGACGATGAGCTAATGTTTCATAGGAACAAACCTAAGATTGGAAACAAAAGCTGCTTGTGATGTGCTTTGTCTTGTGTTCCCTTCTGACTCCGTATATATATTCAGAAGTTTGCCCTTTAGTGGCTTCTGTCTCTTTTGTTACTTTTTGACGAAATTACCCTTTACGTCAATTACCTTTTTAATGTCAAATCAGAACTTGGATTTGTTCTGTCCAGTTTTATCCGTGTATGCTAGTGTATTATTTTAGATTTTTTAAAAAAATATTTTATTTAAAAATAAATTAAAATAATATTTTTTATCTTTTTGAAAAATACTTTTTCCATTGACATATCAAAACAAAAATTAAAACATAATTTACAGCTATAGCTATAGAAACTACACAATATCAAAAAAAATTTCCAAATAACAAGTTTCAATTTTTCTTTAAACTAGCACAGTTATAAAAATATATGTGAGAATAATACATGGCTGGGTTGCGTTGTTAGTAACAACACAATTTATTTTTTTTTAAATATATAGGTTATATTATTGTGAACTATCCCAAGAGCTTTCAGGCAGTTTAGTAGTTCTCCAGCAAACAGTGGATGTCCAAACGACACCCATTACAAATGACACAAGCACCAGCAATATCTGCTCGGTCTCTGGGGGTTCCTTTTCGAGTATAAAGTGCAGAACTGCGAGCAAAGAGCTTGAGAAAAGTACTACGACCAGAGTGGGAATGAGTGGTAAACGGAATACAATGGGATGATCTAATGGCATGGATGAGTTGCAAGCATACAAAAAGGCTACAGGGAAAAGAGCAATGTTCGCAGATAGGTAGAAACCTGTTCCATTCCAGAGGTGCAGTTCGAGGAATTGTGAGCTTCAGAACAAAAGAGACAGGGAACTCCCACACTTTTCAGATCTGTATACATGACAAACACAAATAAGAAAAGATGGCTTCTAACACTTATCTTATATAAAATGATCTAAATATAAATAGGTACTAAATTCTCAATCAAAAAGAAAAAGAACAAAGAAAATTGGAGTAGTTGCAATCTTTTGGCAGGGTATCTCTTCTGTCAAAAGTCTTAAACCTCATCGTGAATGAAGGGACATATGTACGGGAAATTAAAGAGTCTCATCATTAAAATTTCTTGCATGAGGTGACTGAGCTTAACACTTAAGCCTTCACCCCTGGTTGCAAGACTGGGACATTTTACCATGAGCAATGGCGCCTTGGAATCTAGAATGACTTGTTCAATTTGATTGTGCATGCCTAGTGGCCCATTGGTATTCTATTCTAACATCTAACAGAATAGAACAAGGTTTCTCAGAAGTGAAAGAAACGTTACAAGTTTCCTTCACAAGTGACTGTCAAAGTAAACTTCACAGAAACGTTGTCACGTCTTCTTTTCTACTAGAGCGGCACATGTATACGGCGGTGGAGTGGTTTTTCAGTAAGGGATTGTGTGAGTCAGTTTGACGATGCCTTGACTAGACTCAATGATACTTCTTTGGCAATGGAGGTTGGAGCTACCGGGGATAAGAAGATGTTGATCTTGGAAAAAGTCAACAACATATAGACATGGATTGGTTCTGCGATGACAGATCAAGATAATTGCATAGAGGGTGTGAATTGAAAATTAAATCAGGGGTGAAATTGAATATTGATATACATGCGGGGTTCAAAGAAGTTGTTTTTGCCTGTTTGAAAAAATAAAAAAGAATAAAGAATGCATGGCCTGGGAAGCCATTGCTGTACACAATGAGCAAGACAGAACCTCTCTGTCTGTCTTTGTTGAATATTTGCAAGAGCCTGACAACTTTCAAACAAATCCACGCCAATGTTCTCAAACTCGGCCTTGAATCTGACCCTTTCATCGCAGGAAAGCTACTGCACCATTGTGCGATTTCGCTCTCTGATTCTCTGGCACTATGCTTGCCGCCTCTTTCGCTACACTCCAAACCCAGATGTTTTCATGAACAACACTCTCATTAGAGGACTTTATGAGTCAGATAGACCCCAGGATTCACTTCTTAAGTTCATTGAAATGAGGAGGAACTCTTTATCTCATCCTGACAGTTTCTCTTTCGCTTTTATTGTCAAAGCGGCGGCGAATTTGAGGTCTGTGAGAGTTGGAATCCAGTTGCATTGTCAAGCATTGGTTCATGGGCTTGATACCCATCTTTTTGTTGGGACGACTTTGATTAGTATGTATGGGGAATGCGGGTTTGTTGGGTTTGCGAGGAAGGTATTTGATGAAATGCCTGAGCCAAATGCGATTGCCTGGAATGCGATGGTCACTGCGTGTTGTAGGGTTGGTGATATGAAGGGTGGAAGAGAATTGTTTGACTTGATGCCTGTTAGGAACTTGATGTCGTGGAATGTTATGCTTGCTGGGTACACGAAAGCTGGGGAGCTGGAACTGGCAAGGGAGATGTTTTTGGAGATGCCAATGAAGGATGATGTCTCGTGGAGTACCATGATTGTTGGTTTTGCTCATAATGGGTATTTTGAAGAGGCTTTTAGTTTTTTCAGAGAGCTGCAGAGGAAGGGGATGAGGCCGAATGAGACAAGCTTAACTGGAGTGCTTTCAGCTTGTGCACAGGCAGGTGCACTTGAGTTTGGCAAAATATTACATGGCTTTATTGAGAAATCTGGGTTGGCTTGGATTGTATCAGTTAACAATGCATTATTGGATACTTATTCCAAGTGTGGGAATGTTCATATGGCTCAACTAGTTTTCGAGCGAATAATGAATGAAAGAAACATTGTTTCTTGGACTTCGATGATGGCTGCGCTCGCAATGCATGGTCATGGAGAAGAAGCAATAGGGATCTTTCATAAGATGGAAGAGTCTGGAATTAGACCTGATGAGATTGCCTTTATTTCACTTTTATATGCTTGTAGTCATGCTGGATTGGTCGAACAAGGATGTGAATATTTTTATAAGATGAAAGGTATGTACGATATAGAACCATCTATTGAGCATTATGGTTGCATGGTTGATCTATATGGTCGGGCTGGTCAACTTCAGAAGGCCTATGAATTTGTTTGTCAAATGCCAATTCCATGTACTGCAATTATTTGGCGGACACTTCTTGGGGCTTGCAGCATGCATGGTGATGTTAAGTTGGCGGAACAAGTGAAAGAAAGACTTTCAGAGCTAGACCCCAACAACTCTAGTGACCATGTTCTGCTGTCAAATGCATATGCAGTTGCAGGGAAATGGAAGGATGCAGCTTCTGTGAGAAGATCAATGACTGAACAGAGAATCACCAAAACTCCTGGTTGGAGCATGATTGAGGTTGACAAAATCATGTATACTTTCTTGGCAGGCACAAAACAATGTAAGATTACAGAAGAGGCTTACAAGAAGCTAAAGGAGATTATAAGGAGGCTTAGGGTTGAAGGGGGTTATGTTCCAGAGATTGGAAGGGTTTTACATGACATAGAAGAGGAAGAAAAGGAAGGTTCAGTGTCAGTGCATAGCGAGAAGCTTGCTGTAGCTTTTGGTATTGCAAGGTTGTGCAAGGGGAGGACTATAAGAATAGTTAAGAATTTGAGGATTTGCAGGGACTGTCATGCAGTGATGAAGCTTATTTCTCAGATTTATAAAGTGGAGATCGTGGTGAGAGATAGAAGCCGCTTTCACTCTTTCAAGGATGGTTATTGTTCATGCAGAGATTACTGGTAAATGCTGATTACTTAAAGTTAAAGCAAACGAAACAGAAAAAATCCCCATGATCAGGATAACAATCTCTTGGAAGGAGTATGCTTTACAAATGATAATCACAGTTGCTAAGTCGGACATGCTATCTGTAAAGCTTTTTAAATAGCCATTTGCTTCGCTGATTAACTTCCATTGCCGCAAATATCTTGGCGTTTTCCTCATTTTCTAAAAATTTACAAGCTTCCAAGAAGATCTCGTCTTCCATGTCTGCTATAGCTTGAAGTGCATCAACAATGACTTCGATTGACAGGTTTCTTCTTCGTGCTCCTCCATAACTACCATTGGTTTCTGACCAAGTGCTTCTTGAGCCTCTCCTTTCCCGTGTCTGCCAACTTTCCTTGAAGACACCACCACTGAGGAAGAAAGAGACTTTCGTTTCTGCCTTTGGTCAGATATTTCAAGTTCTGATATGGTGTATCTCCAAAAACACCATCAATCCCCATATCGAATTCATTGTTGTCAAACCCCGTTTTTACACCCATATGACTTTCTCTTCCCACTGCCATGCTATTACCATATAGTACACAAAGATCATTATAACTTTCCAGGATTCTGTCTGCACCTGGGTGTTCCTGCAGAAAAAAATCATAAAATGAGAAGCTAATAGAATTTTTGGTTAAATGGTATTGAAGGCCTGCCATACCTAGGGGAGTTCAAACTGTAAGCCATGAGGACATGTTTATGTTTGAGAAGGAAACATACCTTGATATACGCATATCAGTCATCATCATCAGCTATCTCCATCTGCTCTGTTTCTTCCCATGCACAACCCTTCTGACTGAGAATATTTGCAATGTTCCTATACTCTTTCATCAATCTTAATTACCAGCTTTCAATAGCATCTCTGTCACATAGTCCAAATTTTTCATTGACTGCTGCAATTATCCAGGCCCAAGCTTGCTCATTGAAAGTCTCATGGTTTTTATTGCATATGTAAACACTAAAATTTCTACAGGTAAACCCAAACAAATTAAATGTACTTGGTGTGGGTCTAAATTAAATTTATTAGGTTTGTATTCAAAATAAATTAAAAAAACTTGGTATAAATATATTTTATGGTTCTTACTTTAATATTCTTATAACTAAAAGTATTTTGAGTAATTTTTATATCAATTTTTCTAAAATATGCTTTCCATAAATGATATTTGAGGTAAGTTGCATCTGACATGTCTATAAATAGACAATAAAATCAGCAAATCAAGCAAGAAATTAGGCAGCTCTCGCATCAAACTTGCTCCTGTTGGACTGACCAACATGTTCAATAGTGATGGCACAATTCAAGAAGTGGCCTATTTTGATTCTGAAGAAGCTGAGACTTGGGTGAACGTTGAGATTGAAGGAGAAGGGAATTTCTTATCCTACTCAAATGTATGTCCAATCAAGTGCTTGTTGAATGGAGCTGGGGCTGGTTTTGAGCGGGTAGATAATGGAAAGCTGACCTTAAATCTCCCTTGGACTGAAGAAACCTGTGGCATATCTTCTGTCGCTTTTGTTTTCTGAAGTCACTAGCGATTTTTTTTCCATCAATGTTACTAGTCAGAGTTAATTTCATGAATTAAACCCTCTTTTATTATTTTATGAATTTAATAGGCTAGTTAATAACTTCTTTTTTTTATTGTTGATGTTTAGAATCTTGCTACCGTGAAGAGACGTCGTTTTATCGCCATCATTTTTGCAAAGGAAAATCTTCTTATCGAAGATGCATGCATGGAAACTATCAAAAGTTACGTTTAATTTGTTTCATGTAAGAAGAAGGATACGATGAACAATGTACATGCATGAATGATCCATCCCCTTTGGAAATAAATTAATTTTCCATTAATGGTATACTAAACTATCCTCCAATCACAGGTTAACCATTCTATATATGTTGGATTCATGAGATATCAAGAATCATGTCAGTGGTTTAATTTAAACACACATATAAACCCAGTTACATGCACTAATTCTTCACAAATTCATCAGAAAAACAAAAGATATTCAGATCTATATGCAGATTTGGTCAATAATGGGCAGCACCAGTACTTCTTCACCACCCCATGTAGTGATTTTCCCATTCATGGCTCAAGGTCACACTCTTCCATTACTAGACTTGTCCAAGGCATTAGCCAGCCGTGGCACAAGAGTAACCATCATCACCACCCCAGCAAATGCTCCATTTATTCTTTCCAAAAACTCGACCCACCCAACAATCTCTTTGTCCATAATCCCTTTTCCAGAAGTTGAAGAATTACCAGAAGGTTGTGAAAATGTTAACCGTCTCCCTTCTCCGGATCTCTTTGTCCCTTTTATAAATGCCACCAAACTACTCCAACAGCCTTTTGAAGATGTCCTTAAAGAGTTGTGTGATTCTGATAGCACTATTCCAATTTGTGTTATCTCTGACATGTTTTTGCCTTGGACAGTTGATTCATGTTGCCTGTTCGATATTCCTAGGATTGTCTTTAGTGGGATGGGTGTGTTGCCTACGGTAATTGAAAGAAATGTCTCGTTGCATGTTCCATGCATTTCTAGTTTGCTCCACTCTGAGCCTATAAATTTGCCATCAGTTCCATTTCCATTAAACAAAACTGACTTCCCTGATCACTTTGCTTGGCGTGGTGATGAAAAGCATCCAATGCTGCCAATTATTTCAGAGATCGAACAGGCAGAGCATAATAGTTGGGGTTACGTAGTTAACAGTTTTGAAGAGCTTGAAGGGGACCATGTTGCTGCCTTTGAAAATCACATAGAGACCAAAGCATGGCTTGTGGGTCCACTTCTGCTTCATGATCAAAGCAAACAAGATTTGATGAATTCAGGGTCCAAAGACGTTGATCAAAAGCAATTTAGTCCGTACATCAAGTGGCTGGACCAGAAAATGGAAGGAGTGGGTCCAGGTAATGTGATCTATGTGGCATTCGGTTCACAATCATATATGACAGATTCACAAATGGAGGAGATTGCTCTTGGGTTGGAGATGGCAGGACAGCCGTTCATTTGGGTGGTCAGATCAAGAACATGGGTCCCACCAGTCGGGTGGGAAGACAGGGTCAAGGAGAGAGGGTTGGCCATACGTGATTGGGTAGACCAGAGGGGTATACTAGAACACCCAGCAATTGGTGGGTTTCTGACTCATTGTGGATGGAATTCAGTGTTGGAGGGCTTGTCAATGGGTGTGCCACTGTTGGCTTGGCCTATGGGAGCAGAGCAAGGATTGAACGCTAGGTATACGGCAATGGGGCTAAAAGCAGGGCTCATGGTCCTTCAAGAACGTGATGCAAAAGATGACCCTATGACCGTTCAACGTAATGTGATTTGTGATTCAGTGAAGGAGTTGATGAGAGGTGACCAAGGGAAGAAGGCTAGGGAAAGGGCACAGGAGTTGGGGAGAAAGGCAAGGCAGGCTGTGGAAAAAGGTGGATCGTCTGATAAGAAATTGGATGAACTAATTGAATGCCTGACTCTAAAGACAAGAATTCAAGGACGACCAGCTGATCCAAAAGGTTAAGAAGAACACCATTTGCTAGTTTTATAAGGTTCTAAAAGTCATAGTTTACAGATTCCAGATAACATTGAAGTGCTCAATGTTATACTAATCAACATAAATTAGTTCATAATCCGCATTAATTGCAGAGATTTGTCTTCTGTCCAAGTTAATAGAACGCATTGACGGTGCATGAATTGTGTTTTTGTAGTGGTTAGCAGCCATTCGATCAGCACCGTTCATGAAAAGAAACTGCAAGAATACTGAATTTCTCACCTGATGGCTAACTCACCATCTCAAGTAACAAATACAATGCAAGCCAAGCCAAGCAAACCTCACTTCAAATCCAACTTACCAGGAGTCCTTATGATATACAAGGCAGGAGCTACAACCAAGAAAACAAATCGGTTGCTGATTTTCGAGCTCTAGCACGAAAACATGTTGAATTGCAGAAATTATGAAAGTGTTTCAGATGAGTGGAAGAGACATTAGTTAATCCATGAAAATTGCTTTCGAACGCTTACAGGGAGAAAACATGCCAAATTTGAATATAAAAAGAGAAGTTAATTTAATAGGAAAATATTTCAGGCCCCTTACATGTAGAAAGAATTATGCAGCCAAAAGTGTCAAGCGAAAGTTCTGTCACAATATCTTTTGTTTTACCAATCAAGCGGCTGTGTTCCTGTAAACAGGTACAAAAGCCTGGACTACTAGTTTACACTATTGTAATTTCAAAAACCAAATTTGAAAACTATTTTTCAGAACCAAAACAGCATAAAATAGTTTTTCTTGTTTTCAAAAACGTAGAAAACCGCCAACCAGTTAGTTATGTCCATCCAATGTCAAACTCGGTGTGGATCTTACCTAGCTAAGAGTCCTTGGTTATTGGGTAGCCAAGTCAATTCCTTTTAGAATTGACCTTTAAAGCCATCCGAGTTTGACAATGCTTTCCAAACCTATGAAACTCAAGTGGTAACCAAATTTCGAGTCACCAAGTCAACTCAGTGTAAACTCAGGAATCCAACCTTTGAAGTCTGGCCGGATTTAATGCCTCCGCAAAATATTCAAGACAAACGAGTTAAGACCGCTTAAGCAATGCAAGGAGCACATTGTAAAGGGATTTGATTAGGCGATGGAAGACTCAGCTAGCCAGAGGAGATGGGGCTTTAACTCAGCAGCGAAGAACAACAATGCAGGAATGACTGGTGCTGTAGAAACATGTTTTGCATGCTGTAGTAACATGTTGGATTTAGATTTCTTGTTGTTCAACCGTTCGATGAGCTAGAAATTTTAGCATGGCCTGATTGCGTAAATTAAATTAGGGTAATGCTCAAGTTCACAGGTTTCCACGCTCTATGAAAAACAATTTGCAGACATTGGGATTCTTTGGTGGGCTTGAGCAGGAAATGCCCAAAATATAAGCAAGAAGAACTCAACACTGCCCAAAAATAAACACAAGCACTCAAAAATCCAAGCTGTGCTCATTTCTTCCTCAATCATTCTTTTAATTAAGCTGACCTTTATCATCCCATATTTAGTGGGGGGGTTCGTCAAGTAACAAGAGAGGTAAATATGGCTGCAGACTGGCTTGCCAGAGCGTATAGACCCTTATTGCCCAGTTAATTGGGCCTGTAGTCTCCCTAGGGGTCTTCAAATGTATCCGATTCCCTCTGCAATGACATTGGCTCTGTTCGTTGATTAAAAACAAAAAAACAAAAAAAAAAATGCCCTGTCATCATCTATACTCCTCAGGCAAGCGGTATCCAGACATGACCAGCTTGTCGGCAAGCATCTTGCCAGTTTTGGGCATGACATGCCAGTGCAATGTCAAGTTAAATTCTTTACCGCGAAGATTGCTTCCCTGCACAAGGAAAGATAAATTTTACTTCTGAAAGATAAATGTCAAGTTTCACCAAGAGTAGCACCTGAGGTGTGTCATGGGTATGGGTGTAGAAGCACAGGATGAGTTGTAAAGAAATCACTTCATGAGGATGGTACCTGATCAACAAAACGATACTTGTTCGCGGTCTGAAACCAAAACTTTGCATGCTCTTTGGCTGGTATAATGGCATCCCAAAGTGACACCTATCAGAAAACATTAAGAAAGAGTTACACAGTGGACAGAGATTTATGCAGCAGACCCTGGCATTTGAAGAAGTTAAAAGAAAATGACTCAAGAGGCTTGTCTAAGGCCTGAATGTGCAAGAGAGAAAATGAAAGGCAAGCTGATTCAGCTTCATGCTTGCCTCCTAAGTTTGTAAGAAACTAAAGTTTAATGTGTGAAAGATTGAGAACCAAAATGGAAATGAAAAGACTTCAAATTTCAAGCAAGCAAAGTACCTGATTCACTGAATTCTGGGGGGTTTCATACTCTGCTGCTACAAATATGAAAAGCTGCAATATATGACAAGGTCATGATTATTGCAAAATTGAATTGGCTCTTAAGGTGATCATTACATACAATGCACAGTTCCATATTCATGTTTCATCCCAGCAATGAAATATAAAGTAGTTTTAAAAAGGATTTCAAAATTTTCATAGGACATCCAAAACATGGAAACTATAATAGAGAGTGATTGTTCAAGTAAATGAAATGTACTCAGATTGCACTCATGGAACAGCCAAATGGCTTGCCTCGGAAGGAGAGTAAAAGATTTAAATTCTGAAATGTAAAAACATGGCACCCATCACCCGAGGTGTTTCAACTTTCAAATTACAAACCTGCTTTGTGTTCCATGTAAAAAGTGACTGTAAATCAGCTGTTATATTCATGGTGAGGCTGACCTGCATCGAATGGAAGGCAGTTCAAACAACAATGAATCATTTCTAGCTTATCAAATGGAACAGAATAAAGAGCCTGCATCTACACTAATGCATCTAAAATGAAGGATGGTTTGACAATAATACAGTGTCTTAAAATAGTTAAGATGAACAGGGGGGGAAATCAACATAATCAATAAGATAAGTTTCTGGGAGAAAAAATTCCACTATCCTGCAAACTTACAGGCACCACTCTACAAATTCTCTAAATCAACATTCCTTCTAATCTTCAAAACTTCTATGAGTAGGCACAGAAAAGCCAAGAAGCTGGTCCCATACTAAACTCAATGGTCAATAGGTACAAGGTCATCACTTTCCCTGGTGTAATGTTTTTAGCACTTCTTTAACCGATAAGTAGAATTAACTAAAACATCTAGCATGATTGAAGACTTTAACTCTTGTTTCATATTTCTTGAAACAGAAAAGTGAACCATATTGTAACGGGCCAAATCCAAAATATAAGCTGAACAGTTAAAGATGCAACATTGACTACAAATGTTTTATCCTAATATGATTTTACCCCTAAGAATTTTGGTATCAAGTTGTAAACCACTTCATTTTTGTATTCAAGGATTTTAATGCAATCAAGATTTTTTGTAAATTTTAGCATATTATTACTAATATCAAGCAGTTTAGATTATACGTACATGTAATATTTGCAAAATAATGACCTTTGACCAATGATAGCTTAATTGAGAATTTCCTAAATGGAATCTATAGTCAAGATGGAGAATTCACCTCAAATATCGGATGCCCCGCCCCTAATCTCACCCTCACCCACACAGAAGAGATAATGCAGGTTGAAAACAGGATGTCCATAAAGTAAAAACAACAGGATAACCAAAAAACTGCTTGTGGGATGTTATGGGACACCCATGAAGTTGACATCGAACCCCCTTGAGATTAACTTCATTAGCAACAAAGAACTAAAGGCGGATCATTTTGTAAGATGAAAGCATGTTTCCCGTAGATTTTTCACTTACAATATCCATGCATGTTACCGGTTGTTACGGGGAAAATCAGGTCTCAACAAGTATTGAACGGGGAAAATGGGATTGTTCAACTCAATTTTCGAAACCTCTACCTAAAGAAGAGAATCTTTAGACATCGACATTTTCTGAAACTAAAAACCAAGACCACTTTTTCAGCTCCCAGGCTACATAAAATTACTGGGAAAAGTCAGATGAGCAAGAACCTTAGCACACTCACAAACAAAAGAACAGCCAAAAAAACAAAAGATTAAACCAACCTCTGAGACCAATACTCTTATAGCTACAAAAGATAGAAATAGTGAAAATTCAATCCAATAAATCATCAAAACAGATTATGCAACCATAATCTAAAAAATTAAGCCACTCAAACCCAGAATTTAAAACCTTCTGATAAACCATATACACCTATAAAAACCCACCTAGCATTTCATAATTAGCAGCAAATAGAACCCAAAAGTAACTTTTTTTAATCAAAAAAACCCATTAAACAAAAATTATTGTTAATCCCATCAATTCATAAAAAAACCCACTAATCTACCAAAAGAATCGATCACATCTCACACAAAAGATTAAAAAAAATATATTAAGCAAAGAAACAATCATATCACCTCATCATTTCCATGCGGCTGCTTTTGAAACCAATTGAAATTCAACACCTACAAAACCCCAAGATAAATTAAAAAAAAAAAAAAAAAAAAACATCATTTCAAAGTTGCATCTCGATCCAAACAGCCTTAAACCAACACAAAATTTCACAATTTTAGAGCAAAAACCTGGATTTCAGCAGAAGGAGAAGGAAAATTGAAGTTGTCAGAGAAAGAAGCGATAGTACACATTAAAGCCAGTATAGTCAAGGCGTACGTTAGCAACGCGTTCGCTCTATATCCGAACGTATGCATTTTTCGATGTCGCTTTTAGAAGAATCTCCAAGCCGTTTTGATTCAGACAAAACTAGGTCGTGCTGTTCCTTCTTATCCCTCCTGTCAGAACTGCAGGGAGTGAGTTTTGGTCTGAAATTAAGGAAGGTGGAGAGAGAGAGTTGGACTTTTTGTTAGTTTTGATTGGTTACTACGCGTTTAGTTTAGTCACCATGTTTGCTGACATGGCAAATTTAGTAAAAATTGACATGTCATTAACTACTTTTTCTTACAATTTTATATTAATTTTAATACATCATTCATTGCTAGAGTTTATTTAAATTACTTATATAATAAAACTATTTTGTGAATAAATAACTTACATTAAAACAAAACTTTTTAAAGCATGGTAATTAAACTCAGCCTGATGTATAATTCATGAATCATAAAGTTAAAATGGTTAATTTAATTTGAGTTAATATATATGAATTAAAATAATATTATTTGAAAAAAATCAAGTTAAATAATTGTCCTTAACGAGTTACTAGTTGATTTATCAAATTAATTAAATCAAACCATATCAATTTTAAATTAATTTTTTTTATACATGTTAATTTTAAATTGAATTTTTATTTTTTTAACTTGACTCGAGCTAAAGATCAAATTTATCAAAGTATTTTATCAAACTTACAAAGTCAAATCATATCTAAAATTCATTAAATCCATCAAATTAAACCAGATTTAATAACCATGTTTTAAAGTATGAAAGGGAAAAAAAATTACTATTATTTAACAATAATAGTCATTACAGGAGGAGGAAAAAAAAAAAAAAAAGGAAGGGAAGAAGAAGAAGTAATTCACATGGTTCCATAAGAGAAAAGGCGATCCACAAGGTGCAAGCAAAAGCAAATTTACAAGACAGAAAATATTTTTCACAACCGAAGTCTTTTTTTTTTTTTTTTTTTTTGGTGCACACATCGAAAGGAAATATTTTAACACCAAAACAAATATGCTTCACTTGAAGCCTAACCCATACTTCCCATACGCTTGATGTTCGGGGCTTCCTTTATCTTGAAGCCCAACCCATATTTTGCTATAGATGGTTATAGAAAGAGGGCCCTCAGAATAGCCCAAATAGGGACTTGATTGAGAGTAATAAGAAAATGAGATCCATATTGGGCCCATCGCACAGAAGCTGAAATTGTGATCGAGGTCTATCATCCATAACCATGGAATGGGGGCATCCGTGGAGTTGGCCTCTGGCTCACGACTAAAAGAAAAGATCACTTATTATTTTTTTGATTTGATGTTTTTAAATTATTTTAATGTGTTAATATTAAATAATTTTTAAAAAATAAAAATATATATTATTTTAATCCTTTATAAATAAAAAAACAATATTATAATTTCCTCATACCCTCTTTCAAAAATTATAGATAAATAATAATTCATTAATATATAACAAAATACTTTCTTTTCTATATTAAGATAATAGTAAGTGATTTATCTTATAGAAAAACACTTTTCACACTGCAAATGTGTTTGGCGTCGAGGGCCGACAACATTGCTTAGAAGTGAATCAAGTAGCATGTGGACACAAAAGCTTGCGGGCAACAACCATGGAAATCAGTCGCTTGCAAGGCACAAGCATGGCCCTCCATGAAAACTAATTTAAATAACTTGGGATCTTCATCTATATAAGTGCTTTATATGGAGTGCTCAAGTGGGTTCTCCACTAAATTAAACAAATATAAGAAATTAAGTAGACGAGTTCATCCTTCTAGAAAAATATTCACATTTTCCATATCAATTCATGGTCGAACTTCACCACCACAACAATTATCAATGTATTAATATTGCACTTGAGGTCTTGGTCCAGCGGTTAAAGGAATTTATTCCCTTCCTCTGCATCTTGGGTTCAAACCTCACCATGCACGTCTGTCACCCCCGCGGTGCCTTACATGTTCACTGGGTTTGCAGGATGTTCAGTGAGTCGTGGGATTAGTCGTGATGTGCGCAAGCTGGCCCGGACACCCACGTAAATAAAAAAAAAATGTATTAAAATTATTATAGTTAATCCACACAATTATTATTTTATTATTAGTGTATTTATTATTTTATTGTTATTTTATAATATCCTTTTACCATCACAACCATTATAATCACCAGATCATCATTATCTAATTATCAATATAATCATTATTTATCGTTATGCCACTATATTTTTTTAATGCTATTATTATTAGAAAAAAAAACTCACAATTATCATCGTCATCATCAGCACCAATAACTTTATTTTTAAAATAACAATTATTTCATTTTTATTGTTGTAATCACCTTTATAACTATTATCACTAACATTATTAGTATAACAGATATTATAAACATAACCATCACATCATAACTATAATCATTACCCCTATTATTTTTATTATAAAATATATATTTTTCATTTTATTACCATCATTTAAAAACCATAAATGAAAAATAATTCATAAAAAAAAAATTATTGTCAATGCATCTAAATAATAATAATAATAATAAATAACTTATTTTGCATAGAAATATTGTATGCGGAATACGTAAAAGTAAATCAATTCCTATGGGAACACAAGAACTCGTAGACAACAACCATGGCAACAAATCGCTCGGAAAACACATGCATGGCCCTCTATGAAAACTAATTTAAATGGGAAACATTCATAGTTGATCATGTCGAAATATTGAACAAAAAGGTCGACCATATTTTAAAACCACTTGGGATCTTAAACCAAGTGCTTTTCATTGATTGCTCGAGTGGCTTCTCCACTAATTATTAAGCAAATAAAAGTAAGTGGACGGGCATGAAATGTCTCCATCCATGTTAGACCTAACCCAATTCCCCAAGGTATGTTCTATCATATATATCCCATAATATGTACACACACATGCACTAGGAGTGTTTGTTAGGAGCTAAAACTTTTTAAAAAAATTTTACGTATGAAAATATATTAAATTAATTTTTTAGATATTTTTTGAAGATTTTTATATGTTGATATAAAAAATATTAATTTAGAGTATTGTATTACATTACCAATCACACATTTAGAAGGATATTATCACTGTTTTTACCTGCAAAATAATATTTAATTAAAAAACACATAAAACATAATATGAGGAGCAATAAATATGAAAGAGGCTACAAAATTTACTGAGAACTTGTATGAAAAGAGACAATTTAAACACGAGAAATAAGTGGAACGATGGAAGTCTTCCATGTGGATCTCACTTAAAAGTCTTCAATGGCAGAAAAGAAGCAATAATTTGCGGCCGTAAGGTGTAAAGCCACAAAGATGTCAATCAATCAAATCTCAAGATTGTGCATTACAAAGTTTTTATTCAGGTGATGAAAGTCATAAAGACGCAACCAGAAGGACCCCAGATTTTGAATTATTGGGAGCAGTGATTTTGCACTAATTGATTGCCTGCCCAACCTTGTGTTTTGTAGTGTGGTGAGAGTGTTTATATATATAATATTTTTTTATATTTAATATCAACCAGTTAAAAAATTTTAAAAAATAATTTTATATTTATATCAAATGTAAATTATTTTAAAATACATTGTAAAACATAAAAATATCACAAACACTAAAAGTAATACCGCAAGAAACAACATGTTCTCACCATTCTTTTAAAAAAAATAACATGCTTTGTTCATGCAACTTCAAATCTCAACCTTCCATATTATTATTATTATTATTGGACCTTACAAAGCAACAAGATTGTGTATGGATATAAAACTGAGTTACAAGTTAACCTAATATTTTTAAAAATAATAAACAAGATTATGTATGGATATAAAACCTGAGTTACAAGTTAACCTAATATTTTTAAAAATAATAAAAACTAATTTCAGGATTAGTTAGATATAAAATCTGAGTTACGAGTTAATCCAACATTTTAAAAAAAATAAAATTACCAAGCCTTTTGAAGAAAAAAATTACCAAGTTCAACCAAGTTCAAATCGGATCATGGATTAATACAAGTTTTTAATCAAATTATACTCCAATATTTGAATTAATACAAGTTTGTTTTTAACTAGATCATAGCACTTAAAGTTACATTCCTTCCTTGTGTGATTGACCTTGCTAGGCAAAGTTTGATATCAACGCTTTCAGGTAAGCTTCCATGTTATTATCAGGCCTTATGAAGCCACAAGATCGGATCAATTAACCAACAAATTTTACTCTAACCTAAACGCAAATTCTTCCAACATGTACACAAATTAGACTCCATAGATCAATTTGCTAAGAAAATGAGACAATCTCTATCAAACAGAGGAGTTTGAAGGATAATATATTTCCTAGTGAAACAAAATCAGCCACCTATTTTAAGTCACGCAGGCAATGATATCATTGAGACCTTGCGCACACCCTTGTATAAGGACCCATCACAGAAAGTACACTTAACCTGGTACAAACAAAACAAGGACATAACTAGCTATAACTACTCTACTTGCGGACTTCACATTCACATTATACTGCAGCTATCGGTATTCTCATCGTTGAAGAAGTGAGTGTACTGATCGGACACCGTAGGTGGTGGTATCGGAGGCTGCATGTAGTTAATGGAAGGATGAGGGCGAGCATACATCATTGGTTGGAACATGTCATTCCCAGTCTGCCTTTGCTGGTTCATCATCATTGCCATGTGTTGCTGCTGATTGTAAGGATTAACTTGCCCCATTCCTGGATAATATCCACCACCATTCATTGCTGCTGCTGCAGGCAGTCCTTGCACTGCTGGGACACCGCCCATCCCACCCATCGGACCCATATGACCCATCGGACCCATATGACCCATCGGACCCATTTGGCCCGGATTCTTGTGACCTTTTCCTGTTCCATCAATTTCATGGAACCCTTGTTTCATTTTGTTAATATCATCGACCCCATCAGTTTTGCCACCACCCTTCTTGGTCCCTTTGCCATTATTGTTTCCATTTCCACCTGCACTGCCATTATTGGCTGCAGCCTTATGAGTACTATCCTCTCCCTTTTTACTCTTCTTGCCAAAGCCCAGAAACCCAAACCCAATACCACTCTTGCCATCTTTTTTATCTCTACCATCTTGTTTCTTGTTCTCCCCCTTGCTTTTACCGGTCTTGCCACCACCACCACCACCACCACCACCTTTCTTGCCATCTTTACTGTCTCCCTTGCCCTTCATGACCACGGGGATCTCAAAAACATCATCACCACCACCTTTCTTGGCCTTTCCACCACCCCCGCCACCCATTTTATCATTAAACCCAGGCCCACCGATCATACCATGAGGCCCATGTCCATTGCTCATCATGGGCATCATCTTGTTTGGCAAACCATTACCCATCATGGGCATGGGCATCATCTTGTTTGGTATATTATGACTCTGGCCATGGCCATGGCCATGACCAAACTCTTCCTCATCATCAATATCATCATCAAGATCATCATCAAACTCGTCATCACTTGAATCAAAATCATCTTCATTCACGTTGAACCTGACAGCCTTCTGGTCTTTATTTGGCGGCATCTTTACATCCTTGGAACCTTTCATCTGTTGCATCATTTGTCCTTGTTGACCTTTTCCACCCTTCGGAGATATGTTGTCTTTCCCGCCGCCGCCACCTTTTCCACCATCATTTTTCATGTTCTTGAATTGATTATTGACAACGTTTTGGAAGTTGTTAGAGCCCTTTTGACCTCCCCACAACTCTGCATGTTTCCCTGACTTCTCGAGCTGCTTTATGAGTTTGGCTGGATCAAAATTCCCTGTCACAGTTACCTTCCCTTGCTCTGCATTTATTGTGGTGGTATATACCCCTGGGCATAAAAATAGTACCACATAAGTAAAATTCAAAGAAAACTGCCAAGCACACTGAGACAAATAAAGTAGGATTGGAAAACGATCCTACTTCTAAGCAAAGTCCCATCAATCAAGAATCCACTGCTTTCTTGAAAATATCAGCTTCCATGAAAATTTGAACTAGACACAAGTACCTCCAAGCAAGCAAGCATCCATCTCTCTCTTTTAAACTGCCCTTCCCCACCCAAATTCCCAACAAAATTGAAAAACTTTGAATCTAGTAATATTTTGACAATCTCTTGTTAAATTTGAATAACTATCTTCTATCCCTCTTGACCATCCATCTTACCAACAAGAATCAAGAACTCTTGTCTTTCAAAAATCAGGACAGGAGGTTTTGCTAGTAAAAGAAGCAATTAATGAACACAAATTAACAATCTTAACAAAATATCACATAAAAACCAATTATTTCTTAAGGAAAAGAGAGAAGTCACAGAACAAGGAGCATACCCTCGATTTTTTGGAGCATTTTCTTTATTTTCTTCTTGCATCCATCACAGTGACAATCTATGTTCACTTTCAAAGTATGAGTCTGCTATGAAAAGCAACCACAAACAACAGCAGCAGCAGCAGAGTTAAACAAGGAACCAAGAACTTAGTAAATGAAACTGAAAGAAAAGGGTCCAAACTAACTAGATTCTAGAGCAAGAAAATGAAAACAAGCTAGACAGGTGAAGAGCATACCTGCATCTTCATCACCTCTTGTTTATTCATACTTGACAGCACAGAAAAAACAAACTCAAACTGAAGTTAAAAGAGTGTACGAGTTTGGGAGAGAGAGAGAGAGCAAATTATAAATGGGGTTTTGTGTTTTGCTTCAGAGGAGAGGAAGTACAAGGGAGAATGTGTTAGTGCTCCGACGTATAAGAAACACAGGATTAAAAGGCGGTTGGTGGTGTGAATTTAAAAGCTTATCTTTTTAGCCAAATATTTAAGCTTTCTTCTTGTTGATGCAGCAGACAAGAGAGGCTGGAAGCGGTTGCACAGAGAGCAAGGTGAGCTTCTAGCTAGCTTAAACCACAGCTGGCCTCGTGCCTTTTTATACCACAACCTCAAGTGCTTTCACAGCTTGGAGAACTAGAATATTATTATAATAAAATCGATTTGGACAATAACGAAGTGTTGTCGTTTAAGTATCTTGTGGTTGAAGGGTTTTTTTTTTATTTATTACAGGTTAAAAACGTTTTTAGGAGGTTCTTTTTAGATTTGATCCGGATGATAAATGAATAGCTTATCTTTTGTGTTGTTATAATTAAGATTTAAATTGAAAAGAAATCTGGAAAAATAAATTTCACGTGCACTAATTGAAAAAAAAAAACTAATTTTGTAAACGAAAAGTTGCTTAGAAAAGATTATGATAAATAAAGTGAAAAGGAAAAACCTTGCATCTGGATGTTCGGTACAACGGACGGTGACAACGTTTCACAGGTCTTTTCCCCGCCGATTCCAGTGCCTTCGTACAGTGTGTGGTATTCTGTTTTTTATCGAGCGTTAAAAATATATATTATTCGATTAAATATTAAATTATTTTTAAAAAATATCTTAATGTTTTAATATTAAAAAAATATATTTTTAAATAAAAAATATTTTTAAAAAAAACTCATTGCAACATAATAATAAACACACACTCATCATTAAAACATGAGCTGATTTTTGGTTTGATTCAAGGTTTTTGACGGTAAGCAAACTCGTGGATTAGAGATGAAAAAAAAATCAAAAAATTAATTAAATCAAGAAAATTAAAAAAAATATATATAGAAAAAATTAAACAATGAAAAAACACTAATTAAACTGAGTAGAATTTTTTAAAAAATCAACCAATTTTGGCTTGATTTGATTTTAATTTTATAAGTCTGAAACTAAAAAAAACCGAGTTTAACCAAACTAAAACTAAAAAAAATCAAGCAAAGCTAGAAAAACAAAATCAAACTAGTTTGAATAAGTTTTTATTCTAAAATAATTTAATCGAACTGAAATTAGCAGGTTTGAACCAGTTTCAATTTGATTTTTATTTTTTAAAAAAAAAATAATTTAATTTTTTTATATAAAAATTAAATCACATCCTCTGGTAGATTACATGTGTTGATTTAAATTTTGATTTATTTTTAGAAAAAATCAAAATAAAGTTGATAAAAAATAAAAATCAGTTGGATGTGAAAGCCAACTAAACCAGATTCTGTGTCTGCGAATCGTCAAGTTGATTTGTCACACCACATTGAGATTTATAACGATGATTGAAAACGTCAATCATTGTCTAAATGTGCATAAACTCAAGACAATCACGTAATGATGATGAGATTCAAAAAATTCAAGCAATTACAGTCACTAAATATCATTTTAGATCGCAAGAGATTGGGGAAGAAAACGGAGGTCGGCAGGGCCAGTGATGGACATGGCCAAAATATCACCAATATGGTCACATGGTCATGTAAGAGAAAATAAAATATTACTCAAGCTTCTACCCCACCACCTGGTTTTCGTCATCGTTTTGACATTTTTGTTATTGTCGTGAAAAACCTGGCAAATAAATAAAAAAAGCGGCACCCAACTTTCATCTTCTACTCCTGCCAGAATTCGGCAATTCAGACTTGAGAATAATCTTACGTCATGTTTGTTATTTTGAAAAGTAATTTTTAAAAAATTATTTTTTAATTATTTTTGTATTTGTTTGTTATTAAAACAGTTGGTTAACAGAAAACACTTTTCCGGATTAACGAAAAAACTTTCCAGTTAATTTCAGTCAAAGAAAAATTTAGCTTGGTTTTCAAGGAAAATATTTTACCTTTAATTGTGTTTGTTTTATGGAAAGTGATTTACGGGAAATTACTTTCCAAACTTTCTTTGTGTTTGCCATTAAAAAGTTGGTCAATAGAAAACACTTTTCAGTAAAAAGAAAAATTTGGCTTGGTTTTCAGGAAAGTGTTTTCCTGAAAAATTTGGAGGGAAAATACTTTTTAAAAGTTGTGAAAAATTTAAAAATGTCATTATTTGCTGATTATATTAAATTTGATCCTCAAACTTTTTAATTGCTATATATATTTTGTTTTGAATATTTATTTTTCAATTTCATCTCTTAAGATTTTATTTTTATATTAACTTTGGTGCTTATTTTTGTTGTTGTTATTTGTTTTTTTCTTATCATTTTTTTTATTGAAATTTTTTATCTATCAAATTTGGTCCTTATTCTTTTGATTGTTACTTATTTTATTTGAAATAATTTATGAAATGTTGATTATTATTATTTTAATTTCTTCATCTTTTATTTTTTTTAATGTTTTAGATTTGATCTCTAGTATTTTGATTATTATTTATTTTATTTGATATAATTTATGAAATTATATTTTTTTTTAATTTCATTCTTATTCAACTTTTTAATTTGTAAGATTTGTTTTTTATTATTTTAATAAACTTGAGAAAAATAAAATATTAATAAGTTATTTTCCAGTTTATTTTCCATGACATAGCTAAACACTAAAAAGTGTTTTTTCAATTTGTTTTTTACTACACTATCAAATATAAAAAAATATTTTCTCTAAAATTTACTTTTAAAAAAAAAATTATTTTTTCAGTAAATAAACAGGCGCCTTAATGTTTAGATATTTCTTGTGTGTGATGGCGAGATTCCAACCTCTAGCGAAGAGTGCTATGGTAGATAAACCATGGCAAGAACATTCATGGCCCATCTGTGAAGTCTTTTGGAGATGGACTGGCTAAGCTTTACCATTTAATAATGCAAAAACTATACATGGGGAAGTGTGAAGACTGCAAGCAATGCTGAATGATTTATTGACATAGAGGGAGGAATTATTTTTTAAAGTATTTTTTATATTAAAATGATATATTTTTATATTTTAAATATAATTTTTGAAATTAATATATTAAAACGATTTAAAATATATAAAAGACTAATTATTTTTAAATTATTTTAAAAAACAAAACATGAATTGTACTGCGTTTTCAAGCACTAAAATTAAAGAAACCATAATTATTAATATAATAAAGGGACCTACAAAAAATAATTAAAAAATTCATCAATATTGAACTGCAATTCTAAGAGATTCCAACCCTCTCTTGCCATGATCTTATGTTATGGATTTAATATATTAATTTAAATTAATTTTAAAAATTTAAAATAATATTATTTAAAATATATATAAAAAAAACATAACGATATTGATCTAGTCCATTTAATTTAATTTTAATTGACCCATCAGGTCAAAAGTGTTTCATGAGAGTGATTTTAACCGATTAAAAAGACATCTCACTCGTTTAACAAGATAAAGAAACAAAAACGTCAAGAACAATTTAAAGATTAAATAAAATCAAGCTACAGAAATTTAAAAAACCAAAAAGAAGTTGCAAGTTTCTAGTCAGAAATCCGTCGGACGTTCCTCCGCGATACAGAAACATGTTGAAGACAGTTTTATTAAATAATTGTTTTCGATATTTATAAGTCAAATACATTGATTATCAGGTTCTGTAATATATAGATCTATGAACCGGCAGCGAGACAGCTCAGAATTTAAATATTATTTGCTCTATAAAAAAAATCGTGGAGGGAATCTTTTTCATGTCCAGTGAGTGACAGTCAATGTATCATTTTCCGAGGGAAAGTGGCCATTCTAGCTTTAAATAATGCATTCCCGAAAATAATATTACCTTTGGTGGCAAAAGGGAAAAGTGCCACCAATGACCAAACATGCTGTAATGTGAAGCAAAATTGTCATTCATTCAAAGATTGACGGGAAAAACATTTTTATTTATTTTTGAATGAATTTTTATTTATTTTTAAATAAAAAACATATATTTTATATCTCAAATGTCCTATTTAAAGGGATGTTGTACGTGTATATCTAGTATTGTGTTGCAAGTATATTTTACAAAACTGTAAAAAATATACAAGGTGTAAGCATGTATTTTTGTTGTATAGATAAAGATGAAGATATAAAATAAATTTATTTTTAAAATATTCTTGAATGAATTTTAAATTTTTTAAAATAAAAAACATATATTTTACATCCCAACAATCTTATTTAAAGGGATGCCGTATGTATATCTGGTATTGTACTGCAAGTACTTTTTCAAAAGCTTTATTGGTTTGAAAATATATCAATTTTTTTCTAATTTTTTTTTAATATCAATATATCAAGATATATAAAAAAAACATATTTTATTAAATAAAATATATTAAAAAAAAACCAATTAAACAAATACCGAGGCTTGTAGCCCAGCGGTGGCAAAGACTTCCTTGCCTCTGCATTCTAGGTTCAAGCCTTAGCGTGTACGCCTGTTACTCCTGCGGTGCCTTACATGCTCATTGAGTTTGCAGGATGTTTAGTGAGCCGTGGGATTAGTCGTGGTGCGCGCAAGCTGGTCCGGACATCCATGTAAATAATAATAAAAAAAAAACCAATTAAACAAGCGGACATGTTGGAACTAACCATGTTGTGGTCTGATGCATACAAACACTAGAGTCCAAAAATTCAGGATTAAGAAAGTGGTTGAACAATGATTTTATGTCACTTTGGACCCTTCTTTATCAGCTGAAATTATTGTTTATCCACCTTCAAAGTTGAAAGTCCAGCCCTCGATCCTCGAAGAAAACGCTGTCCCTCCATGTTGTGTTCTTCCTTTGCCTGTAAAAGATGTACGGACGGTGACAGAAAGTGACCACAGTACACATCCCCAGAAATATCTAGCCTCGCACGTATTCTCTGCTTTATAGGCTGTGATGGTGTTGGGTTACAAAATTGGCTTTTTCCTGCCCAATCTTTTGACTGATCGAACTCTTTTCATCAAGTTTTTAAGCATGGGTCCAATTACTTATGAAATCACTGTGTTTTAAGCTTATCTTCTTTATTTGTTTCCAAACCTTGGGCCTTGAGAGAGTCAATTGCTAGGGATACGATACTAGTTTAAGTATCCATCACCTATAACAAACCATAGTAATCTCTCCTTGTAGGGTTTTAAAACTAAATTGTAGACAAAAAGTGGTGTTTTCTATTAGTAATCACTCACTCGTCCAGCCAACTACTAGTCAAAATGCCATAAATTTTAGAATCATTAAAGACTTACTTAATCGTTAATTTTTGAGTCTTGAGAAATTAATCGAAATGTACATAAACTAACCTCAACATCCACGATTACAAAAATAAAATTGTATTGCAGTGGTTTAAACCATAATTATCAAATTTAATTAGTAGGTAAATCTTATCACTTGTTTATATAGAACCTAACTTATTACATATCAAGTTTTTTATTGAAATTGTTTAAAAATTAATCTAATCAAACATAGATGATATGATGAGTGAATTCACACTGCAGTTGATCTTGCCAAACCAAAATGAAACTAGATAAAAAGTAAGTGTTTACTATATATAAGTACAGGGGAGCAGATGTTCAGGTGAGGAGATGAGGAAGAAGGCCGGAAGTTCACAGGGAATCATAAAATTCTATTTTTCTAGAACATTATGCAACAGATTATGCAGCTAGGCAGCCTGGACCTAACTCACACTTCATCATGTGCTTGCTTGTGCTCAGTATATGCAGTCAACCCAGCAGGTCATGTGACGAAAAGAATATTACAACTCTTAAATTCCTGATGACATTATTACTCATTCCTTCTTCCTAGCTTCCTCTTCTCATGTATATTAAAATTTGGATTCTTCAAGATCATTGCAACTTATTCTTCTTGATTTGAAACTAGTTGTTTTAGATCATACTGATCTTTTATATCAATGAAGGCCTGCCTTGTTTTTTTTTTTTTTTTTTTTAAATCTATACTTGAATAAATTTGCAATTTATCTAAAAAAAAACACAAACCTTCTTGCATGATCTATTTATATCGGGTAGTGGTAGTTTTAACGATAGTACGAATCTTTTGGGTATATATTTTTTATAAAAACATATTTATTGTTTTTTTTTATTTACGCGAGGTAACCGGGCCAACTTGCGTATACCTTAACTAATCTCCACGGATCTTGAAGTTAACGATCAGGTAAGTTTATAGTTGTCATTAATATTAACAACTACAAAATTCGAACCTAAAACCACAAGAGAAGCGAACCCTTTAATTCTAAGTTATATTTATGATTTTAATTTGATTAATTGAGTTTCTATGGATTTGGTTCGTTTCCCAGACGTCTACACAAGCAAAGATAACCAATCATTTATTTTTAAATAATAGATGGAATTTTTTGTATTTTTTTATGAAAATTTTAATTATTTTATAAAATTAATTTCTCCTTCATCAGCAGAAGCTCCTTATTATTTGTAAATTTTCTGATATTTAGATTAAAAGCAAAGACATGCGAATTTCCAAATCTCTACTGTATTAAATCATGTTCCTGATGGGCTTGTCTTATCATTTACAGGGACAAGCACGAACAGCAATGAGAGACACTATTGAAGCCTTTGTTTAAGGTAAGGCCATAAATAATTTGCATGAACTTATTGGTAAAATAAGGAAGAGCAACTTGTAGTAAAGTGCCACCTCCATAATTTCAACACCTGTAGATATTGTAAATCTATCTAGAATATTATAAAATTGATGAAAGATATGTTAACGTAGGTGTGAGGAGGATAGCGACATGTGTGCACGCTTCATTACAGGACAGGAGTGCTGCGAAGATTTGACGATCTGCAGTAGGGTCTTTGTCTTCTTCAGCAGATATAGAGGTACAGTACATCAGGCACGGACACTGTCTGGCTTTCCCTGTAGACTTGACATGCTCTGTTCTGGGTGCCATGCATCAAGATTTTCTCTCTCAAAATTCACCGCCATTATAAATATTTTACAAAATCAAATAGATCTTTTATGTATTTTTCGTGTTATTTTGTCATTAAAGCGCTTGATAACACTGTTTATAACACGGATACAAGAACTGTATAAAAAAAGGAAAAGTTACAAAAAAGATAAGAAATCGGTAAAAGTCCGATCTGAGTAATGACTGGATCCCACTCTTTTCAGATAATTGTTGAAATCTGAAAAAGATGCAACAGAAAAGAAAAGAAAGAATATCGACATAGATTCTGTTCAAGCACAGATGAAGATTGTTTGCCATCACTTTTTCCTTCATATGGTGGTTTCAGAGGATTGCGCCGTGAAGCAATCATGCAACTGCGCCAGGGACCTGTTGAAGAAGAAGGTACATCAGGCATGTATTTACTTGAGACCAGGGAGAGGAACAATACATGTGCGATTCATGACATGAGATTTGCCACCCAGTGTAGATTCTAACTCTCTGGATAAAGTTTTTCGTCGTTGATTCTCCCTTTTACCACACTCCACAATGCAGAGAGCGGAATATAATAATTATTATTTTTAAAAAAAAATTATTTAAAAATATATTAAAATAATATATATTTTTTATTTTTAAAAAATTATTTTTATATCAACAAATAAAAACGATTAAAATATATAAAAAATAATTATATATATATATAAATTACTTTAAAAAAAAATATTATTTGAAACGGAATTAGAAACAGCCTCAAAATACTTTTGTAAATCGAAGTTATATATTAGATTAGTGAATAAAGTTATTTTGTTTATCAACATAAAAGTAAACTAAACAAAAGATGTTTAGTAAAAACATAACTAATGACAAATATATTTTCAACATAAAAATAAAAAAACACATATTGAAACTTGAAATTGATATAAAATAAAAACAATCCTAGCATGCATGTTAATAATAAAATTAAATATGCTTAAATTAAAACAAAAATAATGCTTACTCGTTGAACCACTTTAAATTAATAAATTTTTTGTTATTGTAGATGGTAAATAAGAATTAATTTACATTATTATAAACTTTTGATTCCTCACTATATATTAAGAATTAAATCTAAAAAGCACTAAGGGTTTTTTGATATTAATTTCTCATTTATCTATTTTTAAAAAAAATTATATTAATTAAAACATTAAAATAAGATGAGGAAAAGTGTGTAAAAATATAAAAAATTCAAGTTAGAAATTATTATTTCACCCCTTACAGTGAATTCTAAAAACTAAAAGTTTAAAGAATTAATAAAAATTAATTTCTACCATTATCAAACTTACAAGAGGAAGAGTGTGTAAAAATATAAAAAACTAAAGTTAGAAACTATTGTTTCACCCGCGTTTTATAGTAAATTCTAAAAACTAAAAAGTTTAAAAAATTAATAAAAATTAGTAACTATCATTGTCAACCTTGCATTTGTAGCCACCATAAATTAATAATTAAATTTAGAAAACTTAAGGATTTTTTAAGTAGAAAAACTAAAGGTTATTTGAGATTAATTTTTCATTCATCTATAATTTGTTTAAATCATATTAATTAAAACAAATTTACAATAACTTTCACCTCATATGATAACTGGTATAACAAATATTTCAATGTTTATCTATTTATATAATTCTTGATTTATTTAGATAAATTTATGTGTTAATTTTTCAATTTATAATAAAAAAAATTATTGTTAATATTAGGCTGACTGAAAATCAAAGCTTATCCCAAGCTCGGTCTAGAATACTAACCATTATGATTGCACCAGAAATAATCTAATAAAAGATTGATTGTTCAGTGGAGATTAATGGACAATATTACGTGGTCAGGCCATTCTATATTAGAAATAAAGAAGGGCGTGAGCTTTTTTGTAAGCTCTATTTTATTTCAATGTAAAAACTTAACAATAAATTTATTGTTTTAATAATATTAAAAAAATATATCTATTCAAGTCAAGATCACAAGCAAAGTTTAAAGTTTTTTATTTTTTTTCTATCTTAAATCTATTTTACATCAATATATATCCAATATAAAATAAACAAAAATACCGTTTATTTATTCCTTACCAAGCTTATTTCTGTACTTGTATCTTAAATTTCATTTTTCTTTTTTTTATATTATAACATCTATTTGAAAATTACTATTCGTATATAAATTTTTTATTTGATCTTTTATTCAAATCTTCAAATAATCATGGATATTAATTTTCTTTTTTAATGGTAGGGGTAAATTATATGATCAATCGATAATAAATCTCATCTCTAAGTGAAAAAGAGTACAGTAATTACCAGAAAAGAATTATCTTTTTTGTAAAAGTAAATATAATACAATCTTTATTATTATTATTTTTTATTTTAGAATGAAATACAATACAAGCACTATAAAAGAATAAGAAAAAAACACATCAAGATGATGCCCTTTTCTTTATTAGAAAATGCACCCAGTTTATACAGAAAAAAGAAGAAAAAAAACTACCTCAACCTTTCATGTGTAAAGATAATTGTCATCCCAAGCCACAGAGAGACGCTAGAGCAGGACTTGAGCGCAGACCAGTGCTTCAAGTCATCATAAACTTTTCAGGCAACCCTCGCCCGATGGTCTACTGGTTCTTTATTCAGGATGA
This sequence comes from Populus alba, assembly GCF_005239225.2. Lineage (NCBI taxonomy): Eukaryota > Viridiplantae > Streptophyta > Magnoliopsida > Malpighiales > Salicaceae > Populus > Populus alba. Next base: position 2,832,809 of record NC_133288.1, read on the forward strand.
GCTATAAGCAAACAGGAAAGAATGTAAGGCAAAAGGAAAATTGCTATTGAAGAAATAGCCTCTCAGGAAATCTTGCGTGAATTGAAAAGGGTTAAGAACTCGTACAATTATTAACCTTGATCTCCATAAGTTCCTGTATGGGTTGGCGACATATCGGACACCTATCTGATCGACACCTCAACTCCTCGGCGCATCCGCTGCACAAGCACTGCCAGAGAAGATAGCGGTTACTCATTTAATTCAGTAAGAAATGCAAAAAGCGTGGAACATGGTAAACATATGTGATTCTAAGTGCAGATGATTGTAGTTAAGACCATGTATCGTCCAGCACTGATTCAGGGTTGATTCAGGGCCTAACTAACAAGATCCACTGAAAGAGCAACAAGGATGTTATTGCAAAGAGATATCTTTCAAGAAACTGTTGAATTGCTGGGATTATTTAATCTACCAAGCATGTTCCCTAAGAATTCACAAAATTCAAATTCATTATTCTAGCTGAAGCGCTTTAAGATATAAACTAGTTTCTCAAGATTATGCTTTGCAATATTTGCCTGCACCAAGACCATTAGAATGGTCTTAACTATCTAAACCTGCATTAGTTGCGTGTACCGATGCCATTAGAATGGTCAACAAATCTAAACCTCTTAATTGCTTCAACCCTTGAGCCAATTTATTTGAATTCGCCAATGGCACGAGGACATCTTGATGAATCTGAAAGTTTGCACATCAAGAAGGCAAACTAGCGATGTTTTCATGTCAGAATTGATACAACCACAAACCCTATGATACCAGATGGAACATGACTCAATGCAAGACCGGTTGTTATTAATAAAAGTCCATGATTAGTTAATATAAAGAAAAATCAAGATAAAATATATACAGATAAAGGTCAGCATTCTCACCATATGTCGACAAGGTAAAACGGCAGTATCCTTAGGCTCAGTCATGCAAATAATGCATTCTTTTCCGGAATCAGTCTCCCCATCAACACCAGCACCATCAGAATTGGCGATGCCAAAGATCTCTCGCAACTCGTAACGAATCCCATCAATCCATAAGATTTGTTTGGCTACTTTTACTTGAAAATGGCCTTCGTTATTTTTCACCAAGACAGCTTCAGTTATTTGTGCATGAGTAGACATGGTTGGCAAAGGCTTGTCAAGCTCTTGACTCGTAGATGTAGAGAGAGAAGGTGAGGATGCTTCAGCAAAGATAACAAGCGGAAATATATCTTCATCAGGCGAGGGCTTTGATAGCTGATCCAATTCAAAAAAGCCTAGGTCAATGCCGGTTCCTGATGGCTGTGAGAATATTTGGCCCGCTCCTTTCTCAAAGGGGATTTTCCTTGGCGTATAGATTTCAGGGTAAACTGGTACAAATGTACAATTGTCTCCTTTCTTTGCAAAATAAAATATGGTGATGCTGTCATTGAAAAGAAAAGAAAAATTGTCACGTGTATGAAGGAATAATTGGTCCTACGCTGGATTCATATAATTTAGAAAAAACAAGAGAAACAACATATCTGCAAATCCAAACCAGTAAAGAACATCTTACTAACCAAAGCACCTCGCAAAAGGCCCACATGGCAACTCTTTGAAGCTCCAATATTTTTCAAACAATTACCATAACCATTCAAAACAAGTTTACTCTCAAACTCTACAAGACAGCCAAAAATGAATGCACATTCCAAAGGTTGCAGCATATTGTATAACCAAAAATCAGATCAACATTGCTAATGGCCCTAAACCAAAAATTTCAAATGGAACTTTATCTCGTAGAGTCACTTATATTTGGTCAAATAGCAGCCTACACCAATAGAACTTGGATGAAGACTTTAGGGCTTTAGATCAAACAAAGCAACTAAAGAACAAGAAAGCTAAACATCAATTAATAGCAAGTTACATTGTCTGAAATTTGAAAGTTACGAAGATCGTAAGAAGCAAACTACCATGATTTACTCAAAATCTTAAAACAGATATTAACTAGCTCAAAATGAAAATTTTCAAAGGAGAAAACCACAAGTCTCATCCACACCATCAAGAAAACTGCTGCTCCTCCATCAACTCCTCCAATCCCCTGCTAGAATTGTATCTTACAGGGGTGCAAAACTGTATTCAACCACCCTCAAAGTTCAGATTTATTTTTGGAAACCAGATTGTTGCTTCAAGATGGATCCTACAAAACCTAAACATTAAATGGTGAAATACCCAAACACTTTATCGTACTTGGACCAGGGGAACTTCTCTTACTGTCAAGTCCTTCAAATCCCCAACTAGAGTTGACTAGTACTTGAAGACACAGATCTGTATTTGAGCTCTCTCAGAATGGTGATCCACCTTTTGCAAATTAAAGATGTTGCTTCAATTTGGATTCCATGAAAAATTTAACATCAGGCATCACTTAAACTAATCCTAAATGGAAACAAAATATTTACTGGAAGTTATTTCATAAACCACATTGTTACAGACGCTATTCCAGCCAAAACCATCCACAATAGTAATCTCAATACAATTTCAACCCCATTCACAGTATAGCTTGCAGGCTCACAATCATCCATCCAACCATTGCCGAAAGTATATTAACATGACCAGCATGTCACTTCCATCATATAATCAATACAAGCTCTATCACTACTAACAAGAATTGTCGCCAAATAGCCTCTACACCAACCACAGCCGATTAAATCAATGAGAAAGAAAGAACTGCCATCAGCAATAATTAAAATCAAACTAGATTCTATCCATAAATCTAAAACCAAAATCCAAATAATTAAATAACTACATATGGCAGAAAATAATCGGAATTATTATAAGTAGCTTCAAAACCAAATAATTACTTTTCCATGTGCTAATTAACTTACTAGTTAATGAAATCAGTTGATGCTATCCTAAGATATTTAAGGATTAATAAACTTGGCAGTGAAACTAAAAGTCTCATGTAAAATTGCCCTTGAGCATGACCTTTTGCTTTCCATAGCAGTCAGAAGATGAGGAAAATGACATGTTATCTAATGGGCAATGGAATTGCCCATGTGCAATCTTATATGACAATTGGCATTGCATTGATATAACCAGCAGTCCCCAGCACACATATTGAATTCCAACCGTTGATCCTATCAAAAGCCATCTTAGCCAATCCAAAATCTGAAACCTTAGTCATTGTTTAGGAGCCTGTTTCAAACCATAACTGACTTGACATGCTTACAAACTTTCTTTTCTTTCCCTTTAACAGTAAACCCCTCAGGTTATTCCATGTGGATCTCTTGTCAAGGTCATCATTTAGGAAAGTTGTTTTTATGTCCATTTAATGTATTTTTAACTTGTCAATAACTGCAACGACTATTAATGCATGTATGGAAATTATTCTTAACACACAAGTATGAATCAAAATAGTCCACAACTTTTTGCTGTTTAAAACCTTTGACAACAAGTCTTGTTTTGTGTTAGTGATGCAGGAAGAAAAAGACAAGATAGCCAACACAGTTAAAGGTTAGTTGTCTGGTTTGAATATCCAGAAAAAAGAATAAACTCTTTATAAAATTATCAAAATATTCAAGTTTTTTTTTTTTATATATATATATAGTAGTAACAGCCCTTTAAATACAAGCAAAACCCTAAGTAAAATAAACCCTTGCCCTTAAAAATAACTAAATCGTAGCCATCCAAATTACCACCATAAATATTATGTAAATAAACTATTAAAAGAAAAACCCTAATTATATGAAAGTCAGTGTAGTTCGAGCTCTTGCATCATTCTCCATGGGTTGCAAGAAACTCGTCCTTGAGTTGAAACCATTCTTGCCTCAATAGTAAGGATAAGGGTGGCCGATTAAAAAACACCAACACTTTTCCAGCTTCAAATACATATCATCAGTGAATATTAGTTTTATTTCATGTTTAGCATGACAAACTTGTACTTGCAATTCATTCCCTTCCAATTCTTATCTTGGATGATAAATTGTATATTACATCTTTGTATTATTAACATGCGTAACCAATATATAATCTCTATAGAAGCTTTTTTCAAACTTGTATCATTCACGTAATCAAAAAGATCATCATAGTTTAAACCTATGAATTCTTTTTCTGAAGCAACTACAACGGTGCAATCTTTACGTTCAGTTTCTAGTTTTTCATGGTTGTTGTTACTCTTGTCACCGTTCTCCTCATCAACCTCATCATCACAACAAACATCATAGATTGGTGAAGAATCCTAATCCATACTTATCTCATCATGGATTGGTAAAGAACTCCAATCCATAACTTCCTTTGTCTCAATAAATAGTGCTTGGTGCTCTTTGACTCTCTTCCTCCATTGAATTGGAGCGTTTTTTCCTCTTTTAATCAATCTCACACCATATGATTCCTGGCTCTAGCATGATGAAAAGAGTCTTGATTCTTATGACTACCTTCTAGTATGTCTAAGGGGTTGTGGCCACCTTCCAAAGTCTCATTTATGGCTTCCACTCTAATTTCAAGCATGGTTAATACTTCTTGCTTGGGTTGGTTTTGATTGAACCTAGGAACTCTTGATTGCTTGGCTGCCATCACCAAAACTAGGATCGATTTTGATCTGATAACGATTCATGTAGGAAGAAAAAGATAAAAGGTAGCTAACATATCCAAAGGCTGGTTGTCTGGGCTGAAAAACCAGAAAAAGAGAACAAATTCTTTATAAAATTATCAAAATTTCAAAGTAGTTTATATATATATATATATATATATATATATATAGTAACAGCAGCCTTTTAAATACTAACAAAACTATAAGTAAAATAAATCATTTCCCTTAAAAATAACTAAATCTTAGCCATCCAAACTACCATCATAAATATTACATAAATAAACTATTAAGAGAAAACCCTCCCTAATATGAAAGCTACTGCAGTTCTAACCACTTCTTCAATTTGTCAATGGTTCTTAGCTTTCATATTCCTCTTGAAACTTTATAAGTCATGAGAACTCTCCTGATGTATATAATATTTCAAAGATCTTGCTCAAGAGATATTAACTTAGATAAAATATGTTACTCTTACCATTATCATGATCCTCTATTCTTTTCAAATTATGTAAACCTTTTCAATTGCAAACCCCCACCGAAATTGAATCACTGATCTTCCCAAAGCAGGTTTTATACACTAAGGCACTTACAGAATTGTTTCAATTCAATTTACCACAAAATTCACATTTATAATCCAGGAAAGTAGAATTTCCAAACGTCCCTACACCAAACAACATAAATTCTTAATCTTTCCAGTACCAATTCCTTCCAACCTACAAAAACTTTTTCCTATCAATCATAAATAACTCAAATTCACACTAACAATCACAAACAACAAAACCCCATTAACAAATTCCACATTAAAAACAAGACTTTAAAATCCCAACCAGATACTAAAATCACAAAACAAACACTAGCATCATTACAAAAGTAAAAAAGAAAGATTATCTGAATAGTACCTGCCATCAACATCAGCATCAAAAGTGAAGGAAACCAAGTGAGAATCCAAATTATTCTCATCCGCGAAAACTTTAATACTAGACTTATTCACATTCACAGCATTCTTGATTGTCTTCGCTTGATTATACTCCACATGACGCCGCGGCTGCACCAGTCCCGAATTATGATGTCTCACCTGTGTTGATGGTTGCAGTGGCGGTCCCATGAAACCAGCTTGATGATAATGATATGACCCCCATCCATTATTATTGAAAGGAGGAGGAGGAGGAGGAGGAGGAGGAGGGTGATGGTAACTATAAGAACCGTAAGCAGAACTTGTGGGAATCATAGGAGTACTGTATGGTGCATTCGCTGCAAAATAATAACTTTGTGGCTGTTGTAGAGGCGGTGTCGGTGGATGTGGAGGTGGCGCTAACGGTGATGATGATGGTGGTGGTATAGTACTTGTTAAGGAATTATTACTACAAGGTATTGAACTGTTTTGTGGGTAGAGGTTATTAGTATTGTTGGTGTTAGAGAAAGAGGGAGGTTGGTGAATTGGGGTGGTGGTGGTGGTGGTGGAGGAGGAGGAGGAAGGTAGAGAAGGGTGTTGTGGGTTTTGACGATGGTGGAGGTGGTTGTTTTGGCGGTGGTTTCTTCTGTTTCTGCTGGAAGCGGAACCCATCTTTGAACTGGAACTTGTTTTGTTCAAAGTTGTCTAAGGAGACATTTGCTTTGGTTTTGGTATGCTTTTCCAAGGCATATGCATATATGACGAAACTAGATGGGACCACAATATTATTTTTTTTTTGTTTCTGGAAGAAAAATTAATAATAATAATAATAATAACAATTAATAAATGCTCTTTCAAACATCCTAACGGATTATTGGGATAATCCAAGTTGATAAAAAAAAAATTTAAATGAAATAAAAATAATTTTAAAAAAGATTAATGGTTCAACCAAGTAGGTGGGTTAACCCAAATTTTTAACTAAATTAATAGAGTTTTTTTTTTTTTAATCATAACTACTTTAATTCGAGTTTCATAATTATAAATAATAAATCAATGTTGGTTTAGGTTAATCAATTGGATTAGCATTATTTTCTTTGATTTGACTCTCATAAGGGGCTAGAGGAAATTTTGGTTGATTTTGACGGGGATATAGTATAGGTTAGTGGAATCAATTAAATTTACTCATGAATTTTTATTATATATTTTTTTTTGGATGTTGGTGCTCTCATTCCATGATTTTTTATTTTCACTCTACTTTTATTATAAATCACATTGATAGATTACATTCTTATTTTTTATATAAAATTTTAGAGTTTTTTTTTTTACATAATAAAATGGTATTGAAAGTTGTTTTTTAATTATTAAAATCAAATTTTATTTCAAAGAAAAAAAATAAAAATTAAAGTTCTTAAAATTATAAATAAATATTTTATTATCGGATAATATTTTATCAATACCATCATTTGTTAAAAAAAAAAAGACTTATATTTAGGGGTATTTTGATCTATCTAAATAATTAAAATAGATCATAGAGTAGGAATAACAAATCAGGGTGATTATATAATAAAAGATTGCAACTAGGGTTTTTGTCTCTTTTGCTTTATATCCACATTTCCCAGCCACTAGATGGAATCTCCCTACCCCACCGGTGAAGATTGATGATTTCAGCATCTTCTTTTTTGATTTGTTAGATAAACTATCATCAGCCAGCCGCTTTTGTTTATTGCCATCATTCTCCTTTTGGTAAAATAGTCTTCTACTTTTGGTAATTAGTCTTCTCCTAGATGGTTCGTAGGTGTTAGGTGTTAGGTGCTGGATCGGATTTAAAAAAATATATATATACAAAAAAGAAAGATGATTGTATTGCTAATAATTTTTTTTTTTAGTAAAAAAATTAAACTGAGGTTAACTAGATGTGATCTGATTAACTTGATGTATTTGAAGATAATTTAGATGACAAGTAAAAATATAATTTGATTAGTAAAAATTTAAAAAAATAATATTGAAATTACAACATATTGAATCGATCCGGATCAACCTAGATTAATTTGTCAAATTCTTAACCTGAATCATGACATTATGATAACTTTGTAGAAAACAAAAAAAAAATTATATTGAAGGATAAAATTGAAAAAAAAATAAAAAAAATGAGTTAACCTTCCAAATTCATTATCCTAGTCATGAGATCGGGATAACCTTATAGAAAGTACACAAAAAACATGACTTGAATCAACTCAAGTTAATCTACCAAACTTGTTACCAAGAAAAATTGAAAACAAAAAATATCAATTAAAAAAAACAAAAAAAAAACTCAAGTCAACTGAATTGACCCGCTAAATCTGTGGTCTGAGCCATAAGATTGAGATAATCTTATAAAAAACAAATGAAAACAAGTTATAAAACTTAATTCTCAATCAACTAAATGTTGAAGGATGAAATTGAAAAAAAAAATCAATTGAACATACAAAAAAAACTCAAGTTTATCGAATTAACTCACTAAACTCGTGATACTAGTTATGAAACTGAGCTAATCACATAAAAGCAAATCACAGCAAATTATAAAATTCAATCTCCAATAAATTGAAATTAAGAGAAAATATAAATTTAGGAAAAAAAACCAAAGGAACAAAAAACTATTGAAATAGTGGCTTGTGAGGTATTGCACAGTAAAAATACTATATCTTTTAGTTTATATTATTGCATTGTCTCGTGCTACACCACGAGTCGTAGTAAAATTTTGTTTGAGCGGAAAAAAATGTTTAAGCATTGGAAACATGTCTTCTAAAAAAAAAATTTATTTTAACCATGAATTGAATGATATTTTGATCTAATATTAAGATGGAAAAACATTTGATCCATATTTGTTAACTAGAGTTGAACTATGAAATTTACGAGGCTAATTTTGAAAAAAATATTGAAAAGTTTAATTATGAATTAACTCAATGTTAAATGATTATATTAGTGAAAACAATATTTGATTAAAAAAACATAGTGCAGGCATGTCACTGGATTCAATAATTTTTTTATTCTAGATATTATTTTTTCATTTAATCACATGACAATAAAGCACATAATAAAAAAAATATAAAATAGAAAAAACATCAAATAAAAACAAAAGAAAAACAAATAATATAACGGATGCTGCGAATCAACCCATCAAACTACTACCCCGACAATAGACTCAATGGGTTCAATGATTTATTTTGTTAATTATTTAAAATCATATACACACACACAGCACTACCAACCCAGCTTGGTCTATCTTATTTTTTTTTCTAATTTCTTGAAAGGGCATACCATTTTTTTTTTTAAAAAAAACATATAATATGTCACTTGCTTTCTGTAATTTTTTAAAGAATCAGGGGTTTGGTTTTTTCAATTTAAAATCTATCTTGATCCAAAATACTTAAAAACCATCATAAACACTTTAATTAACATATCTATGACCATTAAAAACATCTCAGATAGTTTAACTGTGGTTAGATCTGTTTTCTCGGGCAAAGAGAAGAGAAAAAAATCACCTAAGTTAAACTATCGTTATGAAATGGAACTCATTAACCAGCATAACAGGAAATACAGGTATAGAAGGAATATAATCATAACAAGAAATACAATCTTGCTTGGATGATAAAACAAAAACGAATAAACATCTCTTCTCTATCTTTATTGTTGGCATTTTTTTTATCTTGAAACAATTATTGAGCCCCGTCTTAATGTTCAAACTGTTCGTATCTCCTCTCTCTATCTCAATATAATCTATCCTTTTTTTTTTTTTTTTTTTTCATGTGGGTTTATTTAAAAATATAATTGCAGTTTTTTTTTGTGCTGAAATGTATCAAAATAATATTTTTTTTAAATTATTTTAAATATTAATATATTAAAATGATTCAAAATATATAAAAAATTAATTTTTAACAAAAAAAATAATTAATTTGTTTTAGAAATACAGGTACAATTATATTTCAAACGCTTTTTAAAACCTTCACCGTGAAATAATTTCAAGGAAAAATATAAAGTTAGCCTTTTGATTACCGCATTAAAATATGTAAATTGAATTAGCATAATTCCTCGGTTTAATCTTCCCTTTCAAAATTATAACAAATGTTTTCATTAAAAAAATGTCAAATAATATATAAAATAATATTATTTTGATTAAAAAAATACGCATCCTAAATGAAAACTGTTAACAGATATAGAAGAAGGCACTTAGCCAAAATTATTAGTTGGGTTAACTTGGGTATATTTTAATTAATTAAAATAATATTATTTTAAATTTTTTAAATAAATCAAAATTATTTTATTTAAAAAAAAAAAATCAACTCAAATTTTTATATGATTAGTTAGTACTAGTACCAATAACCTTGAAAAAATATATATTTTAATAATTTTTTAAGTAAAAAATCATTTGAAAAATATTTTTTAAAAGCTTTTATAATACCAAATAAAAGGATAATAATGAAATCCAACCTAACTCGTGACTTATAACTTGAATTACTCAGATCAACTTGGATATATCCTAATTAATTGAAATAATATCATATTGTTTTTTAAGTTAAATCAAAGTTGTTCTAATTTTCCTTCGTTTTTTTTTAAAAAAATCAGCTCAAATTTTTACATGGATAGATTCCAGGCAGACTTTTCGTGGACACCCGCCTCGGGTTAGATCGAGTCGGCCAGTCCGAGTTTAATAATTGTGCTCTTCCTCGTCAACGACATGTCTCCCCCTTCAACTCCCTCTCCCTCTCCCTCTCTCCCTCTCTCTAAGGAGCTACCTAATTGAATTGCAAAGACAGAGACAAGAATAGAAAGGCTGAGGCCAATCCATCTTCCATCAAAACAAGGTAACTTAAACTCAAAAACCCTTTTTTTCTTGTTTTCATTTCATTAGTATTTGCATATTTCCTGATCAATGTAAAGATTTAAACTTTGCTATAAAAGTGAGCGAAACACAGAAACCCAGTTGCTGTTATCATCATCTGCATCCATTTCAATCTGCCTTTTGTTTTCTGAAGCCAAATTTTGCTGTCTAACTAGCAATTGAATTCAATGTGAAAGGATACGTGGGGATAAAATTAGATTATTGCTCATGGTTTCAAATTGTGGGTTTTGCTAGATATATAGTGTGTTTTGCAATTAGATTGAAATTCCATTTGGTGGATTTTAGTTTGTTGTAATACAAAACAACATATTAAACTGTAAAGTAGGAAACTTTAACATAGAAAAAAGCATAAATTTGCAATTTTTAAGGAAGTAGTAGTTTGAGTTCTAACTTGTAATCTGGCAGCATTGTTAACTAAATGTGATTTTTATTCTGCAATGAAGTTGTTGTGTGTTGTTCTGTCATATAGAACAATGTGTTTTGCGTGGAGTGTGTATTTGAACTCCGAAGTTACATTTTGGTTATTTTTATGAGAACGGACTTCTCTTTTAGTGATGGTCGGTGATTAAGATACTGTTTTGTAAAGTGTGGTGCAGCATTATCTGAATTTTATGCTTAATAATCTGGCACAAAGTTTTTTTAGGAATTTTCTTGTCATATATTTAGTTTCATTTGTTTCCTTTACATAGTTTGAATAATCTATTTATTTATTAGTTGATGATCTTATAATATTATTTTTTAATGAAGAATGAAATAAGATGTGAGATTACAACATAATACAAGTTTAATGTTTAGATAAGAACACGAATGTGAGTGTGTAGGTAAAGGAGTGAGAAGATGAATAAACAAACACCTTATGTTAGAATCATACTAGTTTTGTAATATGTTTTTGGTTTGTTTGTGATTTTTGTGTTTTGTAGCTGGTTAGGATTTTGAAGAATCAGACGCAGGTAAAATGGGAGATATTGAGGAGAGTGTGAAGCAAGAGAAGAAAGTGGTATTTGTAACCGTAGGAACAACATTGTTTGATGCTCTTGTGAGAACAGTGGATACCAAGGAAGTTAAACAAGAGTTATTAAGAAAAGGATATACCCACCTTGTTATTCAAATAGGTCGAGGATCCTACACTCCTGCCAAGGTATTCTTTTTTATGTAGTCCATTCCCTTTTCACTCATGTCATTTTCCCTTCTTGGTGTGATAAGATGTTGAGTTTGGTTTCCTAAGGATGGACAAAGGCTAGAGATATCTTGTCTTAAATAAGTTAGATAATTGCCTCCGATCTAAATTCTTATGTAGGCAGCTCTTCTATCCGTGATATAATGCATCTTTCTATCCTTGAGATAATGCATTTATAATGTCAAGGATCATAATTGAAATTTACATGGGATTTGTGTTAAAAGTAAAATACATATCTACGGCCCTTATTACGTGCTTTGAAACTTGTTAAAAATCATGTCAGGTCTGTTTGTTTCTGTGTTTCAAAAGCGTTTTTGAAAAAAATTGAAATTTTTTTATTTACTTCAAATTAATATGTTTTTAGTGTTTTCAAATTATTTTGATGTGCTGATGTCAAAAATGATTTTTAAAAAATAAAAAAACATCATTGACATGTATTTTGGCATGAAAATTATTTGAAAAGCAACCGTAACCACACTGCCAAACAATCACAAAAGGTTCTAGAAAAGCAATTAATCCTTTAGTGAAGTCTTATATTTTGGATATTTTTTATTCTTAGTAGGTTTGATTTTGGGGGAATATTGGATCTTTCTTTTTTCACTCGATTCCTTCCTTGGACAAATTACTCTTTGATTCGTGCTTCCATCACATTTCATATGAGTTCCTTCTAATCGCAGAGTGAAGGAAAAGATGGATCTCTGGCTGTTGATTACTTCACTTTTTCACCAAGCATTGCAGACCATCTGAGATCAGCATCTCTTGTCATCAGCCATGCAGGTAAGATATTATTTATCTTTTAATGTTCATTAATATTCTGTGAACGTCAGGTTTATATTCCACTTTGTTACAACTATACAATTCACGCCTAAGATCACACAAACTATCATATTTTAGCATGACAGAAAATGTTTGTAAGCTGTACCTTTTCTTATTAATTGAGAATTATCTGAAACAGAAAAATGTTGGTGGGGTCCAGGATCAGTTATGGTACACAGCGACATAGGCCCAGAATTGAAAGTATTGGTTGAACTAAGGTTTCCATGAGTAAGCATGGGGAAATATCATTGTCAGTACCTATCTGGAGAAAAACCACAAATTCATTATTAGAAGCAAGGTTATTTTGCGCCCCTTCACATTTTCTATAAAGGATAATCATTATCATGGAAGGTTTAGTTATTTAAAACGAGGAAGATACCTTGTGCTCCGTATACTTGTTTTATAGCCCCTCAGGATTTGAATTCCTGCGCTTTTGTGTCCAAAAAAATGATAAACTTGTCAAAGTCATTTTACTGCTTCATTCTCCTTGTCTGTAATGATGCAGACCATTGAGAAATTTATCAATACAACACGGTTCATGACATAATTCAGGTTCTCTATTATTTGATAATTGTAGCCTATCATGTGCCTGCGAGTATTTAGGAGAGTGCGTAACTTCTACAAATTAAATTATAAATTTACTTAGTCGGTTGCTGAAGATCAATTGGTACTTTTCAGCTTAACTATTATCTGGTAATTGTGGTGCTGTACTGCAGCTATTTCATATATATTTTTTATTTATCAAAAAGGTTGAGAGAATCTGTACTTTTTACATGAAAAAAAGGAAGAGGGGGAGGAGATGGAAGCGAAATCTTTTTAGTTGGTCAAGCTATGCATGCCTTGATATGCAATGATGTTATAATTTAGTGAAAGCTGTCTCAAGTTAAAAGCTGTGATATGAAAATATCTGATAACCATGTGCTACCACAGTAACAGGCACTTAATTTGGATGCTGGAGTGGTCATTAACTAGCTCTGTCTGTTGTGCAGGGTCAGGGAGCATATTTGAAACTTTGCGGCTTGGTAAACCTCTAATTGTTGTGGTTAATGAAGATTTGATGGACAATCATCAAAGTGAACTTGCAGAAGAACTAGCAGAGAGGAAGCATTTATACTGTGCTCATCCTCAAACGCTTCATCAGACAATGTCTGATATGAATATTGAGTCCCTCCTTCCATACCCGCCAGGTGATGCCACAGCAGTTGCCAAGCTTATAAACAAGTTTCTAGGTTTCCCAGATGATTGACGATTCTGTAAATTTTTTTTATAACTGAATTAGATAATTGTATGTATGCACATGCCAGCAGAAGCATTGCCAGACTGTGGAGCTGCCTGATTTGGCAAGGCATAAAACATTGTTGTTGGCCATGTCTAGCTAGCTGTCCAACAAAAATTGGAATAGATCCAGCTGATTTTACTTACAATTCATTGCACTTATATTTAGTTTCATGACACAATGTAAAACATTTTTGTTGAATGGAATGGTGAACATTTGGAAATTGATGTGGCTATTTATTGGAAGAGTTGGAATAGTTACGGTACAAAGATTTTGCGTGGCGATTCGGTACTTGTTGATGATCAGGTTACCAACCTAAGGTTCCATTCAGCAAACTCTTAACAGATATTTTTTGCAAGCAGCTGACAGTATCATTGATCAATGACACAGCTCTTGATGTAAAAAGAAGAATATGATACTGGATCTGAATTTCATTTCTGATAGAGGTAACATGAGATGGCACTGTAGTATAGTAGGAAGTAGTAACTCCTTTGCATTATTTGTACACGGTCCCTACGTGAATTCATTTCTTTTTCAAGACCAAACACTTCCAGTCTTGTACTAAATTGTGATTGCGAAATGACCTGTGTGACTTGCAGATGAGCACTCACATCTGTTTTATTAAAGGGTCCCTGTTTTTGAAACCGGAGACAAAAAGGGACAAAGGCACAACCCATGCAGATAGTGATATACTGCTAGAGATCGGGTGGGGTGGGGTGGGAGGGGAGGGGAGGGGAGGTCTTGCTGTTTTCTTGATGCCCAGTAGGGATGGAGGAGAAATCTTTTAGGTAAAAGGAGAAAAGAAGAAATCCTAATGGCCTAACCCTCTATAGGAGTAAAAAAATGAGCTGGGCTCTGGCAAGGCAAATTGATTTGTTTTTAGTAACTGAGAGTGTCCACGTCAGCTTATTTGTATCTCGTTTAATAGATAATGTAATTTGAGCTTCATTGAACACTAATCTTCACGTGTAACACGAGACCATGGGGCACTTCTGGTTTCCCTGGATCCTATGCAACAGTTGAGTTTATGATCACAATTCTTGGAATAATCCTATATGACAATTTCAACCCAGATCAAAATTTTGACCCGTGCGGTCATTTAGCAATTAGCCCTTTGGAAATTAATTGCATGCCAAGGGTCATGACAAATTTTGGCTCTGCCATTGCTCAAGAAAGCAGCAAAATCAACTCCAATTAGGTATAGAAGCCATTTTCTTTTTGTCTACAGTCATAAATGCTCCCACCCATGAGGACTTGAGAGGACCGAATGTTTGAAGTCACTCTGTAAATATACATAGACTGAGCAAATGATATGATTTGAGTACAGAAGTAAAAATGGTGCAAAAGGTTCTAATCTTTTCTGCTACAATGACAATGACCACTCCTTAGAAAAAACAGGAGAAAAGACGAAGGAAGTACACAAAACACTTACATTACCCACGAGCAAGAGAGAGAGAAATAGAGTGGAGTTTTCTGACAGCATAGGCAATGTGACATCTCCGAGGAAGGGAGAATTCATCCTCTTTTATACTTTCTTGCACCTCACATTATCATTCCCATCTCTCTATCTCTCACAGTCATTTTTCTTCCTTGCTCTATGTGCTCATGGAACCTAGCACCACTGATGAACCTGCAATGTCACATGGAAACCATATCAATAAGCATCATAACTTGCAATCTCAAATCCATGATCACCATCATGGCATTGGCACCCTCTCTTCCACCTCTATTCTTATAATCATCGTATCATCCATTTCTGTTGTTGTAGTTCTCACTATCTTTCTGATTATTGCAATGCTTAGAAGATTCAAATATTCCAAAGACGGAGGCAACTGCAGAGACTTTAGCAGTTGCAACACTAGCAAGTTCATTGCTCATACCACCATAAGATTCACTCCAAGCCCAGGTAATTGTCCCATGTCAAAGTTCTTGTGATCTTTATTCATTTCTCAATCTAAAAAGAATTGTGTTTGTAATGTAAATTTTCAACATCTAATTCAAAACCAGTGTATTTAGATCCAATCATCTGAAATTTTAAATTACATAATCCATGCAAATTTTTACTGGTGTGAAAATTTACTGTCTTTGGGATTATATCAGATGTCAAGGGCGGATGTCTGTATGGAAGCAATATGGGCCATAAGCCCCCAGGCAAATACAAAGGAGTCCAGGTTTTCACATACAAGGAGCTTGAAATCGCCACAAACAAATTCAGTGAATCAAATGTGACAGGGAATGAAGGGCATGGAGTGGTGTATAGAGGTACCCTAAGTGATGGAACTGTGGCAGCAATTAAGATGCTCCATAGAGCAGGGAAGCAAGGAGAGCGTGCATTCAGGATAGAGGCAAGTGACTTCTTTTAAGAGCTTTTTGCCCCATTAGGCCCCTCTTCTTGATTTGTTATTTTCCTGGTTCCTAGTCTCTATATTGCTATAGAAGTTTAATAGCCTAAGAGGCTTAAAGTCAACCTCAAATACTCAAAGGGGATTGCATTGTCAATGATAGATATTTAAGTGAAATGTTGCTTGTTGAATTTGAAATACATGCATAAATATTTCTATCTGTCAAGGCACCTACTCTTTTGTATTGAATGCTAAGAAACCTTACACACGGGTGTGAGACGTTGTTTCATTTTCTATCTCCATATTGCAGGTGGATTTGCTAAGCAGGTTGCACTCACCATACTTGGTGGAGCTACTTGGTTATTGTGCTGACCGGAACCACAGGCTCCTAGTATTTGAATTTATGCCTAACGGGACTCTTCAACAACATCTCCATCACAAGCAATATCGACCGTTGGATTGGGGGACACGATTGAGAATTGCCCTTGATTGTGCTAGGGCCCTGGAGTTCCTTCATGAGCTCACAATCCCAGCAGTAATCCATCGTGACTTCAAGTGTAGTAACATTTTACTAGACCAAAATTTTCGGGCTAAGGTTTCAGATTTCGGATCGGCTAAGATGGGCTCGGAAAGGATCAATGCTCGGAATTCGATGTGTTTGCTGAGTACCACTGGTTATCTAGCACCAGAGTGAGTGATCCATCCTCTATCCTGCATCTCATTTTTAGTGAGCAAACCATATCAATGCAATGTCAGCTGTCATACAAAAATGCGTACGGGCAATGGAATTGCCCATTAGGCAGCATGTCATTTTCTTCATCTTCTGACTGTTAAAGGACAATTTTACTGTAAAATTTTTACATGAGACCGTTAGTTTCGCTGCCAGGTTTATCGATCCTTAAATATCTTGGGATAGTATCAAATTATTGCATCAACTAGTAAGTTAATCAGCACGTGTAAAAGTAATTATTTGGTTCTGAAGCTACTCAGATCAATGCTGATCATTTTCTGCCATATTTAGGTATGCTTCAACAGGTAAGCTCACCACAAAATCAGATGTATACAGCTATGGAGTTGTTCTTTTACAGCTCTTAACTGGCCGTAAACCTGTTGATACCAAGCAGCCCTCTGGTGAACATGTCCTTGTCTCCTGGGTTAGTGTGCCACTCCATCACTCCATTGTCAAAATATCTACTAGCTAGAATATGTTTTTAATTCATACCATAAACTGTGAGAGCTAACTAGTAAGGAGGTTGTTAGCTACAAACCCTTGACCTCCTGTGATTCTATGAATTCGCAGGCTCTTCCAAGGCTAACCAACAGAGATAAGGTAGTGGAGATGGTTGATCCAGCCATGCAAGACCAGTATTCAAAGAAGGACTTGATCCAGGTTACCTTTCAGTTCTATACTATTACATCTGGATGTATCCTTAAACCTAAAATTTCCAACTAAATTTGTGCACTATGTTGCCTTTTCACAGGTGGCTGCTATTGCAGCTGTGTGTGTGCAACTAGAAGCAGATTATAGGCCTCTCATGACAGATGTTGTGCAGTCTCTAATCCCTCTGGTCAAGAACCTCTCTTCTGTATCTTCCTCTTGTTCCTCTAGATTTATGAATCAGATGCTATGCAGTCCAAGGCCTATGTAGATTTTGTTGTAATAAAGATTGATAATAAAAGACACTGTTACCAGCTTGTGTCAAAAATCAAAGCTAGGAATTTGGAAATTGATATTTTGTTAGGCATTTTGAAGTCACCAAGAGGCATGTAGTGTGGTGCCAATCACCTTGCAAAGCAGTTAAGAGCAAGTTAAGGTTCAAAAGAATTTATCCTACATTTCGATTATAATCTCATATGCATGTCCATCATTCTCTATGCAGTAAACTACGTTGCATGATCATGATACACCATAGTTGATATTAAACATTGTTAAATATATTCCAGTCTAGTGGATCGATCTAGTAATCCATCAATTCAGAGTCTGATTTGAATCAAGTTTCATTTCAAATCAATTTAAAAATTGACTTGGTCAAATCTAGATGATTTAGTTAGTCAATCTGTAATCTAGTTAATTTGATCAAACTCATATAATATTTAATCCAATAAATTATAAAAAGTTTTATTTTTTAAATTTTTATCTAAAAAATCATTATTTTAATTTCTTTAATTTTTTTCCAGTTTTTTAATAAATTCGGTTTGACCCAGCAAATAAGCAATTTAAAACTTGAGAGGAGTAATTAGTATGATATGAAGTGATATAGAAACCACTCAAGTTCTTCAAGCAAGGCTATTCATTGAAAAGGTAAAAACTGTGATACATCATACAGATTGTAGTGAATAGAGGAAGTTTTAACAAGCTGACATGCTGCTTTTGGTTAAATTATGATGCCAGTGGATGTTCGTTCCTCTGGACCCAACTAGTCTAGATTTATGGAAGCTGGCAAAGGACACGAGCTTTGGGAGAGAAACAGGGTGGCCATAGTGTGAAAAAATCGCAAGCAAGTGAAAAGTGTTATGTAGCCTACTAAAAAAAGTTCAGACAGAACAAAAATGGGGTGGCACCACCATTAAAGCTCCCATGTGAGTGTCTTAAATGGAAGTCAAAAGGGGCACCAGAGGAGAATGCTCAAAGGGCTGAGCTGCCTAGAAGTATGGCAAGGACATGCCGTTAAGGATGACCATTGTATGGTAATGTTAACGAACTTGTTCATAAAGTCAGCAGCAAAGTTCAATGTTACATTGGTCCATCATTTTCATAATTCCATGTGCATTAGTTGAAGCAATGTTCTAAACTGAAGCTTAATGGAAAAGTAAAACAAATTCAACTTGTGTATATATTATCATAATTATAAGATCCGATCATGCTAATGGCTCAGTTCAAAGTATGATTTATGGGTTGAGTGAGTCTATCCATGGATTATCATATTAATCTGAATTTATTTGATTTTTTATTTAATAAAACAATGTTGGTTTAAACAATTGTTTTAAATAAAACTGAAATATCTTTTTGGAAAAATAAAAGGTGTTGATAAGATAACTTGAGTTGTGGATAAACTTGCATGGCCACTCGGATTTAATTGGCCAGATTCAAAAAAAGAAAAAAAAACAAGCCACATGATCGACCTACTAGGCATGGCAGCTTTGATAACTATGTATGATATGCATTAACTTCGTTGAACATTTACCTCCAAGGTCATTGTCCCGGATACAGGCCAAAACTGTACCATATGTTCAGCAACTGACCTTCCATCTTCGCAAAAATCGAGAAAGAATGTCTAAGGTTGTCAATGCACTATTTATCACATCCAGATTTGCTTCTACTAGTATGGATCCTGGTGTTATGCCAGTAAATAACTTCAGAGAAACTACTTCCTGCTCTTTTATCCTCCATACATTTCAATTAAAACCTGCATGCCCTCCAATATCAATACAGACGTGCTTGTGGCCTGTTCCTGCTGAGGTGGAAATGAACTACAATAATTTTATTCCAACCACCTTTTTCAGGACCACCAAAACTGCACAATGGGGCCTTGAAAGCAGAAACTAAAATAATAGTCTCCTTACAAAAACTCGAAAAGAAATACTTGGCAGTTTTTTGTATCCATTTTGCGGGTGCCATTCAAGGGAAATTGTTACATGAACATTTCACCTGTGGTCATTTTGCAGCTTAAAAAGGGAAGAGGTGTACTAACTCTCTTTTTTTGGAGAAAGGAAGTCAATTGTCAACAGGTATAGAATCATTCCAATTCAAAGCACTCTACATATATACAGACGAGGCTACACTTTAACCTGAAGAGTTTCTAATCCCCTTAACAAAATCATCAGATGGAAGTAGGTAGGTTAAGACTTAAGAATGTTAACATTCAACAACACCTGATATGCAGCGGAAAGAAGACTCTTTCCGGAGCATGAGATAAGAATGTAGTGCTGCTAAAATTCATATACTTGGAACATCTTTCCAATGACACAAACAAACAAATATTTCCCATCTCAAGGAAACCGATGTTAGAAGTGAGGATTAATCTGCGGCCCCTTAACCAGAGGTTTTCCCAGTTTCAGCTTCCAAGTCAATGGCAGTACTTGTTTCTCCGACCTTTTCTCCTTGGAATTTCTTATTACCCAATTTATTAGCAGCACACTTTGCAAATGCAGAAGATAGGGCTGACTTGACAGTTAATTCTGGTTCTTTCTTCCTACGTTTGTTTGCATTTGCTTCTTCCATCTCCATTTCTGCAACTTCATTGACTGAGGAAGGTTCAGTGTCTTTCTGGACTGGGGTCTGTGGAACAACAGGGTGGCTTGAAACTACACGCTTGAATGGTTCATGAAAAGTATCATACAAGCGTTTCACCTGATCCATCAAATATATGGATGCACATAAGGGTAACAAATAAAACCAATCAAACATTTAATGCTTCACTAAAAGTTGCTAGCCAACAACAGTCTTGTATACAATCAATTGAAGAATATTAAGGGTTATGAGCCTCAAGATAACATAGTACAAGAACCCATGATATACCTTGCGCTCTCCTATTCCCGGGCAACGAGCTAGATCTTCCATGGATGCATCCATGATATTAGAAAGAGACTGCAAAAGGAGGAAAATCAGCTAACAGAGGAATATATACTAACAAATAAACAACTAGCACATACTATCCAGAGCAAGATAAACAACTAGCCACATACTATCTAGGGCAAGATCAATGGCATACCCCAAATGTAGATCCAAGTGTTACCACATCTGTCTTGTTAACACGTCGAACAGTTGTGAGAGCATGGTGTAGCTGCATTAAAACAAAGAAAAAATTCAGTTTAACCAGTTCAAAGAGTGAATACTAAAAAGCAAATTTGTTCAGATTCATTGATTGATTGCTGATAGGAGACCAATAACAGGTTGTTACCCGAGATGAATAGTCAGTATCCATTTGGCCCTGAATAAGGTCTGCAGGCTTGTTTTCATACATTTTTATAGTCTCCAAGTAGCGACCACATTCCTCCAAGCTAGAAAAAACAATACCAAACAAGTTCGTCAAGGACAATCATTTCAAGGCCCTTACTGCAAGAGGACAAGTCCACTTGCAATATTGGTCCAACTCTATTAACGAAGTCAACAAAATCAAGTTGCAGATATAAAGAAAGAAAAATAAGTAGAGCAAACCATTATAAATTCTGCACAATCTCACTAGATACAAAACACAAGGAAAGATCAATGGAAACATGAGTAGCCTCAGACAAATTGAGTATAAAGACTATTTAAAATATAACCCATTTGCATTGGAATATGCAGCGCACCTCCAAGCACATAATAGTGTACAATCATGAAGCAGAGCTGTTTTTGTGACTTCAAGTAAAGGCTTAACTACATCCTCCTGAAATCAATGAGAACAATGATCAGTGTTGAACTCTTTAATACATGCAACAAACTGCCACAGTTCACTTTCCTCGTGGAAACCAGGCTTTGTTTTGCATACTAAATAAGCAGAGTAGTGGCTTTAGAAGGCATGAGAAACTCATTGCATGGAAAGAGCAGCTTACCACATCAACATGGCATAGAACAACACGAAGCTTGCAGTTCTTTTGTAGCTCTCTTATACGGTAATATAGGTAGTCTGGATGGAGTAAATGATATCGAAGACTGCATCAAATCATCAAATTGCAAATTCTCAAAGTTAGCTTGTGGTAGGAATAAACAATGACGAAGACATGCAATACATTAATGGTTAATAGAGTTACAAATTTGGTTATGCTCAAGAATATTTTCTGGTGTTGTTGTATATCTCACACTTGAAAATGGTAAACGAGATATAGATATCAAAAGAGTAAAGCCTATAGAAAATCGGTAACTAACTTGGGAACTAGACTAGATCTCGGTACTTACATCAGTATGGAGAATAATAAAAATCAACATCATCAAGGCAGCTATTTTAAAGAATAAGAACAATTTTCTAGCTTTACCTTCAACCCAGTATAGTAACAAGTTAAAAATCAAATAATTAAAAAGCAGCCAAGAACTCAAATTCATACATTTGCAATGAGAAACAGGACAGAAGGAGAGGAAGATCGAACCTTAGATAAAGAGCACATGAGCTCTGTCCAAGCAAATAGTCACAAACAACATCCGCAAAAGCCCACTTTACATTCCTAATATGTTTAAGCAAGGGGTTTCCCTTCTGCGCAATGACTAGGCAAACTTAAATCCAGGCCAATCTATGGAAGTACAGTTCAACAAAATCTAAATCATCACTCACTATGAAACTCAGTAAAGCACGAAACTTGAGACACAATTCTTGTTCAAAAAAATTGTACAGGAAAACAGGAGTACTAAAATAACCAAGAACGAATCAAAAAGCTAATGCATGACTTCCAAAGACAGCCTCTTAAAAACTTTGATAATTCCCATGCCAATATTGCAACCGAAATTTATAAAAATGTCTTAAAACATAAGTAAACCTTCACCTGTCTATGACTAACAAGAATAGCATTGCGACTCTGATTATTTTGCACTGAAGATGAAGCCACTCCACCACCAAAAGAAGCAGCAGGAGCTGATGCCAATGGAGATGGTGAAACCTTTTCACTGTTTTCATCCAAAAATAAAAACTTTATCACAAAAAGTCTCCTCAAAATTAAAAAGAACAATCCCAGAACAGAAAACAAAAGAAAACCCATTAATATAAAGTACCTCGTGGTTGCAGAACTACTAGGCCCATGTTCAGATTTTGAAGGTGGAGGAGGAGGAGGAGAGTAGAATTCAGAGTTTTTAATAAAGGAGAAAGCTTGAGAGAAAGTTTGTGATGGCTTCAATAATGAAGATTCTTGTGTTTGTGTAGGTTTAACTTGAGAGCTTTCAATTACTTCTTGGTAGGATGGTATTTGTATCAGTACTTTTTTGTTTTGGTTTGATGAATTTGTGTTTTGCTCTTCTCCTCTTTCTTCTCTCTCCATCTTTGATTACCGATTGTTTGTTTCTCGGGAAAATTTAAACAAGAAAGAGAATTTTGCCATAGAATGATAGACTAGGCCTAAAAACCGGGCCATTGGGCTCTACCATTAGATTCTAAGCCCACAGTTTCTAGGCCTGAGTTCTAGGCTTAGTTGATTCAAACAGCCGACATGTCGTTGATAGGTGACTTTGACCTAGGGTTCACTTTCCACTGGACATTGCTCTTAAAGGGTCAAGATTGGCCTGCCTTGAGTGATCGGCAGCTCTGTTTTACCAGCAATTCTAGCGGCCATCAAGAGGGAACAGTCAATTGGCGGATGCAACACATTACAAAGGTTGTTATAGAGTGTTCAGAAGTGTATTTATAGTTATTTTTTAAAAATTATTTTTAAAATCAGCATATTAAAATAATTAAAAATATTTAAAAAAAATAATTAAAAAATAATATTTTTTTTATTTTTTTCAAAATATTTTTAAAATATAAAAATAAATAGGTTCTAAATAAATAAGGGTTTTAAGTTTCTATTGCATTCAATAAAATAAAATAAGATATTACTGGAAAAATAAAAAATTAAAATGAGATTTGACCGCGCGCTTTGCGTATTATCAAAGGAAATGAAATCTTGGTAGACTTGAACTTGGAGTTTATATCACAATATTTTCATCATATATATATATATATATATATAAATTAGTATGATTTTACATATTATCATTAATATGTATATGCTTATATTATTCAAAAGACTCATGCTCGATTTGTTAAGGTGGCACTTAATTTGATGCTAAAGAAAACTCTTCTTCTCTAAAGTTTAGACCACTAAGGGAAAACTCCATAGGAATTGCTTCAAGAGTGAAGAATATTGGCATAATGATTGATTCTTTGAAATCAAAGATAAAGCTGTTTGGTGAAAAAAAAACACAGAAAAAGAGTCTGATCACCAAACTTTCTCAGTGCCAAGATCAAGTTCAAGAAGCAATGCAACAGTCTCAAGTCACAAACAACTTAGGTTCGTTGCACAAATATTAGGCAGCAAAACAAATTAGTCACTGTTCCTTGTCAATGGCAATTGGCAAGTGCTTATAATCTCCATGATCACAGCCCCAGATTGACCGTCATAAAGCTTGGAAAGACTTTCTATATTTCTAGAAGACTGACCATTTGACCTGGGTAGTATCCCACAAATGGCTGACCAAGTCGCTGGAGCTCGTGCGGGCTCTGATATTTGGTAACTTTAGTTATTTTTTTTTTTGTTTTTATTAATGTGAATATGTACCAGTTTATATGTATCTCGATTGAATTTACTAATCTTAAAATTAAAGATTATATAAACCTCTAATGATCCTAAAAGAACTTAAACTCGTGATCATTGAGAAACAAATTCAAAATCTAATCAGTTGAACTATTTCTCATGGTTAACTTTAGTCATTCTTGATAAGAGGCTTGGATCCTCAAAACTTAGCTAAGGGAAAGTGATAATGAATAAGGACCAAGCATAGTTATGAACTTCTGAAATTGAGTTTCTTTAATTTGATCAAAATAATATTATTTATGGGCACTGAAATGGACAAATAACTCTTCAGAATTCAGCATGTTTGGCCCATGTTCGATATTACTATCCCTTAGCTAAGTTCTGGTGCGATGAACTCTTTGACCATCTATTCATTTTCTCCACACCAAAAAACAACACCAATTAGATTCTTTAAAAATTTGCAAGATAATTAATTTATCAGTGAATTTATTTTTTAAAAATTACTAATTTAAATCTCACAAACCTCAAGATTATTAGAAATTTATATAATCATTAATTTTAAAGACTTGTGAAATTAATCGAAGCACACACAAATTAACTTCAAAATCTACATTAGTCTAAAAAAAAAAATTGCAAGAGCAGGTGAGAGATCATGCGATCAGATATGGGATTATTTGTAATAATCACTCATAAATCTAGTAAACCTTCTTAATAATCAATGCCTGCAAAACCCAATTCAAGATTCCGGATAGTAAATCAAGTGAATTAACTCTGTCGATTTAAGTTTTGAATTTTTTTCTTAAAACAAGATCTTGAAACAATATTGTTATGACCTAGTTTAAATCTCGAGCTAACAGGCTACAGAGTTGACTTGGTAGGTTAAGTCTTTTAATTTAGTCTGAAATTGCATTTGCTTATGGGCACAAAATTGCTGAAAAAAAAAGAGGAATGACCATTGCCTAAAACTAGGAGGGTCCTTCCACGAAATGTCTAGTAACTAAATCATGGCAAAAGTCTAAACCAGCAAGCAATATCGCTTTGATTGTTTGGCAAAAAATCCCATGATTTTTTTAACTTACATTTGGACAAAAAATTATATAAAAAAATTAGAGGGCCGTTATCTCAATTTGACTTGACCCCTTCCATTTTGACGATCCTATATTATATTACACAATTTATAAAAACAAATAATAATATATATATATATATATATATATATATATATATAAAGTAGGCAAACAGGACACTGCCCTACTAAACCAGCGGTCTGCTCGATTCACCCGCATTCGGTCCAACCTGTCTAGATGAATCCCCTTGGTTGCCATTAGCAGCCACTCTTGGTGACCTAACCGATGACGAAGCTCTCGATAGAAATGACGACGCTCTTGCTAGAAATGACGGGTTCCGACTAAAAACCCACCGGTCCGACCTTGCTTCTTGGTCCAGTTTCTCAAGTCGCTTATAATTTAACACCTTCCTAGGACTCCCTTCACCAACTCCGTTCTTGTTGCCCTTCACCGAACTTCCTTGTCTGGACAACACCACCATACTCATCGCCCGGTTCAACTTCCGGTTCATCACTTGTTTCCTAACCTCAACTGGCAATCTCAAAGTAAACCGATCGGTATTCTCTCCTGGTTGAACCACGGAATGTCCGGTCGAATGTGACCTGGTAAACCTCAATGGCCTACCCGATCTCGATCCACGTGTCCGGTTCCTGTTCAAAGTTTTAACCACACTCGCATCCATAACCTCAGGCTCCGGTCCAACCACTTCCACATTAGCATTCCCATTTTCTGGCTCGTCCATCACTGCCCCATTTTGGGCCTCCAGGTCCAGCTCGGGGTCGCGCGACTCACCGAGTTGAGGGACCGAGTCAGCAGGCTTGGTCAAATCAGCTCTGCAGACAGGACAGGTAGTGTGAGACTCCAACCAAGCACCGATGCAATCAGGATGGAACACGTGGTCACAATTAGGAATCAAACGCAGCGTTTCATCCTCTTCAAATTCGTTTAAACAAACGGCGCATTCTAACGTGCCTTTACCAATCTTCAAGCCTTTCACGACCGAGTAAATTAACGTGGGAAACGTCTCGATAACGGCAGGATCAAGCCCACGCGAGGCGGCGACGCGTCGAGAGAGTCCGCCCATACCCTGCGGCCGGATACTCCCGTTGCCATTGGCTTCGCTGCAATGGCGGATGTAGATTGAAAAGAACCCCATGATGAAGAGTACGGCTATCAAAACGACAATGATTATGGCCATCGATGGAGTCACCCGCGCGTAGTTGTACGACTGCCCGTCGTTCGAGTTGGTGCTTTGGGAAACGACACCATGAGGTGTTGACAGGATGAAGAGAACTAAGAGGGGGAGGATCATGTGTGTGAACCTGTAAGAATCCATGATGCACATGCAGAAGAAATCAAACAACCTTAAATAAAAAAGTGATGATCAGACAGGAAGTTGTATAGTTAAGTTCAGTTTAGTTCGAGGCTTTTTATGTTTTTGAGAGTGCTCCAGGTAGGGCACGGTGTGAAGAACAGAAATGGAGAGAGAGGGTTATGGCTATGATGGGGTTTATAAATGAGGGAGGGAAGGAGCATGCTGGGGGTTGAAGGAGAAAATGCCGTGTAGAGCAAGAGAGGAAGACTATCAAAGAGTTGTGGGGTCCAGTGTTTTGATGTGCGGTGGTGATGCAAGGGATTTGGTCAGACATGGTGAGCCCGCGTGGACAAGCGTGTTTGCTTAGAAGTTTCCGGAGAAAGAAATAATTGTTTTGATGAAAGAATTTGTTAATGAGAGAATAATATAAAATTATATTTAAAAATTTTATATGATTTGTCCAGTTATTGGATTAAATTGTTTTTTAATATTATTTTAAATTTTTCTATTAAATGATTATAAATTTTATTATTTAATTAATAATATAAGATGATATGAATTTATATAAATTTTAAGTTTAAAATTTTTTTATTTAAGAAGATTTGTTAAAGAATAATATAAAATTATATTTAATTAGTGATTTTTAGTGATTAATAATTATATGATAAATTTTTTTTAATTAGGATTTGACTTGGTATTAATTTTTCTCACATTTATATTAAGACATAATAATAATTAATTAAAACTAGAGAGAATTTAGAGAGAGAAACGATAACAAAAATAATAACCATAGTAATTTATTTTTATGTTGTAACCATCTCTATATACTAGATGAATTTTGAGATATATACATTGTTATTTATCTTTCTTATCTTTATACTTCAGAGCTTCATCGATTGAAGGGGGGGGGAATTCTTGTTTAATGCTCAATCTTTCGATTACTCTTTATTTGGTAGTTTTAAATTAATTAAGTTGCCACGAAATTGTGATTATTTATTTATGTTTGCAAAGACACGACAACAATAAAGAATATGGTGCATTTTTTCGGCTGCTCCGAATCATTTTTATTTTGTTATGTATTGCCAAACTTTGAAGTGGAGGCTGGGATCTTCTCATATAAAGTTGTTCCTCCTCTTAAAAAATAAGATCCCATGTTATAATCTCTCTTTCTAATCATACGAAAAGGAAAAAAAAAGTTAGACGTTTAGCTTTTAAAGCATAGTTTTTGGAACTAAACACTTGTCTCATTTAATTTAGCATTTAGATTATTGAGTTATTAGATTAACTCGTAAATTATTAAATCAATTCGAATATATTGTTTTATTTAAAATAATATTATTTTATTTTTTTTTAATTTTTAGTCTACATTGGCTAGATTTAATCATGTTTAAATCGAGTTCGAACAAATCAAATACATTACGTGTCAACTGTTTAATTATTTAGATTTAGTAAATGAATGTAAATAATATATCAAAATAAAATCAGGTTTAAATCAAGTTTTAAATCATCAAGTTAAATTGTTAGGCTAAACTAGATTTAACAACTATGTTATATAAAGGATATTTAATTTTGATTAGATTAATCCACTGCTAAATTAGTCAAAAGCTGTACAAATTAGGTAAAAGATATTCTTTGTTATCAAAAGAAAACTCGATTAATCCACTACTAAATTCCTAATCAATTGCCACACATTCCAGTTCTTCGGCTGCATGGACTGCCATATTGATCTCATTTCCATTAGAATATTAAGCTTGTAGGCAAAATATACAACCCTGACAACTTTACATAATCCATGTGATATTTCCACGCACAACATTAGTGTGATTTTGATTTTTTCTGATTTTATATATGATGATATACTGAAAGTCCAATTAGCCGATTTTAGAGAAATTTGTAATTAATCAATTCATTCTAGTAATTTTTTTTAATCAAAGTGATTGATAGTTTGTACTTGGTGTTTAGTAGACCAATATAACTTATGATTAATACCTTAAAAAATTCTTATAAATATAGAGATTCTAAAAAAATTTAAATAAAAATGAAGCTGAATACATTTTTATTATAGTGTGTTTGATATTGAGATGTAAAGCAATACAACTCCGCTAAAAACTTTAAAAAATTACACCATGTATTTTTTTATCTAGTATTTTCTTAATAAATACTAACAAAATATTGGTTGACTTCGAACAATTGATAAGTTTCAAGATTGCAAACTCCAACATGTGATCGGCAATTTCACAATAAAAGTCATGTATGGCAATGGATTCTTGGTTAGGTGAAGTCATTAAATACAAGGGTCAAATATATCGCATGTAGCTCAACAAACATCACTCATCGGCCGAAAGCATTTTTGACTTTGTGGCCCAAATTCTGCACAGATTTATGTCAATGACTGTATCATGGCATCATACCAGCATCAGAGGGCTACCAAAGTACCACGTGAAAGATGTATTGTACAAGGTATTGATCTTCCTTCTTCTAGATAAAGAAGATGATTCTTCGACGACGACGTATGGTGGTCAAGAATTCTCGAGGATCGTTGAGTTGCGAGAAGGAAAGTGCACGTCGGCATCGAGACCTGTACAAGCCCCAGTTGCAGTCAAACAATGGGCGCTGAGATTCGTAGCAGGGCCGCCATGGCTGGACCACATTTACTGTTACGCTCTCTGACTATTCATGGCAGTGTCCTCGTCTCGAGGTTTCCTTTTTTTAGTTATAGCTGGGGTCCAAGTCACCAAACAAAACAAAAGCACTCCTATCCCTTTACAATCTATTGAAAATGGAAAAAGAAGCAACTTGTACAATCATGTATTTTAGTTCATAATTATTATAATTATTATGCCCATTTTAACGAGTTGACTTTTGAAATTAATGAATAAAAACACGGTACAAACTAGATTTTAAATTAAATAAAAAATATTAATTCAACTAATTTGATTCATAAACAAGTTAGTCCATAATATAATCAAACCCTATCCAAACCTGGCTTGATGAATCTACACAATAATATTATTATAGTTCATGTTGTTGTTGGCAATTCCACAAACTAATTATATATACACACACACAACATAAAAGTTTAAGTAGATAAATGGCATTTTTTCCCGTTAATACATTTGATACGATCCAGGTAAGGTCAAATTCGGACTTTGACGTAAAATACGCAACTATCCAGTTTTACAAAAATAGTCCTATCATTGGATCCTGAAATTATACGTGGGCTCCTGACATGTTTTCGTACCTTAGGTTAAAATATCATGTCAATCGGAGTTCGGCAAGGCATCCAAAACACGGGTCAACCTGTATGATATTTACTTTCTTTTGACTTGTGGACTTTCTATTTGCTAGAATTCTTTTTCTAAAAGGATGCGGCAGCTTAAATCTCTAGTTCTAGGTTTTCAAGTATGATGAATTTCATTCTTCTTAGCAATGCAATACGATGACTTGTATTATTTTCTCGAATATTTTTAGGAATGTATTAGTTTGACGAAGACTTTTTTTTTTTTGGTGGCATGTGACATGGTACTTGCGCTTCTCTTCTATTTCAGAATCTGGGCAAGTAGGAGTACGGAGGCAGTCTTGAAGAAATGTTGGCAGAGATTCCATCTTCTTGCTTCCGAACGCGTTCCTTGCATCAACTTTCTTGGGCGATGTCAAGATAGTCTAAGTCAAGCACTCATCGTCCATTATTTCTTCGATGTTTCCTAGCAAAAGTAATTAATACCTAAATTAATGGAGAACGAAAATGCCTGCTGATTGCCACATCAACACACAGATTCACATTGAAAGGCACCTCAGCAAGCATGCCTTTTTTTTTGTTTCCTTTTTTTATTAACAGTGGCCTGGCTTGTCAACTTTTGCTGCCATATCTAAATAAAAAATTGGGTTATATAATTGTATAATATTAAGTACTGATTTTCTTGATTAATTAATTGTGACACACCCCGTTTAAACTATTTCTTGGTTCTTTGGTAACCGTGTATAATGAATTATTTTGTTTTTATGTTTTAAAAATATTTTTTAAAAATTAAAATTTTTTATTTTATTTTTTTAAATTAATATTTTTTAGTTTTTTAGATTATTTTAATGCATTGATGTTAAAAATAATTTTTACAAAATAAAAAAATTATTTTAATATTTAAAAAAAAAACACTTTAAAAAAACAACTATAACTACACTTCTAAACATCCCCTTATCTGTGTGAATTAAAAGGGTGTTAGGAAATGTAATAGAGATTGCAGTTTAAAATAATTTTTATTTAGAAATATATCAAAATCATATTGTTTTTATTTTTTAAAAATTATTTTTGACATCAACACATCAAAATAATTTTAAAATATAAAAAAATAATTTTAAAAAACAACCATAACTACACTTCTAAACATCCTTTTATCTGATATGAAATTAAAAGGGTGTTAGGAAATGTGGTATAGATTGTAGTTCAAATTAAATTTTGCTCGGAAATATATCAAAATAATATTTTTTATTTTTTAAAAATTATTTTTAACATCTACACATCAAAATAATTTGAAAATATAAAAAATTAATTTAAAATATTAAATATTAAATTTTTAAAAAACATTGGTATCAACGCGTTTTCAAAAATTGCTATTAGGATACCATGATGACAGGTTCTAGAGTTAACAATTAAGGTCAAAATTGAAAATTCAGCACAAATATAGCATCATGCATGATACAATAAAAAGTTGACTTTTCAGGATAAGATAGTTGAGTTTTGATTTTCAACTTTTCAACATTCAAGTTTTTTCCTTGACTTCTACACCACCTCTCTAACTTACTCAAGGACAAAAAAAATGCAATGTCTCTAACAAAAAGGATTACCATCCAGCATTATTTCATCAAGCATGCTGATTTTTTACCCCAGCACTAAAGAATAAAGTTGATTTTAATTATTCAGTTGAAGAAATTCTATGATTTGAATATACTATACTTGCAATATTGATAAATAAATATAAAAAAATAATTTTTTAACTGGAAATATATTCTCATCATTTTTCATAGAATTGAGTCAAGTCAATTATTTTAAATAATAGTAATTATGGAAAAAGTTTCGTGGTAGTTAAGAAATAACCAATGATATTTTATTAATTTTTTTTATATTTAAAAAAAAACAAACACAAAAAAAATTACATAACCAACCAAAAGTGATGAGAATATCCACACCTATGATTTTTCTCTTTTATTTCTCTTTATTATTATTTTTAGAGTGGATGTATTAAATAACTAATAGCATGAAACTAGTTATTCTGTTCTCTGGACACCATAAAATATCTCGCAGTTATAACTCAGTTTCTTTATTTCTTACGCATCTATCTGCAGGAAAACTCGGAATCTGTCTATCTATTTTTTGGTGAAAAATCTTTGGCATTCAGGTTGAACCTGCTTTTCAGAAAAATTTTAAATTTTTTTTTGTTAAAATTGAGTGTTGTTTGTACTTTTTGGATCGTTTTGATGTGCTGATATCAAAAATGATTTTTAAAAAATAAAAAAACATTATTTGCATGCTTTTCGGCACGAAAAGCTATTTGAAAAGCAACCGCTACTACACTTCCAAACACCTTTTTAAATCGAGGTTGTCCCTCAGCCACGCTATTCCATTCGTGCAACCGTGGTGTTCAACTGTCCGGATAACATAAATTTGAAGACCAAACTCATGGGAACCATCCCCACCTATCTCTCGTTTTCTTTGTCGTAGACAACGTATAGTAGTAATACATGGAATGTTCCATGCTCACCTTTCGTTTCCATGGAAGTCACGAAGCAGCTGGTCCAAATTAAAGCCTGGATTTGGGAAAGATTATGACCTTTGAACAGAAACGTCTGCCTTACAAAAAGGAATCCAACTCCCCTGACATCGTGTTCAAACTCCAATCTTTATGGCGACAAATCAACAAAATCATACGTCAAAGAACTGACCGGGGACATTTATATCTTGGTTGCAATGGATCTTGTGGTGCCTTTAAATGCTTGTTGGGCCGATTGCAATAGAACAAGATGAGGCCCAACAAGCATTTAAAGAACTCTGGTGCCTTTACAAAAAGGAAGGTTGGCAAAGTGCAGTGAAAAGTAGAAATTTATGGTTAATTGAAAGAAAACGCTCTCCTTTTCGTTCTTGAAGTGTGGAGATAAGGTGATAGAACTTGAAGGAAGGAAAACGCCATATCTTGACCTCATTCTTGATTCTTTTACGCCAGGAAAAACAGGGTGAAAAGTGGTCACATAATAAAACTTGAAGCCCCTTGATTCTTGGTACATAATTAGAGTTTTGTTTTAGCTTGACCCAGCTAGCTCTGTAATATTTGAGTCCAATCTCTGCATGCATCTGGGCTTTATTCGGCGGGGTGAAGATTTTCCAATCTCAGAGAAAATGACTTGGCAAGGGGCAGTAAAAAATGTTCGATGACAACAGCAAACATGATTTTTTTACAATTAAAAAAACAAATATCATTTTTCAGATAAGAATAACATGCTAACATTTTTCAGAAACGCCCAGCAAAGTCACGGAAGCGGAGACAGCAGCAAGCAGAGAGTTTCCGGCAGCAGGTCGGTGCCGGAAGTCCTTTCGGGAGGTGTCGTTTTAGCTCCTGCAAGGCGGCTAGAAGAGGCATTTTTCTTGGGGAAACTGGACATGAAAAAGAGAGGAAGGAAAAGGAGAAGAAAAGTACCGAACCGATTCTTATTTTTCCAAGAAAAGGAGAAGAGTCAAATATACTTTAAAATCAAACTCAAACATATTTTTAAATACAAACGAACATTGCTTAAAATGATACTTATTTTTCCACCAAAAAAACAAAGCATATGAAGTGATGTAGCTTTTGCCTCCCTCGTTGAAGGAAAATAGAAGATGAGAGAAAGTATTATTATTAAAGCTGACCTGGCTAGAAAAGTTAATATAATGATTTATTAACTTTATTTTTTTTTATATATTTTAAATTAAATTGATTAAAAAAATAATTTAATTAATTTAACAAGTCAATTCTCGACTTATATCAATATGACTTTTTTTTAATTTGTTTTTTCCAAAACAAGTTTTACTTGCCCCAACTCATGACTCCAAGCTTGGGCTAGATCATGGAGAGGGCTAATCCTATGAGTTTTTCTTCCTCAATTATGCTTATTGAAAATCATTTTTATTAATTGTATTATTTAAAGAAACAAACTCTAGTAAGTAATGGTCTCATTTCTTTAATCGACAAGGCCCAATAACAAGAAAACAAAATTTTTCACAAGGAAGCCTTGAAGATGGTGATAACATTAACACATCCTGACCATACAATTCCCATCCCCATCTTCAAGACCCCCACCAATCATCATGTCTAATCTAATCAAACCGTTGTGGCCATCATCACACCTAATTTAAACTTCTGCCACAGGTCATATATTCTATGATATACTCGGAGAGAGGATCTTCTAGCAAAAAAATATATGGTACAGGAGGTAGGTGAAGCCGTGAAGGGGTGTTCGGTACAATGATCAATGTGTTAATTTTCTTAAAAGTTTTTTTTTTATTGTTCTCTACCCCCTCCTTTCTATAACTAAACTTACTTAATATTCTCTTTTTTTTCTGTTTCCGAAATATTCTCTTTTTTCTGTTTCCGAGGTTAGCACTTCTGCCTGTCCTGTCTACCCTTCCTTGTGTTTGAGCTTCCGAGAAACTAAAGTAATGGAGGGGGATGGCATAGAAGAAGGGCTGGAATCAGCTACAGGCCCTCTACTTCTTGGTGAGAAGAGCACCAGCAACACAAAACCAGCAATCAGTACTCCATCACTCCTGTTCTTGTCTTGAGCACCTTTGTTGCTCCCTGTGGTTCCCTCAACCATGGATGTTCTGTAAGAATATACGATTTCAACTATATCAAGGAAGGCTGCGCCACCACAGTACTATGAGAGTCTAACTCCTGTTCTTCTCTGTACTTTTACACGCGACGACCTTTGTTTTTCTCTTCTTTTACTTTAGTTCTTTGTTCGGTAAAAAATGAGCTGAATATTTGTAGCAGTTCAAATTCAGCTCCTAAAACTTTAATTATAATTTTCTTTTATTTTTTTTTTAATATCATCACTTATACAAACGAATCCTTAGTGTTTAACTTCATATTTTTTTTTCAAAATTGGAATTTTGCAATTTTCAATGGTTAAGAAATTAGCACCAGACAACGAACCAAGCATCGCACCAACATCCTGCAAGGCATATGATCAAGGATTTGGCAGCTAGATTTGAAATGACAGCTGATGTATAAAGTTATCGTAGTGGGATGATAAATCTTGTTGAAACCAAGACATTTATATAAGACAAGAAAGTGCTTATCTCACCACAGAAGAAAACAAAGCGTGTGAAAGTGAAAGGATCAAGCTTTTGCCCATCATCACCGGAGAGACAAAGAAAGATGAGGAGGGCAGAGAGGGAGATAAGTGGGGGAGGAGTTCATCATGCTCAAGATTTTCTAAAATTCTTTATTTTAGAATATGATGTATAGAAAAGTACTTCCTTTTCCATTACAACAAAGTTTTTCAATGTTTCCCCATTGATGACGATCCTTTATTCTTCCGCTCAGAACTCTTGAGAGAAAGAAAAACTTTTATAAGAAAAGAGATCCCTTTCTAATTAGCTAGCTAGCTAGTATAATAACAAGAGATTATTAGATAAATATAACTTATTATCTAAAATCATGGACCAAACCAATAAAATTATTTTATATCATTAAATCTGTCCAAATTATTTTTTTAATTGATGCATTATTAATTATTTAATTTTATAATTATGATTGTATTATTAAATATAAAATAGAAATTATTGAATAAACCTAGTTCATCACCTAAGATCACAAACCAAACTCCTGTGGCCATCATGAACGCATGATAAAGGGATACGTTTGGGTATTGTATGAAAATGATGTTTTTAATAAGATAATGTTTTTTTTTAAAAAAATTATATTAGTATATTAAAAAGATATAAAAAGATACAATTTAATATTTTTTAAAATAAAAAAGAATGTTAAAAAAATATTAAACAGGTTGAATTGCATTAATTAATAAATAGACTCGAAGAGTAGCCTTGAGAAAAAAACAAATGTGCCTGCCTGCTACTGGTAGTTGGAGTTTTGTATAGACATAGGATTGATTGGTAACTTACTGTATGCGAATATGATTATATGACCCCTCCAATACTTAATTCCTTCTTCACAGAAATCATAATATTTTTTCCCCGAGGTTAGCTCTTCTGGCTGTCTTGTCTACCCTTCCTTGTGCTTGAGCTTCCAAGAAAAAAGTAATGGAGGGAGACGGCATAGAAGAAGGGCTGGAATCAGCAACAAGCCCTCTACTTCTCGGAGATAAGAGCACCGGCAGTACAACAACCAGCAACCAGCACTCCATCACTCCCGTTCTCGTCTTCAGCACCTTTGTTGCTCTCTGTGGTTCCTTCAGCTATGGATGTTCTGTAAGTACACACACACACACACACACACACACACGTAGTAGTGGCAAAGTCTGGATTTATTTAGTTTTGTTTATGATCGGTATTAGCAGAAATTCGAATAGCTTTTTTTACTGCCATATTCCTGTTCTTATGTTATTTACCTATTTAGTTAAACTTCAGAAAAAAATCCAAGTTCCAATAATCACCATGCACGAATTAATGTAATTCTAGTCTAAAGCTAAATTACTCTCTTCACAACTGAGATTTTAGCAACATTTATCCTTCATATTGAGTTTAAAACGATGGCTTTAGTGATTAATTAAGGAGTCTGAAGTCTAAACCTTGGATTAGCATGTCGCTTTGCTTAGCATTTTTTTTGTATTTGCAAGTGCCCCACATGACGTTTGCTATAGATGTAGCCACGTTGGGTTGGATAAGATAGGCCATAAAAACTTAAAAGTGTAGTAGATTTTGCCAATGAGCATACTGATCCATAGCTGATCTTGATATTCTCTTTTCTCGTGGGATAGTGACTCAATCGGTATAGTTGTAATTTATGTTTTTACTATTTTGTAGATAGGCCATAAAAACTCAAGGGGCATGCCTTTTTCAGATTTTCCCAGACATTAACTTTATTATTCTCAAATGCAGTTTTTATCTAGTTGATTTTATTTTCCTCGTTAAAATTGAATCATATTGTTACCTATTACGTTGACTTTGATGGAGTTTCTTGTCAGGTGGGTTACTCGTCGCCTGCTGAGTCTGGAATCATGAAAGATTTAGGCCTCTCTGTTGCAGCAGTAAGTTCAAATCATGCTAGCTCGTTAATAATGCTTAACTTAGAGAATTTCCAATCCTATTTAGTAAGACCATGCGTGTCAGTCTTTACAAAGTTAACTTTCGATTTCTATGGTAGCTTTTCGTTAATGTTTTAAAGAACTCTAAAATTGTGCATATAATCATGTATTTCGTTTGAAGTCATTCCTATTAGTACTTGTTTAGAATTTCTTACTTATTAGCACACGATCTATGCCCTGCTTGATGGGTTTTTGTTTTTGGTCTTTCTATACAAATTGCAGTACTCTGTTTTTGGTTCGATAGTGACAATAGGAGGGATGGTAGGTGCAATTTTAAGTGGGAAGATGGCAGATCTCATCGGTCGAAGAGGAGTAATTTCCTTAACAACATTACTTGCCCTTAAGATTTAAACTGTAAGAGATTTATCTTATTATGCCCTCAGTTATTTTCAGCTAATTCGTTGTAATTTTCGTCAAGCAGACGATGTGGACATGTCAGATAATTTGCATGGCAGGCTGGCTTGCAATAGCATTTGCTAAGGTTTCTATTTCCTCTCCTCGCCCTTTTCTGTCTTTCTATCTCAATCACATAATACATGGAACCAACTGGTGTTGAATTCTTGTTTAAAGAAAGCTTGGTGTCTGGACATTGGAAGATTCTTAGTCGGTGTTGCAATCGGGATTCTTACTTATGTGGTAACTACACAAGCTTCCATTTCACCTATATTCGATCATCGTGTCTTTTCTGCATGTCATGGAGTCTGCATTTTGTGTAACAGGTGCCTGTATATATTTCAGAAATTACTCCTAAGAATCTCAGGGGACGATTTACCTCAGCCAATCAGGTAAAATGAAGTTTTTGAATACAATGAAAATCAAATCAAGGATTTTGCTCCCAGTAGACCCTTACATTTTATTTTGATTTTTGTGTATAGTTGTTAGTATGTTGTGGCTTTGCAGTAACGTATTTTGTTGGAAGTATTGCAAGCTGGCGTGCCTTGTCTCTTATAGGTAACTTTTCTCATCATCTATCTTTCTGAGATTAAAGCAACGCTAGCTTATACTATAGTATTGATTGGTTTATTGTGATCTCATTTTCAGCTACTATTCCAAGCATTGTGCAAATTGTATGTTTATTTTTCGTCCCAGAGTCTCCAAGATGGCTGGTGAGTCCAATGTATGATATTGTTGCTACTGTTGTTATACACGGAGAGGTTCCATCTCGAGGCGAAATTGAAGCCTAAATTCTTCAACAGGCAAAACTTGGCCATGAAAAGGAGTTTGAAGCTTCTTTGCAACGTCTCAGGGGAACAAACTCAGATGTTTCCGAAGAAGCAGTTGATATCAGAGTAATTTTCTGCTTCATATATATCTTAAGAAAAAGTAGCTGCAAGATTTCGAAATTTTAATCAAGTTTTATTAAACCCAGCCCGGTGAGGGTGGGCGGGTTGACCTCGATCAATCTAAATTATGTCATTTTAATTTATGTTTTTTTAAAGTTTAACTTCTTAGCCGCGTTTAATAACTTTGTTTTTTGAGTTCCACAACAAGAGATGACATTTGGTTCTTATAGGATGCTATAGAAATTTTGAAACAGACCTCAGCTGAAACTAGAACCTTAGAGTTGTTCCAGAGGAGATATGCTTATGCAGTTATTGTAAGTCTTGAATAAGGTATCTACTTTATATATATTAAAAAAATTATCTTCATTTTTTTGTCTAATTACATGTTTAATCTGAATTCGCCAATTGGCTAAGGTTGGAGTAGGGCTGATATTACTACAAACATTTGGAGGAAATAGTGCAGTGTCATATTATCTTGGTACCATATTTGCTAAAGCTAGTAAGTCTCTTCTGACTGAAATATAAACATGAACCCTTGTATTAACCTGCAATATTGTGGAAAAGGAAGGCATAATGTTGATTTTTGTGTGGTTTTCCACAGATGTTTCAACCTCCTCTGGTCCTATAATTTTTGCTCTTTTACAGGTAGATACATGAATTTATTTTGTTTATTTTGCTCTGTTTATATCTCAATGACAGTAGCTAGTCTATTGCAGATTCCAACATCTGTTGCAACTGTACTCTTAATGGATTTATTTGGAAGACGGACACTTCTTATGGTTAGAACTCACAAGGGCAACGATTTACTTTAATTTTGATGAAGCTGATAATCAAGGTGGTAACCAAATCTACCAACATATTTTGCAGGTTTCAGCTACCACATCATGCTTATGCTTGTTCCTTGTAGGATTATCGTTTTGCTTCCAGGTAATTTGACCTGCAAATGGTTAAGTATATTTCCTTTCATAAGCTTTTTTTTATTCTATATATGTTTTTGCATAATTCATCCTTCTTCCTTGTTTTTAATGAGCAGGAATCCCACAACCTGAAAGAGCTCACTCCAATATTGACTTTGGTTGGCATATTGGTATTTAATCTAGCCTGGAAAATTACCAAAAATTCAGAGTTTTTTCTATAAACAATTCAAATCCCATCTTTAGATTAATGAACATGAGTTCATACTTGAGCACCTGTATTAATTTGTTCTTCTTTTATTCTGGGCAAGTTTTCCTTCCAAGTAACACATAAATGTGCTCATTGATTAATTAATTAATTCTACGAACAGGGTTTCGGCTGCGGTTTTGCCATAGGCATGTCAGGAATACCTTGGGTTATAATGGCAGAGGTACTTGCTAATGTTACAAGGCTTAAACTTTTATTCATGTATGTATTTATAACAGAAAAACTGATTGGAAAGAAAAAAAAAAAGGGTTTATAAGATGAACTTAAGCATGCGTTTTCACTGCAGATATTTCCTGTAAATGTTAAGGCATCAGCAGGAAGCCTAGTGGTTTTAACCAGCTGGGCTAGTTCTTGGGTTGTGACATACACATTTAATTTTATGCTGGAGTGGAGCTCAGCTGGTGAGTCATCCCCTTCCCCCTCTCACCGCCGCATCCACGCACAAATTGCTCAATATTTTTTCATTAATATTCTGTGTTGGATATTTCTTGCAGGGACCTTCTTCATCTTCAGTGGAATGTGTGCTTTAACTATTCTATTCGTATGGAAGTTGGTGCCAGAGACGGAAGGGAAGAACATTAGAAGAAATACAATCAACATTAATCACTCAGATCCCTGGACAAAACTCGGTGATAGCGAAAACATAGAGATGGTGTTTAGCTTAACGACACTGTTTTACTGAGTATATTAATTTTTTCTTTGATTTTCTTAATGAGCATGAACTTATGCAACAATTTTCTCTTAAGATTATTGTATGTTTTTAATTTATCAATATGAAATAAATAGTGAATTACATACAATAAATCGGTGGAATTCTGAGCATTTAGCCTTGATTCTAGAACTTGCAATAAAATGAATGAACTAAATAATATTTTTATAAGTATCTATCCTAAAGACAGAATTAAAATAAAAGATATTTTCATGTTTTTGTATGTTTTAAAATATAAAATAAAAATCAAGGGCAGATCTCTCCACAATAGCAGAAGGATCCCCAAGCAACTGATGATGTAATTTTCTCCTTTGGAACGAAGCTATTCCTACATGTAACTTCATGCAAACTTCAAAAAAAGAGTGAAACATATTGATCGATATACAAATTGCCACGACACTTTGATTGACATTTACAGTAAGAGAAAGGACCATCTTTCCATTGAGTGGGATCAATGGAAATTGCCACGAGCAGTGACATTTCGACACATATTGACTAAGCCAGAAAAACAATCTGAACATCCTCTCAAAGAAGCGTTATAGTCATCATTCGTATTGACATTTCAAATGGTTTCTTGAGCCAGCATCTTGGACTCGGTCCAGGGCTTAGATAATTCAAGATGAGGTTCTCACCTTGTTCCATAAATGTACGATAACCTCATCGTTCCTTGGCTCAGTTACCCGATATTTTTCAGATTGTTTTCTTCCTTTTCTAGTGCCCTCAGAAACCAGAAAGTTATGGCTTTAGCATTGCGTTTTCGCTGTGTTGCTGTTTTAGTTTTTCTATTATCATCCCCACGTGCACTTCCAGTGGTGAAGGTGGAGGCTGCTGCTTTGGACCTTTTCACTGACAAGGAAGCACTGCTTTCGCTTAAATCTCAGGTAACCACTGATCCTTCAAATACTCTGTCCTCATGGAACAACAACTCCAGCCCCTGTAACTGGACTCGTGTTAGCTGCAACCAGATGAATCAAAGAGTCATTGGCCTTGATTTGTCTGGCCTTAGATTAACAGGTTCCATTAGCCCAAATATTGGAAACCTATCCCTCCTTCGCTCACTCCATCTACAAGGGAACCAATTTACAGGAGTTATTCCTGATCAAATTGGTGCTCTTTCCCGTCTGAGCGTCCTTAATATTAGCTTTAACAGCATCAATGGTCCAATACCTTTGAACATAACCAAGTGCTTAAATCTCCAGATCCTGGACTTGATGCAGAATGAGATCTCAGGAGCAATTCCTGAGGAACTCAGCAGCCTAAAAAGCCTTGAAATCCTTAATCTGGGTGGAAACAAGCTCTGGGGTACGATCTCACCATCTTTTGCAAACATTTCCTCTCTTCTCACCCTAAATCTAGCCACCAATAATCTTGGCGGAATGATCCCTGACGATTTTGGTCGTTTTGAGAATCTAAAACATCTAGACCTTAGTATCAATAATCTCACCGGCAATGTTCCTCTATCCCTGTACAACATTTCTTCTTTGGTTTTCCTCGCTGTTGCTTCAAACCAACTGCGAGGTGAAATCCCAGTTGATGTTGGAGATAGACTCCCAAATCTTTTGAACTTCAATTTTTGCATTAACAAATTTTCTGGTTCAATTCCATGGTCTTTGCATAATCTTACAAACATACAGAGCATCCGTATGGCACACAATCTTCTGAGTGGATATGTGCCAT
Source organism: Populus alba (assembly GCF_005239225.2). Lineage (NCBI taxonomy): Eukaryota > Viridiplantae > Streptophyta > Magnoliopsida > Malpighiales > Salicaceae > Populus > Populus alba. The sequence goes on from NC_133288.1 coordinate 2,874,473, forward strand.
CAGGACTTAGAAATCTTCCTGAATTGCAAATGTATAACATTGGCTACAATCAGATAAAAAGTTCTGGTGATGAGGGTCTCAATTTTCTCACTTCTTTCATAAACAGTAGCTATCTTAACTTTCTTGCCATTGATGGCAATCTTCTGGAGGGTCTCATTCCGGAATCCATTGGAAATCTCTCGGGTTCTCTTAGAAGTTTATACTTGGGGGGGAATAGAATATATGGAAGGATACCTACCTCAATCAGACATCTTAGAAGCTTGGCGTTGCTAAATATAAGCTATAATTATGTTTCTGGTGAGATTCCACCAGAAATCGGCGAGCTTACAAATCTGCAAGAGTTGCATTTGGCTGCAAATAAGATATCGGGCAGAATCCCAAACTCCCTTGGAAAGCTCCAAAAACTGAATAAAATTGATCTTTCTGCTAACGACTTGGTAGGAAGTCTGCCCACAACTTTTGTTAATTTCCAGAAATTGGTGTCCATGGATCTATCCAGCAACAGCCTCAGCGGAAGCATCCCGAAAGAAATTTTCAGTCTCTCCAGTTTGAGTGCAACTCTGAACTTGTCCAGTAACCAGCTAACAGGTTCTTTGCCTCAAGAGATCAAGGGGCTCGAAAATGTTGCCGCTGCTGATTTTTCTCACAATCATTTGTCTGGAAGCATCCCAGATTCAATTGGAAGCTGGAAGAGTTTGGAGAGGTTATTCATGGAAAATAATATGTTCTCTGGAGTCATTCCAGCTACTCTAGGCGACGTGAAGGGTTTGGAGATCCTTGACCTCTCTTCGAACCAAATATCAGGCATAATACCCAATAATCTTGAAAACTTGCAGGCCCTTCACTTGTTGAACCTCTCATTCAACGACCTTGAAGGACTTCTTCCTAAGGAAGGAGCCTTTATAAATCTCTCTAGAATTCACGTGGAAGGGAATTCGAAGCTCTGCCTGGATCTAACTTGTTGGAACAATCAACATCGGAAAAGAACATCCACTGCAATTTATATTGTCATTGCCAGCATAGCCACAGTTGCAGTATGCTCAGTGATAGCAGTTTTGCTGTGTGTGAGGAAAAGAAAAGGGAAAATTATGCCAAGGGCAGATTCAATTAAGCTTCAGCATCCCACAATCACTTATAGAGAGCTTCGTAAAGCAACTGGGAGTTTTGACACTGGAAATCTGATAGGGAAGGGCAGTTTTGGGTCAGTCTACAAAGGTGAACTTGGAGATGGGACTGTTGTTGCAGTGAAGGTGCTTGACATCGAGAAGTACGGATCCTGGAAGAGTTTTTTGGCTGAATGTGAGGCTTTGAAGAACGTAAGGCATCGGAATCTTATTAAACTCGTCACCTCATGCTCAAGTATAGATGTTAAGGGTTTCCAATTTGTGGCTTTGGTTTATGATTACATGCATAATGGGAGCTTGGAAGAATGGATTAAGGGAAGCAAAAGGCGATTAGATGGAGGCTTGTTGAATATTTTGGAGAGGTTAAATGTGGCAATCGATGTTGCTTGCGCTGTGGATTACCTGCACCATGACTGTGAAATTCCAGTAGTGCACTGTGATTTGAAACCAAGTAATGTGCTTTTTGACAAAGACATGACTGCAAAGGTGGGAGACTTCGGTTTGGCTAAATTGCTGGCAGAGAGAGGAGCTGACCAACAGCCAATAACTTGCACAGGTGGCCTCAGGGGCTCTATAGGATACATTCCTCCAGGTTAGCAAATTAACTTGATCCTGGAATCTCAAATTGCTGTTTGAACAGTGTGTTTCCTTGCATGCGCCTCTGTTCTTACTCGTGTCTATAGATCACTTGTGTTTATACAGTTCCTTTACTTTATTGCATTTGAGATGTCTGGACATGTTCTTCGCAGAATATGGTTTAGGATTGCGGCCATCAACTCCGGGAGATGTTTACAGCTATGGAGTTATGCTGCTGGAGCTGTTCACAGGGAAGAGCCCAACACACGAAATCTTTTCTGGAGGTTCAAGCATAATCAAGTGGGTGGAATCAGCTTTTCCTGCTAGCATAGAACAAGTAGTGGACCCTGAGCTGTTCACAGGGAAGAGCCCAACACATGAATGCTTGATTACTATCCTTGGTGTCGGGCTATCCTGTACGGTTGATTCTCCTGATCGGAGAACTAACATGAGGGAGTCTCTTCTCAAACTGAAAACGGCTAGAGACACTCTTCTCAAACCACCGCTTGACCACAAACCAGATCTTGACTTGGAAGCTGGAATTGGCAGTAGCGCAGCATGATGAGTTTTTGAGGAACAATAGTGTTGTCGAGGAGAGAATTATATGCTTGTTCAAGTGTTTTTATATTATTATATTTATGTGGTTGTTATTTTATTAATACTCTAGATTCAAACTTTATTTATATAAAAAATAATCTTTTAAAATTTGTCGATATATCAAATTATGGTATAATAAAGAATTTTAGTTAGTTATTTTTTATTTTGTTTTTTTCATTTGTAGTTTTTTTTGTTTTTGTTGTAACAGACGAGTATTAATTTTTTTTTCTATATTCTTTTTCTTTGTTTCTTTAAATTTGTTTTTTTATCTTGTCCTGTATATTACATCAATTATTAGTTTTTTAATATATTTTCGATGATTATTAAGAAAGAAAGAGCAGCATGAAGAGTTTCTAGATATTTAGCTGGTTCACTCTCTGTTTTGTTCTGTGCTTGTCTCTAATTGTTCTTCCTGGTTCATGTTTTATGCTTTTTAAGTCCCATGTTATATTTTATTTTGTTTTATATTTTTTGGATAATGGTTAACAACATGCCTTATTTTGCAATGCTCGAGCAAGCTGAAACTAGCACATTTCTCTTAGTTACAGCTTGGTTCCACTAATTTATGCCATATAGGCAAAAAAAAAAAAAAAACAGCTTCCCTCTCTTTTCACCCTTTAATGAAAAATCCCTAAAAATGTTCATCCCACCTCCCCTCCCCCTCTTTCTCTACCATTTAAATAGCTTCCCTTCCTTTCTCTCTCACTTAATAGTTTTTTATATATATAAAAGATAGTAATAAAATTATTTTTAAAGTGTTATTTACTTAGAAATACATCAAAATAATAATTTTTATTTTATTTTTTAAATTTATTTTTAACTTCAATATATTAAAACAATCCAAAAATATCAAAATATTAATTTAAAATAAATTAATTTATTTTTTAAAAAAATATATTACCCAACTATAACCCGAAAACACCTCCTTTGTAAAACAGCCTGCCTCCATCTCCTCTCTTTACACCCCTCCCAAAAAAAAAAACACTCAAAAATGAATCATGAAGAATTTGGTGATATAAATTGGGCTTCAATCTCTGGACAACATATGTTAGCGCATTTTTCTTGAAGGAACTCTTATTTCATAGAAAATCAAAATACATACAGTAGTGTTCAAGTCCTTGGTAGAATCAAAATATTGAGTTATTGCCTCCATATACTTGGCTTCAGTATTTATTGGGCGACTTGCAAGTAGAGCTTAATTGTAAATTTTTTCCCGTCAATTTTATAGTTTAATATTTACTTGAGTTTAAATTTATTTTAATTTAGCAAAGCTCAAACCAATCTATTACGGTGAGAAGAAGCCTTATATGTATCGTGAAGAGAGCAACACAACTCTCTGCGCCTACTTATGGCAAACGCCAATCCTTTAATTTAGCATGACATGGCTTCCAAGCACAACAATCATAATTAAGGTAACAACAAAAATCCTAACGATGTTTTTGTTTCCAGTTCCAGGCCTTGTCCTTCTCCTTCACTAGGTGAACGCAGGACGAAACCTGCAGAAAAAGAGATGTATCGTGAAGAGAAGTGTCAATACGTACCATGATGTCAATTATTTTGCAAAAATATATTGGTGGCCACTAAAGAAAGCATCAACACAACATGATATTCCTCAAGCACTAGCAGCCCTTATGGAGATTTCTCTAGATTTTCTTGATAATAATTTCAACCACCGTCACTTTTATTTATTATATTTATTGTAGTAGTTAGAAATTTATTGTTTTTTGTTAATTGTTGTCAATGCTCTCATCTCTCCATTAAATGGAGATAAAGAGAGAGCAAGTGAAGGTAAAGAGAAAGGGAGCAAGTGTAAGCAGTGAGTGCAAGTGCAATTATGAAAGTGAAATAGAGTAGATTTAAGAGAAACACCAAGTATAAGAGTAGAATATTGAGTTTTATAGGATTGTACTGGGTTGAGTTGAATGTTTGCATCATTGCTCCAATAATATATAATCTGCTACCTTCGTGGATATACCCAGTTTTAAAGAACCACATAAATCTACTTGTTTATGTTTTTTATTTGTGTTTGTTTTCGATCTAGTATGCATAATAGCGCTCATGTTAGATAACATTATAGCTAACATAGAATGAACACCAAACACTAGGCATCCAATCATATGACATGTAAGGTAGATATATGTACTTACTAATCTTAGAAGCTATAAAGGAACAAATGATGTTATAATTGGAGATGGTTTATCATTGCAAATTAATGGTATAGGTGATACACATATAAAAACAGATGATCATCATGTTATCATTAAAAAATATCTTATTTGTTCTTGAATTAACAAGAAACCTACTGTCAGTCAATCAACTAACAACTCAGCATCCTGTAAATTATGAATTTTGTAAGGAGAATTCTTGTGTTAATGACAGAACAACAGGGCAAAAATTGATGACAGGAGCACGTAGAGGGGACCTTGACCAGAACTATACTTCTCAAGCACTGTTGAAGTATGACATCAACATTTGGGACACCCTCAAGCATCTACTTTACAATTATTGAAGAATAAAGGATTTGTTAATGTACTAGGAGCTTCAAAACCACAACTAACAAGAGAATGACTTCATATTTTTGTGCAAAAGGCATCATGCCTTTACACTTCTCTGGAGTTCCTATATTTTTTGTGTTGAAGCATTGATGGCTACTATTTATTTAATCAATTGCCATCCTACATCAGCACTCAGCTTTGAAACACCATATTTTTAAGTCGCATGAAACACAACTAACATACACTCGTTTAAGGGTTTTTGGCTCAAAATGCTTTCCTTGGACCAAAAGAAAAATAAGTTTGATCCCAAGACAATTCCATGTGTTTTTGTCGGATACGAGGACAAATACAAAGGCTATAAATGCTTTAAGCCTACGAGTAGAGATTTTTTTATGTCACGCCATGTTGTGTTTGATGAAATTACGTTTGTTTATAAAGAGTCGAGATCTATCAAGAAGACTCCTAGGAATTCTGACAGCATGTCAGTTGTTGATTCCTGGTTGCCTTGAAGACGGTCAAGAAGACTCCTAGAGAGATAAGCCGATAAGGTTGATATTAATTCCTAGAGAGATAAGGTATTTAATCCTCATAAATGGATCAGAGATAAGGAAGTTTCTGTTTGTGATTCTATCAACAAACAATAGAGAAAACAAACTGGGTGGCAAAAGATACAGCTGTTTTGATATTTGTTCATTAAAATGGTAGAAAAATATTTAAAAAATATTAATTTAAAATTAAAAAATTAATTTTTTTTAAAAAATTCTTTTAGAAAACCAGCAGTACTAGAAAAACATGTAGTTTGTTTGCGACAAGCTGACGGTACAAGATGAATGTTACCACTGGGCATCAAAATCACAAATTTTTTTTAAAGAGTTCCAGCAATAAAGGATTACACAGTGCTTTCATCTACGTTTTAAAAATATTTAAAAAATAATAATTTTTTTTTTTATTTTTTTATTAATTTCAAATTAATATATTTTTAGTGTTTTGAAATTATTTTGATATAATGATATCAAAAATAATTTTTAAAAAAATAAAAAATATTATTAATATGTATTTTAATACAAAATATTATTTAAAAAACAATCAAAAACCAATGGAGGATATTCTCAGCTACGTGCTAACAGTTGTCAACAAGTTGATCAAGACAAATACTAGTTTATTTATACTAGTTTATCTATTTTTTTATCCTAGCTAACTATGCTTTTTGATATAGAAAAATATCTCAGTGGAAGTGTATTATATACAGGCAAAGACTGGATGGCTGAGGTCTATATATAGTGATTAGTGACATTGGCATTAGTTATATATATGCCAAAGATAAAGAGAGACATTCATAGTCTGTACGTACATGCATGGTGTTTTTTTAGAAATGTTTTTGGTAATAATTTAGGGATGTTGTCATAGCAAAGAAGACGTGTGATCTTTTTTTAGCACAAAGATTCAAATATCAGATAAGGCTGTGAAGAGTTTTAAATTATCATGAAAAAAATTATAAAAAAATAAAGATAAAAACAAAAAAATGGTACAGTGATAAACCAAGTATTGTGATAAATATTTAAAGTGTAAAAAATAATATTAAAAACAAAGTGTAAGGAAAAAAAAATAAAGAAATTAAAAAAATAAAGATAAAAAATAATGATAAATAAACCAAATATAAAATAATAAAAATAACAAGTATAAAAAAAATTGTAGTAAGAACTTGTTTTGTAAAAAAAACCCAAAAATTACAATTTTACCCAAAAAAATTAACAAAATTTACAATTATAATATTTTTACATTAAAACAACATTTCTTTACAGTAATTGTAAATCAATGTTTGGGTAGAGTTGGATATTCATATGTATTGTATTTTATTACACAGTTTTGACGATGAATTATGAAGATCATTAATTGATTTCTCCTGCTCCTCTCTTCTTCTTCTCCCTCCTTTCTTCCTTTTACTTCCAACTCTAGGAGCTGCACAGGGATCGAACAAATCGGTGGAGCAAGCATGTATCTCAGCTTTTACGATGATGAACTTTCAGCAATTTGAGCTTTCTGAAATAGTTAAATACAAGCAAAATTAGATACCTAGTTAGAACTTATTTCATGGTTTGCAGAAATTGGAATGGTTGATCGGTACTCACCGTTTGTGTAGACAACTGTTGTATTGTGGTGTTAAGATTTCGACCCCGGAATCCTTTCTTCTCTACATCATTGAAATTAACTCTCCGCAGCTTGGGAGTGCTCAGTGCTCCGTTGGAGAAAAACTTCATCTCAGGACATTGGCTGACAGTTACTTCTACAAGAGATGGGAAATCAAAGCTGTGTTTTTCTGAGCAAAAGCTAGTTAGGCTTGGTAAACGACGAAGCTCTAATGTTTCTAATTTGCTGAAGACAATCTCATCTTTTATTCCCTCTCCCTCGTTTGCTACTATTTCGGTAACCATACTGCAGCCCCCTATAGTCATTGTTGTGAGTTGCGCCAGACTTTTTGCTGTTGTGGATGTCACCAATTTTACTAATCTTTCGCATCCCCACACATCCAAATTTGTTAGATTTTGGAAAGAAGCACGCGATGGAGCTAAATAAATCAAACTGCCGCAATCATTTACCCTTAGAGTTTCAAGAGTCTGCAGAGCTTGGTCCAGTTGGGAATTGCTCTTCCATAAATGCTCTAGGCAAGGAAGAGAATCCAACTCTAAGTGTCGTATCGGTGGAAGAACTGTTGCATGCTCCTCCATACCATCAAGTCTAGACGGGAGCAACTCTTTGAACGTACCACGTTCCACATTAAGTGTTTCCATATTAGGGAACCTTGGAAGGAGATCAAATAGAAAAGCTGCATGTGCATCACCAAAGCAAAATAGTTCGAGAACTTTGAGTTTGTAGTAGAAGTCTTGCGGACATTTCAATAATGCCGATGCATCCTTGCTTTCCAAAAGTAAGCGCTCCAAGTTGGGGAAGATCTGAAAACCAATCAAAAGAAAGCATGCTTGACTTGACGTTTTCTTAACAAGTTTATAGCTGTGCATAGAAAGATCAACTGAACACCTGACTAAATGAATTGTGCCACGTGAGCTCTGGCTTCAGTTTTGTAATGTTATGAATGCAAAAGCTTTGTCAATCTTTCAATAAGAATTCTCTTTTCGCAGAGGGGCAATGGCTTTTAGATTGAACACATCATACAGCATATGTATCCCTCAAAAGAAGTCATCATGCTTCATTGATTCACCAAATATTGGGATGTCAACCAAATTCACCTTGCTTGAATAGAAACATAATTAATCATAACAGTGATCATAACAATAAGATTGTTTCATGATTATTATGAATTTAAAATTTAGTGATTGATTTTCAATGTGTTGAATTTGTTAATTGATCTATTTAATTGATTTGTTATGGGTTAAGAAATTTATTTAAACCTTGCTAGAAAATCAGGTCAGAATAGTCTCAAGGTTGAAGATGATGAAATTTTATTTTGGTTTTTAATTAATGAAAACTAGAGTTTAGTCCCTCAACTTTAGAAAATAATAATTTGACCTCTGAAATGTATTTTGGAATTTTGAACAGTATTCTTATGAGATTAAGAATGGTGAACCTCTGTTCGAGAATTGAATTGTGTAATTTTTAGTTTAGTCCCTCTATTTTGGAGATTTACAATTTAGTCCCTACACTTTGAAAAAATTTATAGTTTGGTTCCTAAAATGTAAATTGAGATTCTGGACAGAATTTAATATGGATTATGGGTGAAATTTCAATATGGTTATGTATTTCTGATAATTATAGTGCAGTCATCCAATTTTGGTAAAATTACATTGTGATCCTTGTTTTTGGAAAAATTATCGTTTTAGTCCCTAAAATTAGGAGACTAAACCTGGTGTCTATTATGCATTGGAATCTTTTATTTGGTTTTTATTTATTTATTATATTTTGTATATTTGTTATAGGTATTTCTAATGATTCTTAATAGAATTTTTGAGTCTTTTACCTAGCATTCATTTTAATTGAATTCTATATTTTATAGGTGAGTGAGATAATCTTTAATATACAACACTGATTTTGCATTGCTAGTAATGAACGTAAGATTCGAGTTGTGATAATAACGGTCTAATGAAAGTTTATGTGAAAATTAGAAAGTGTACGTGCTTGGAATAGGGGTGAGGATCATACATCATACCTTCCTAAATGAGAGAAGTTGTTGCTGAACTTCGATGTCCATGTGGTCCTCCCTGCATGGTTCGTGAGAGCACTTTATTTCTGAAGGAAATATTTCAATTTTCTCACAGTCATTCACCCGAAGCTTTTTCAACCTCGGCCATTCTGATGTATGTATTCCCGGATAGAATCTCTTTAGTTCTGGTAATTTCTCAAGATGCAGATCGGTAAATTTAGGAAACAAAAACTCAGGACCTTCTTCTAGTCCTTCATCCTTTGCAACAATTTCCTCCACTCCACAATTTTCTATCCGAAGCTCTTCAAGTTGTGGAAGGTTTAGGGCTATAGAGGCAGGGAAGAGACATCTTAGACCAGGACATCCCTTGACATCCACAGTACATAGCTTATGGAAGGAAAGAATTCCTTGTGGATCCCTATTCCAAACATGCTTCAGCTGTGGAAGATTCGATAGATGCACAGCTCCCAATTGAGTGGCTGTAACAGCAAGTCTTTGTTCCACATTTATGAGCGCTTGGAGATCAAAAATCTCCTCAACTGAATCACAATCAGTTATAAACAGACTGTCTAGATTATGGAATCTTCTCAGCATACTGGAAGGGAAAATATTCAGTAAATTCTTTCCACTCCAAACATGCAGTGTCTTTAGTTTGCAAAAGGAATCAGGATGGAGCTCATTGTGCCATATCACCTTCAAATTATCCATTTCGTTAATTATAAACACCTCCAAGTCAGGGAATGCAACCTGCAGTAACAATTCCATTCTGTTAATAGATTGCCAACGCCCATAACAAAATATCACCTTTGGGGTAAAACATAGAAACAAAATACACGTGTGAGGCAAGCTCACAAATTAAGCCTGCTTTTGAAATAAAATCACCTTGTCATCGAAGAGAGCTGATTTTGTGTTGTCAGGTTCCGCACTTGATGGGATGGAAATGAATTCTCTCAGTTCAGGGCAATTCTGTAACCACAGCACTTTCAGGGAGTGGCATTCAAGCAAGTTAGTGGTGCAGAATCTTGTGAGTTTTGGCAGACCATTGAGCTCTAGGCGGAGTAGTTTAGGGAATAGCATCATTTTGCCTTCTCCGATTCCTTCTGGAACAACTATTTCCTCCATGGACTTGCAATTACGTATTTCAAGCCTTTCGAGTTGAGCAAGACTTTCGACCATAGAAGATGTCAATAAATAGTTTAAATTACTACAATTAGACAAATCAATGCTTGCTAAGTTTTTAACACAGGGAGGCTGCACAGCAGGTTGGTCGTGCCATATCTTTTCCACTTTGATGGAGGAGAGCTTCAGGTCCTCCAAATTGGGGAATACAATCTGCATGCACATATTTTGTTTTATTAAGTTCTTTTCATTTTTCAGCGAGATAAAAAAAAAAAATCAAAGCCCTTAATTTGTCAACTCATGAGAATGGGTTTTTATTTTTTGAGGTTAAAACGACAAATAATACCTTTGTATTGAAGAATGACATGGAAGTCCCAAGCTCATTCCCCGCAACAATTTCTTTTGACCTCCCATCACTTGCTAATAGCTTCTGCCTTCTATTAGAGTGAAAGCTTGTGAACTGAGGCAGATATTGCAGTGTCAGTCTACGTAATTGAGTGAACTCTATTGGTTCACCGTCAGCAGTATCATTCTCACTTTCCTCAGCAACAACCTCTTCCATGATCTTGCAATCAATTATTGTGATTTCTTCAAGTCGCACAAGTCTTCTTGCCATGGAGACTGAAAATAAATTCTTCAACCTATGACAACTTTCTACCTTCAAAATTCTCAAGTTTCCAAGCGACTCTGCCTTAAGTTGGCCATGGCAGATCGTCTCCAAGTTATCCAAATTTTCAAGAAACAGTGAGTCCAAGTTCAGAAAAGCAGTTCGAGGACCCGTCCTCATCGAGTTGATGATAAATTGAACTCCAGGACAATTTTGGACGTGAAGATGCTTCAGCTGACAGAAACCTTCCCCGTCCAAGTCATTGAGGATACTCTTAACACCATTCAGTTCTTGCAAATGAAGTTCTTCAGTGATCTTCAGCAGCGTGTTCACCCCCTCCTCCAACTGAATAACAGTATTGAGCTTGAGTTTCAAAGTTCTTGAGGTTGCATCCTTAACATACCAGTCCCACCCATCTCCAATAAATATTCTGAACCTTTTCAACTTTTGAAAGCACCAAAACAAGTCCTTGGGCATATGATCTGCACCTGTAATTTGCATGTCTAAGGTAATTAAGTTTGCCAGAAGCTTCAATTCTGACATGCAAGCATTGTTTCTTTCACTGCTTGGTCCTTCAGCCTCCCATTTCAGAAAGCTGTTTCCCATATATAATTCTTCTAGCCGGGTCAAGGAAGAAAGGACATTTGGTGATATTACTTCAAGCCTTTCACAATTGCTCAAATCTAGAAGCAGCAGACGAGTCAATTTTCCTATTTCTCTTGGCAAACAAACAATATCAGAACTGTTTAAGCCGAGAACTTTCAACTTCTTTAGCTCTCCAACTACAGATATATCTTCCAAAACACAATGATCCAAACACAGCGTTTCAAGGTTCTCAAGAAATTGAAGTGACGAAGGCAGGGGTGAAAGATTAACTCTTGTCAGATCCAAGACTTTAAGCTCCTTCATTTCTCTGAAAAAGTTATCTGGTATTTGCAGTGCGGGATCCTTGTTCAGCAGTATAAACGAAGTGAGATTTGGACATTCTAATACTGCAGGAAGATCAGGAATTTTCTGGCAAGGCAAAGAGATTGCAGTGTACTGTTGAAGCACATCATTGGTTGGCCATTCTTTGAATTCATCTACCACGGCAAGCACATGGTGGTCCCTTGATGCAACAGAGATGGCAAAACTATGAACAACATCATGCATTTTCACGCTTCCATCATTGTCACCTTCTAGCAACAAACAAGAGGCTTTAAGCTCATCCACCAATGTATGCAGTCTGTTTCTTGTTTCTTCCAATGTGGAACGTCCCTTAAACAAATCCAAGCCTATACCATACCTTAACAAGTTTGAGATTAAAATATTATTAGATCGTAATTGCCCACAAAGCAAGAACAATGACTTGATTTCATCACCTCTCAAAGCTATGTAACTCAGTTCTAGACACGAGTAAACTCGTTTGTCAATTTCATCTTTATCAAACCTTGCTAGCTGTTTCAAGGCGTCCTCCCAAGCATATAAATCTTTGTTTTTCAGTGCCCTAGCAACTGTAGCAAGTAAAATCGGCAAACCTGCGCATCCTTTGGCTACTTCAGCAGCAACAGGCTGTACACTAGGATTTTTAACAGTATCCCCCACCATCTTTTCGAAAAAATTCCATGCTTCTCTTTCAGACAAAACTTGAATCGGGAAATTTCTGTTTGCGCCCATCTCGCGAGACAGTACATATTCATTTCTTGAAGACATGAGTATCTTGCATCCTTCGTGAGGAATTCCAACATCCTCCAATTTAAGTTCTTTCCATATATCATCAAGAATTACAAGTACTCCAATTTGACTTTCTTCAGAATTGCCCTTCACTTTCTTCAATCTCTCGTATAGTTGACTTGCCCTTCCTCTATCAGTCTCTGCATCCAATTTGAGTCCTAGCCCATCTGCTATTTCACCTTGAATTCTTCTGATGTCTGGAGTCTGTGACACAAGTGCCAGAACCACCTTATCGAACAGCCTACCCTCCTTGACTTGTTCAGCAACCTTCAACACAAGTGTGGTCTTCCCCAAACCACCCATCCCATATACCCCAACCATGTTCACGGCACCATCCTTCAATGCATCCACAATAGCATTTACTACAGAATCTCTTGATTCAAAGGCCTCATAATCCTTGACAGGCCCTATACCCGATGGAGCAGGACGGTATGAAACTCCATCAAATTTCCCTTTTTCCTGGAGATCAACAATAACCGTCAACTCCTTCTTCGCTGCTTTACCCAGCCGATAGCGTATCTTTAGATCAGGACACAAACCCATGAAGCACTTCTTACTTGATTCATCTCCACCAACACCACCTCCCCCTTGAATGACCCCATCAACACTTCTCAGCCAGTTCTCAACATCAACTTCAATCTCTTCCCCATTCCTTCTAGCCTCCTCTATAGAATGAATCACCCTTGTTTTTGCATCTGTCAGCTTCTCAACTTCATTTTTTAAGTTCTGAATATTGGCATTACAATCAATTACATAACCAATCTGTCTCTTAATGGGAACAACTAACAGCTCAGCAACTGTGGCGACAACAGTACTCAAAATATCCATGTCCAATGAAACTTAAATCTTCTTCTTGTCTGGAATCAAGCAATCAAGGAACTGCAATGAACAGATTAAATCAAAAGGAAACTTTTCAAATCTTCTGGAACTAGATCAGAAATCAACAGCAAAAGGGTTTCGTTGTTGAAAGTTACATTAATAAAGCAAAAACAACACAAATAATAAACAAGCAGCAAAGCAGAGGCTTTTCAACAGCATAAAGTAACAAAGAAAGAAAGAAAGCAATCAAGATGAATAGAAAATTAACATCAAAGGGTCTCTGGAATCAAGTGATAAAAATAGGAAAAAGGAAAAGTCCTTAAGCAACCATACCTCTTGGTTTCAGCTAATCAACAGAGCAGTGACTTCAGACCAGTGAGCAGAGATGCAAATATTACTGCAGATTATAAACAGCTGAGGTTTATCAGCAGTGAGAAAGCAAGGGAATGGATGAGAGCAACAGTGGATGGCTTAATGATTACTCTCTGTATAGTTGAAAGAGAGCATCTTTCCTTCATAAAAAAAGAAGAACAACTTGACTTACTACAGAATCTAGGGGCCCACTTTGGAGAACTAACCGATTGAACTCTGCCGAATCAGCAAGTGCACAACATCCATAAACAGTGAGGAACAACTTGGCTTGCTGCATTGCTACAGAAACTAGGGGCCCACTTTGGAGAACTAACCAATTGAACTCTGCCAAGTGCCAAGTCCTTGATTATGGAGAAAAATAAAATCTTTGATAGTTTTTTGAAAAATCTGTATTTTATTAAAAAAAAATATTAATTAAATATAAAAAAAATATCCCAACTAATTAAATTGAAAATATTAATCCAAACAGAAAAAAAAGAGAGAAAGCAACAATAAAAATTGAAAAAAAATATATCTGAAATAGTACTTAATTTAAATCTGAAAATAACTAGCAAGCTAATTATTTTTTAATAATAAAGCTCTTTCGAATGAAAAAAAATATATATCTTTTTTATTATACTGAATGTGAAACTTTTCAAAATTTAGAAAATCTAAATAAAAATAATTGTAGAAAGTGTCTCACTTCAAATAATATTTGTAAGACCAAAATGATTGCAGCATAGATAGGTCATAGGTGGGTCTCTTTTTTAATCATATGTAATTGTTGTCTAGAGATTTTGTCCGATGAGATCTTGTAATAGAAATGGATTCTAGTAGAGAAAAACTTCCCTAGCCCTGTAACTCTACTGGTGAAAGATTTAGGTCTGTTTGTTTTTATATTTTAAAAGTGATTTTTTTTTAACCATATGTAATTATTGTCTAAAGATTTTGTCCATTGAAATCTTGTAATAGAAATGAATTGCATTAGAGAAAACCTCCCCCGGCTCTGTAACTCAACTGGTAAAATATTTTGTCCATTAAGATTTGCAAGAAAACAAAAAAGAGGAAAGGTGTGTTCCTATGTAGCATTGTCATGTGGAAGCTTGTATGTTCTGAATCAAATATCTCCAATTTGTCATAGTAATACACACATAATTTCTTTCAAATATGTCGATGTCTTCCTGGATAGAATTTTTTGAGCTCGGGTAATGCCCAAAGTACAGAGTTCATGTTTCACAGGGAAACGTCTTTATACAATAAAAAGAGATGGAATTTCTTGGCAGTTGGAATTTCTTCAACTCTCCAATTATAGCAGTGTCTTCCAGAACACAATACTGTTTCTCAAGAAAAAAAAAAAAAAGGGAAATGGAGATGCAGGGGATCGAACCCTATACCTCTCGCATGCAAAGCGAGCGCTCTACCATTTGAGCTACATCCCCTTACAATGTTTCAAAGGAAAGCGCACCTTACCTGGTAGCTGCACTTGAAGATGCGATGACAGTAATGGAGGGCCGGCCGGTTAATGTTACTTTCTCCTCCTGCGTTTGGTTTGTTCTTTTTTCTGGTCTTCTTTCTCTCTGCCTTCTTTTTTTGATTTCTGGTTTCCTTCTCCTCCTGTCCCTCTCTATATCACTTCTCTCTCTGTCCTCTGCTTCTTCTTCTTCGTCTTCCGTCCTCTGTCTCTGGTTCTACCACATTCTCGGTGTCGTCTTCTTTGTTCTGCTGCCTCTGGTTATGGAGGCTGGTTGCTGAAGACTGTGAAGACGATGGTCAACGCCGGTTCTCGTCTCTACGCTTTCGTCCGATGGGCTGAGTTTGCGTCTCCTTTGCTCCTGGTTTGAGATTATGTCACCTTCAGTTCTGAGATGAAGGGACAAGGAAGATGGCGGGGCTGCTCCTTGTCTCTGCGTCGTTCCTCTGCTTTTATTTTTCTCAGTTTTTTCGTTCCTCGGTTCTGCCCAGTCTTCTCCGTTCAAGACGAAGACGATGGTGGTAAAAGCACGAAGTCTGCTGGTTGATGGACAAAAATATTCCCTGGTTCTGTCCCTCCCAGGTTTTCCTTTGGTTTTAGTCTCTCTCCCTGCCGTGCATGGCTTTCTTTTTCCCCCTGCGGTTCTGTGATTCCCTCTCCTTTTATAAGGCCAGAATCGGTGGCAACGGTCGCCTCCTCAATGCCCTGTAACTGGTCGCCTTCAATGAGTAAACGTTGCTGCCAACGGATGAAACGTCTCTACCTTTAATGGCAGAGCCGTTGCAGAGGAAGAAGACGGTGAACAGTCGCTGCAAAACAACCCCGTTTTCTATGTCTAAGGGCTGCTTTCCATTTGGTCCTCTGGATTCTTATACTTTTGTAATCAAGCCCCTGGTTAAAACGTAATTGGATCCTTGCATTTCCGTGACATTTTCAATCTGGTCCTTGGATTTTAATGTTTGCAATTTAGACCCCAATTAAACCCCAAACTTTGATATTTCTTCAATTAAGTCCCCGGGTTTCATTAATTAAATTAATTCCAAGCCAATTAAGTTCAAAAACTTATCAATTTTCCAATTAAACCCTTGATTGGATTAATTAAATTAATTTTCAAGCTTAATTAAGTCTCAAAACTTATCAATTCTCCAATTAAACCCTTGATTGGATTAATTAAATTAATTCCAAGCTTAAGTCTCAAAACTTATCAATTCTCCAATTAAACCCTTAATTGGATTAATTAAATTAATTCCAAACTCAATTAAGTCTCAAAAATTATCAATTCTTCCATTAAGCCCTTGATTGGATTAATTTCAAAGTTTGATTAAACCCCAAAACTTCCAACCATGATGCCATTAACCAAAATTTTAATTCATTCTTAATTTATTTCATTTTACTTTTTTTCATCATTATTTTTTTTTTTCATCATTTTTTATCTTTTCAGTAAATAAAATAATAATAATAAAAATAAAAATAGGTAAAAAATTGGGTTACAAATCATCCCAATTTGACCGACTTGAGTGTTAGTAGTATTGCTGCTGAAAAGCCTTCCTGCAAATGTCAAGGTGTTTATAGTTCTCCCTCTGGATCAAGACTAGGGTTTATCACAGGTCGGATAATGTTTTTTTAACAAAAAAAAATATACAAGCTTTTCAAATATGTTTTTATTTTTATTTAAATTATAATTATAAATCAAAAGATTTACGCATGCATTTAATTAAATACTTCGAGAACCATTTGTGCCAATAAATGTAAAAAAATAAAGTGTTCATGCGATCAATTTGACTTGTCTCGTTGTATGTCAATTATTTTTTTTTAACACAAAATAATTAATGTATAGGTGTTATTGATGTGTTTTTCGACATCAGGTAAGAAATATAACCATGAATCAAGAAATCGATACTTATATATAATAAATTGTAGTAAATATCATATGTGTTAATAAAATATAAAGAAATAAAAAAAGTGTTCTACATATAATAGTTTTAAAAAAATGTAAATAAAAATTATAAAAAAAATAAAAGATAAAAACAAAAAAAATAGTACAGTGATAAACCAAGTATTGTAATAAATATTTAAAGTGTAAAAAAATAATATTTAAAAAAAATGTAAGGAAAAAAATAAAGAAATATTAAAAAATAAAGATAAAAAATGGTGATAAATAAATCAAATATAAAATGATAAAAATAACAAGTATAAAAAAATATTGAAAAAACATGTTTTCTAAAAAAACCCAAAAAATTACAATTTTACCACAAAAAATAACAAAATTTACAATTATAATATTTTTACATTAAAACAACATTTTTTTATAGTAATTGTAAATCAATGTTTGGGTAGAGTTGGATATTCATATGTATTGTATTTTACATTACACAGTTTTGACGAGTGAATTATGAAGATCATTAATTGATTTCTCCTGCTCCTGTCTTCTTCATCTCCCTCCTTTCTTCCTTTCTCTCCTTTTACTTCCAACTCTAGGAGCTGCACAGGGATCGAACCCATCGGTGGAGCAAGCATGTATCTCAAGCTTTTACGATGATGAACTTTCAGCAATTTGAGCTTTCTGAAATAGTTAAATACAAGCAAAATTAGATACCTAGTTAGAACTTATTTCATGGTTTGCAGAAATTGGAATGCTTGGTCGGTACTTATCGTTTGTGTAGACAACTGTTGTATTGTGGTGTTGAGATTTTTCTTCTCTACATCATTGAAATTAACTCTCCGCAGCTTGGGAGTGCTCAGTGCTCCGTTGGAGAAAAACTTCATCTCAGGACATTTTAAACTAAGATGACTGATTAGTTAGTTTTACTATACTGGATTGACTAAAATATAATTAACCCCTTATAAGTTATGGCATGGCCTTCCCCTTCGTGCTCGAATAAGTCGATTATTTTTACTCATTTCCACATTTATCTTCATAAAAGCAAAGGTCCCTCCATATCTATTTTCATTCAGACAAACGACGGCGAACCTGCATAAAAACGAATGCAAGAGTTGAACTTCTCTATCAACGAAAAATCACATAGCCTGGAATAAATGCAATGCACGGAGATTTTGAAAAGATTTATATGATCACTGCTACAGTAATGCAAAAGGCAAGGTACAAATCAAGCGAGTTTTCTCACAGGCATTGAGTGTATGTGTTCTGATGGCCATTAAGGCTCTCTAGTGTTCTGTGTTGCTTGTATTTCACTATGCTCTCTTCATTTTCAAGTAAAATTTTCTAATGTTGTTCTTACTAAATGAGATGTAGATCTATAGTTACACCAATCTTTCCATTACCAGATGCAACTGCGCAATGGGGCACTCCTACAATCCTTTGGTCAATATTTTTTCATTAATATTCCGTGCTGGATATTTCTTGCAGGGACCTTCTTCATCTTCAGTGGAATGTGTGCTTTAACTATTCTATTCGTATGGAAGTTAATTGCTGCCAGAGACGAAGGGAAGAACATTAGAAGAAATACAATCAACATTAATCACTCATATCCCTGAACAAAACACGGTGATAGCGAAAACATAAAGATGGTGTTTAGCTTAACAACACTGTTTTACTGAGTATATTAATTTTTTCTTTGATTTTCTTAATGAACATGAATTTAAGCAACAATTTTCTCTTAAGATTATTGTATGTTTTTAATTTATCAATATAAAATAAATAGTGAATTACATACAATAAATTGGTGGAATTCTGAGCATTTAGCCTTGATTCTAGAACTTGCAATAAAATGAATGAACTAAATAATATATTTACAATATCAACCCTAAAAACAAAGAATTAAAGTAAAAGATATCTTTGTATGTTTTAAAATATAAAATAAAAATCAAGACAGGACAGGAGGGTGGCTAATTAGAAAGAAAAAGGATAAAAGGATTTATCAATTCTCAGAATTTTTCACAACAGAGTTGATGAGAATCTTTAAGGGTAATTTCTGTCTTTTAAAAAGCTTTCGGAAGTGCCAATTGCTAGAGAAATTTATACTCAATTGAAAGAAGAGTTAAATAATAATAATAATAATTTGGTCAAGTGTGAGTTGTTCATATAAAGCTCAGATCTCTACAAGAGCAGAAGGATCCCCAGGCAACTGATAATGTAATTTCCTCCTTTGGAACCAAGCTATTCATACACTTCACTGTAACTTTACGCAAACTTCAAATTTCTTGCGGGATGAGACCTCCTCACTGGCCAAGGTTATGCCTGCTGTTTCAGCTCAGCAGAGCAGCAGAATTCCTGTATCCCTGTACAACATTTCTTCTTTGGTTTTCCTCGCGGTTGCATCAAACCAACTGCGAGGTGAAATCCCAGTTGATGTTGGAGATAGACTCCCAAATCTTTTGAACTTCAATTTTTGCATCAACAAATTTACTGGTTCAATTCCATGGTCTTTGCATAATCTTACAAACATACAGAGCATCCGTATGGCACACAATCTTCTGAGTGGATATGTGCCATCAGGACTTGGAAATCTTCCTGAATTGCAAATGTATAACATTGGCTACAATCAGATAAAAAGTTCTGGTGATGAGGGTCTCAATTTTCTCACTTCTTTCATAAACAGTAGCTATCTTAACTTTCTTGCCATCGATGGCAATCTTCTGGAGGGTCTCATTCCGGAATCCATTGGAAATCTCTCGGGTTCTCTTAGAAGTTTATACTTGGGGGGGAATAGAATATATGGAAGGATACAAGCCTCAATCAGACATCTTAGAAGCTTGGCGTTGCCAAATATAAGCTATAATTATGTTTCTGGTGAGATTCCACCAGAAATTGGCGAGCTTAAAATCTGCAAGAGTTGCATTTGGCTGCAAATAAGATATCGGGTAGAATTCCAAACTCCCTTGGAAAGCTCCAAAAACTGAATGAAATTGATCTATCTACTAACGACTTGGTAGGAAGTCTGCCCACAACTTTTGTTAATTTCCAGCAATTGGTGTCCATGGATCTATCCAGCAACAGGCTCAGCGGAAGCATACCGAAAGAAATTTTCAGTCTCTCCAGTTTGAGTGCAACTCTGAACCTGTCCAGTAACCAGCTAACAGGTTCTTTGCCTCAAGAGATCAAGGGGCTCGAAAATGTTGCCGCTGTTGATTTTTCTCACAATCATTTGTCTGGAAGCATCCCAGATACAATTGGAAGCTGGAAGAGTTTGGAGAAGTTATTCATGGAAAACAATATGTTCTCTGGAGTCATTCCAGCTACTCTAGGCGACGTGAAGGGTTTGGAGATCCTTGACCTCTCTTCGAATCAAATATCAGGCATAATACCCAATAATCTTGAAAACTTGCAGGCCCTTCACTTGTTGAACCTCTCATTCAACGACCTTGAAGGACTTCTTCCTAAGGAAGGAGCCTTTATAAATCTCTCTAGAATTCACGTGGAAGGGAATTCGAAGCTCTGCCTGGATCTAACTTGTTGGAACAATCAACATCGGAAAAGAACATCCACTGCAATTTATATTGTCATTGCCAGCATAGCCACAGTTGCAGTATGCTCAGTGATAGCAGTTTTGCTGTGTGTAAGGAAAAGAAAAGGGAAAATTATGCCAAGGGCATATTCAATTAAGCTTCAGCATCCCACAATCACTTATAGAGAGCTTCGTAAAGCAACTGGGAGTTTTGACACTGGAAATCTGATAGGGAAGGGCAGTTTTGGGTCAGTCTACAAAGGTGAACTTGGAGATGGGACTGTTGTTGCAGTGAAGGTGCTTGACATCGAGAAGTACGGATCCTGGAAGAGTTTTTTGGCTGAATGTGAGGCTTTGAAGAACGTAAGGCATCGGAATCTTATTAAACTCGTCACCTCATGGCTTTGGTTTATGATTACATGCATAATGGGAGCTTGGAAGAATGGATTAAGGGAAGCAAAAGGCGATTAGATGGAGGCTTGTTGAATATTTTGGAGAGGTTAAATGTGGCTATCGATGTTGCTTGCGCTGTGGATTACCTGCACCATGACTGTGAAATTCCAGTAGTGCACTGTGATTTGAAACCAAGTAATGTGCTTTTTGACAAAGACATGACTGCAAAGGTGGGAGACTTCGGTTTGGCTAAATTGCTGGCAGAGAGAGGAGCTGACCAACAGCCAATAACTTGCACAGGTGGCCTCAGGGGCTCTATAGGATACATTCCTCCAGGTTAGCAAATTAACTTGATCCTGGAATCTCAAATTGCTGTTTGAACAGTGTGTTTCCTTGCATGCGCCTCTGTTCTTACTCGTGTCTATAGATCACTTGTGTTTATACAGTTCCTTTACTTTATTGCATTTGAGATGTCTGGACATGTTCTTCGCAGAATATGGTTTAGGATTGCGGCCATCAACTCCGGGAGATGTTTACAGCTATGGAGTTATGCTGCTGGAGCTGTTCACAGGGAAGAGCCCAACACACGAAATCTTTTCTGGAGGTTCAAGCATAATCAAGTGGGTGGAATCAGCTTTTCCTGCTAGCATAGAACAAGTAGTGGACCCTGAGCTGTTCACAGGGAAGAGCGCAACACATGAATGCTTGATTACTATCCTTGGTGTCGGGCTATCCTGCTCGGTTGATTCTCCTGATCGGAGAACTAACATGAGGGAGTCTCTTCTCAAACTGAAAACGGCTAGAGACACTCTTCTCAAACCACCGCTTGACCACAAACCAGATCTTGACTTGGAAGCTGGAATTGGCGATAGCAGCATGTAGAGTTTTTGAGGAACAATAGTGTTGTCGAGGAGAGAATTACATGCTTGTTCAAGTGTTTTTCTATTATATTTTATTTGGTTGTTATTTTATTATATACACTAGATTCAAACTTTATTTATGTAAAAAATAATATATTAAAATTTTCCAATATATCAAAAGAATTTTAGTTAGCCATTTTTTATTTTATTTTTATTATTTATAGTTTTTTTCTGTGTTGTAACAGACGAGTATTGATTTTTTTTTTCTATATTTTTTTCTTTGTTTCTTAGAATTTGTTTTTTTTTTTCTTGTCCTAGTAATATATATATCCATGATAATATTCTTTTCTTTTAGATGATAAGAATATTCTCCTCTCAATTTTTCACACATCAAGTCGAAGGCCATCCTTTCAAACTTCAACTAATAAATATCCGTATCCAAATTGGTGCCATAACACTATATTGTTTTTTCTACAGTTTCTTTTAAGATTTAATTCATAAATGAGAACGTGGGATATGGATGGAGGTGTTTCCTCTTGCATTGGAAATAGGCCGACCGTTATTTTGGGCAGCTAACACAACCATGGCCGTGTATATATATATATATTCACTTTCAAAATTGGCAACCCTATCGAAAAAACAAAGAAGAGTGGGGGAGGAGAAGGCAAAATCTGAAGAAGTCTTAGGCCATCTTACGTGGGACTTGGAACCGTCACCTCTATCACGAATCCAGCTATCATTGTACCCCTTTCTGTCACGCTGGCTCTCTCTATACCATACCGCCTAGTCTTCCTCTCCCTCTCTATCTTTGTTGTGAGGATGTTATTAATACCCTCTAGACTTTCCATAACTTCTCACTTCCATGCCTTAAGGTTCTCTCCCTTTGTGCTCATCCATTTACAATTCTATGTACTGTAGTCTTTCTTCTCAAAAATATTATATTATTAATATATATATATATATATATATATATATATATACAGTACAATTAACAAAAATTAACAAAATTTACAATTATAATATTTTTACATGAAAACACCATTTATTTATAGTAATTGTAAATCAATGTTTGGGTAGAGTTTTGCTATTTATAGTATTGTATCTTTACATTACACAGTTTTGACGATGAATTATGAAGATCATTAATTGATTTCTCCTGCTCCTCTCTTCTTCTTCTCCCTCCTTTCTTCCTTTCTCTCCTTTTACTTCCAACTCTAGTAGCTGCACAGGGATCGAACCCATCGGTGGAGCAAGCACGTATCTCAAGCTTTTACGATGATGAACTTGCAGCAATTTGAGCTTTCTGAAAATAGTTTTAAATACAAGCAAAATTAGATACCTCGTTACTTATTTCATGGTTTTGCAGAAAATTGGAATGATTGGTCGGTACTTACCGTTTGTGCAGACAACTGTTGTATTGTGGTGTTAAGATTTCCAACCCAGGATCCCTTTCTTGTCCTCTTCAGTCAATTTAACTCTCCGCAGCTTGGGAGTGCTCAGTGCTTCGTTGGAGAAAAACTTCATCTCAGGACATTGTTCGACAGTTACTTCTACCAGAGATGGGAAATCAAAGCTGTGTTTTTTTGAGCAAAAACTAGTTAGGCTTGGTAAACGATGAAGCACTAATGTTTCTAATTTGCTGAAGACAATCTCATCTTTTATTCCCTCTCCCTCGTTTGCTACTATTTCGGTAACCATACCGCAGTCCTTTATACTCATTCTTGTGAGTTGCGCCAGACTTTTTGCTGTTGTGGATGTCACCAATTTTACTAATCTTTCGCAATCCCACACATCCAAAGTAGTTAGATTTTGGAAAGAAGCACGCGATGGAGCTAAATAAATCAAACTGCCGCAATTCCGTACCGTTAGAGTTTCAAGAGTCTGCAGAGCTTGGTCCAGTTGGGAATTGCTCTTCCATAAATGCTCTAGGCAAGGAAGAGAATGCAAAAATAAGTGTCGTATCGGTGAAAGAACTGTTGCATGCTCCTCCATACCAACAGGTCTAGACGGGAGCAACTCTTTGAACGTACCACGTCGCACAATAAGTCTTTCCATATTAGGGAACCTTGGCAGGAGATCAAATAGAAAAGTTGCATGAGCATCACCAAAGCAAAATAGTTCGAGAACTTTGAGTTTGTGAAAGAAGTCTTGAGGACATTTCAATAATGCCGATGCATCCTTGCTTTCCAAAAGTAAGTGCTCCAAGTTGGGGATCATCTGAAAACCAATCAAAAGAAAGCATGCTTGACTTGACGTTTTCTTAACAAGTTTACAGGCTGTGCATAGAAAGATCAACTGAACACTTGACTAAATGAATTGTGCCACGTGAGCTCTGGCTTAAGTTTTGTAATGTAATGAATGCAAAAGCTTTGTCAATCTTTCAATAAGAATTCTCTTTCTGCAGAGAGGCAGTGGATTTTAGATTGAACACATCATACAACATATGTATCCCTCAAACGAAGTCATCAGGCTTCATTGTGGTCCCTGTTTTTAGAGAAATTATCGTTTTAGTCCCTAAAATTAGGAGACTAAACCTGGTGTCTATTATGCATTGGAATCTTTTATTTGGTTTTTTTTTAGTATATTTTCTTTATTTGTATATTTTTAGTATATTTTGTCTAGTAATGAACGTAAGATTCGAGTTGTGAAAATAACGGTCTAATGAAAGTTTATGTGAAAATTAGAAAGATGTGGCGAGTGTACGTGCGTGGAATAGGGGTGAGGATCATACCTTCCTAAATGAGAGAAGTGGTTGCTGCCCTTCGATGTCCATGTGGTCCTCCCTGCATGCTTCGTGAGAGCACTTCATTTCTGAAGGAAATATTTCAATTTTCTCACAGTGAAACACCCAAAGCTCTTTCAACCTCGGCCATTCTGATGTATGTATTCCTGGATAGAATCTCTTTAGTTCTGGTAATTCCCGAAGCTGCAGAAAGTTAACTTTAGGAAACAAAAACTCAGGACCTTCTTCTAGTCCTTCATCCTTTGCAACAATTTCCTCCACTCCACAATTTACTATCAGAAGCTCTTCAAGTTGTGGAAGGTTTTGGGCTATAGAGGCAGGGAAGAGACTTCTTAGACCAGGACATCCCCAGACATGCACGGTACATAGGTTATGGAAGGAAAGAATTCCTTGTGGATCCCTATTCCAAACATGCTTCAGCTGTGGAAGATTCATTAGAAACACAACTCTCAAATATTGAGAGGCTGTAACAGCAAGTCTTTGTTCCTCATTTATGAGCGCTTGGAGATCAAAAATCTCTTCTACTGAATCACAATCATTTATAATCAGACTCTCTATATTATGGAATCTTCCCAGCATACTGGAAGGGAAAATATTCAGTAAATTCTTTCCACTCCTAACCCCCAGTGTCTTTAGTTTGCAAAAGGAATCAGAATGGAGTTCAGTGTGCCATATCACCTTCAAATTATCCATTTCGCCAATTCGAAATACCTCCAAGTCAGGGAATGCAACCTGCAGTAACAATCCCATTCTGTTAATAGATTGCCAACGCCCATAACAAAAACATCACCTTTGGGGTAAAACATGGAAACAAAATACACGTGTGAGGCAAGCTCACAAATTAAGCCTGCTTTTTGAAATAAAATCACCTTGTCATCGAAGAGAGCTGATTTTGTGTCGTCAGGTTTGCTCATGGCAGGGACATCCGCACTTAATGGGTTGGAAATAAATTCCTTCAGTTCAGGGCAATTCGTTAACCTCAGCACTTTCAGGGAGTGGCATTCAAGCAAGTTAGTGGTGCAGAATCTTGTGAGTTTCGGCAGACCATTGAGCTCTAGGCGGAGTAGTTTAGGGAATAGCATCTTGCTCATCATTTTGCCTTCTCCGATTCCTTCTGGAACAACTATTTTCCTCCATGCACTCGCAATTACATATTTCAAGCCTTTCGAGTTGAGCAAGACTTTCGACCATAGAAGATGTCAATAAATAGTTTAAATAGCTACAATTCTCCACAACAATGCTTGCTAAGTTTTTAACACAGGGAGACTGCACAGCAGGTTGGTCATGCCATATCTTTTCCACTTTGATGGAGGAGAGCTTCAGGTCCTCCAAATTGGGGAATAAAATCTGCATGCACATATTTTGTTTTATTAAGTTCTTTTTATTTTTCAGCGAGATAAAAAAAAATAAATCAAAGCCCTTAATTTGTCTACTCATGAGAATGGGTTTTTATTTTTTTGAGGTTAAAACGACAAAAATAATAGCTTGTTAAAAGAGCAAACCAGACCTTTGTATTGAAAAGTGACATGGAAGTCCCAAGCTCATTCCCCGCAACAATTTCTTTTGACCTAACATCCCTTGCTAATAGCTTCTGCCTTCTATTAGAGTGAAAGCTTGTGAACTGAGGCAGACGTTGCAGTGTCAGTCTACCTAATTGAGTGAACTCTATCGGTTCAACGTCAGCAGCATCATTCTCACTTTCTTCAGCAACAACCTCTTCCATGATCTTGCAATCAATTATTGTGATTTCTTCAAGTCGCACAAGTCTTCTTGCCATGGAGACTGAAAATAAATTCTTCAACCTATGACAACTTTCTACCTTCAAAATTCTCAAGTTTCCAAGCGACTCTGCCATAAGTTGGCCATGGCAGATCATCTCCAAGTTATCCAAATTTTCAAGAAACAGTGAGTCCAAGTTCAGAAAAGCAGTTCGAGGACCCATCCTCATCGAGTTGATGATATATTGAACTCCAGGACAATTTTCGACGTGAAGATGCTTCAGCTGACAGAAATCTTCCCCGTCCAAGTCATTGAGGACACTCTTAACACCATTCAGTTCTTGCAAATGAAGTTCTTCAGTGATCTTCAGCAGCGTGTTCACCCCCTCCTCCAACTGAATAACAGTATCGAGCTTGAGTTTCAAAGTTCTTGGGGTTGCATCCTTAACAGACCAGTCCCACCCATCTCCAATAAATATTCTGAACCTTTCCAACTTTTGAAAGCACAAAACCAAGTCCTTGGGTATATGATCTGCATCTGTAATTTGCATGTCTAAGGTAATTAAGTTTGCCAGAAGCTTCAATTCTGACAGGCAAGCATTGTTTCTTTCACTGCTTGGTCCTTCAGCCTCCCATTTCAGAAAGCTGTTTCCCATATATAATTCTTCTAGCCGGGTCAAGGAAGAAAGGACATTTTGGTGATATTACTTCAAGCCTTTCACAATTGCTCAAAATCTAGAAGTAGCAGACGAGTCAATTTTCCTATTTCTCTTGGCAAACAAACAATATCAGAACTGTGTAAGCTGAGAACTTTCAACTTCTTTAGCTCTCCAACTATAGATATATCTTCCAAAACACAAAGATCCAAACACAGCGTTTGAAGGTTCTCAAGAAATTGAAGTGACGAAGGCAGAGGTGAAAGATTAACTGCTGTCAGATCCAAGACTTTAAGCTCCTTCATTTCTCTAAAAAAGCTGTCTGGTATTTGCAGTGAGGGATCCTTATTCAGCAGTAGAAATGAATTGAGATGTGGACATTCTAATATTGCAGGAAGATCAGGAATTTTCCGGAAAGGCAAAGAGATTGCAGTGTACTGTTGAAGCACATCATTGGTTGGCCATTTCTTTTGAATTCATCTGCCACGGTAAGCACATGGTGGTCCCTTGATGCAACAGAAATGGCAAAACTTTGAACAACATCATGCATTTTCACGCTTCCATCATTGTCACCTTCTAGCAACAAACAAGAGGCTTTAAGTTCATCCACCAATGTATGCAGTCTGTTTCTTGCTTCTTCCAATGTGGAACGTCCCTTGAACAAATCCAAGCCTATACCACACCTTAACAAGTCTGAGATTGAAGTATCATGAGTTGGGAATAGCCCACAAAGCAAGAACAATGGCTTGATTTCATCACCTCTCAAAGCATTGTAACTCAGTTCTAGACACGAGTAAACTCGTTTGTCAATTTCATCTTTATCAAACCTTGTTAGCTGCTTCAAGGCGTCCTTCCAAGCATATAAATCTTTGTTTTTCAGTGCCCTAGCAACTGTAGCAAGTAAAATCGGCAAACCTGCGCATCCTTTGGCTACTTGAGCAGCAACAGGCTGTACACTAGGATTTTTAACAGTAACCCCCACCATCTTTTCGAAAAAATTCCATGCTTCTCTTTCAGGCAAAACTTGAATCGGGAAATTTCTGTTTGCGCCCATCTCGCGACACAGCACATATTCATTTCTTGAAGACATGAGTATCTTGCATCCTTCATGATCGCTCCCTGAAGGGATTCCAACATCCTCCAATTTAAGTTCTTTCCAAATATCATCAAGAATTACAAGTACTCTAGTCACTTTCTTCAATCTCTCGTATAGTTGACTTGCCCTTCCTCTATCAGTCTCTGCATCCAATCTGAGTCCTAGCCCATCTGCTATTTCACCTTGAACTCTTCTGATGTCTGGAGTCTGTGAGACACCTGCCAGAACCACCTCATCGAACAGCCTACCCTCCTTGACTTGCTCAGCAACCTTCTTCACAAGTGTGGTCTTCCCCACACCACCCATCCCATATACCCCAACCATGTTCACGTCACCATCCTTCAATGCATCCACAATATCATTTAATACAGAATTTCTTGATTCAAAGGCCTCATAATCCTTGACAGGCCCTATACCCGATGGAGCAGGACGGTAAGAAACTCCATCAAATTTCCCTTTTTCCTGGAGATCAACAATAACCGTCAACTCCTTCTTCGCTGCTTTACCCAACCGATAGCGTATCTTTAGATCAGGACACAAACCCATGAAGCACTTCTTACTTGATTCATCTCCAACAACACCACCTCCCCCTTCAATGACCCCATCAACACTTCCCAGCCAGTTCAAAACTTCAGCTTCAATCTCTTCCCCATTCCTTCTAGCCTCCTCTATAGAATGAATCATCCTTGTTTTTGCATCTGTCAGCTTCTCAACTTCATTTTTTAAGTTCTGAATATTGGTATTACAATCAAGTACATAACCAATCTGTCTCTTAATGGGAACAACTAACAGCTCAGCAACTTTGGCTACAATAGAAATCAAAATTTCCATGTCCAATGAAACTTAACTCTTCTTCTTGTCTGGAATCAAGCAATCAAGGAGCTGCAATGAACAAATTCAATCAAAAGGAGACTTTTCAAATCTTCAGGAACTAAATCAGAAATGAGCAGCAAAAGGATTTCTTTGTTGCAAGTCAACTAACATTAATAAAGCAAAAACAACACAAATAATAAACAAGCAGCAAAGCAGAGGCTTTTCAGAAGCATAAAGTAACAAAGAAAGAAAGCAATCAAGATGAAAACCAAATTAGCATCAAGGGGTCTCTGGAATCAAGTGATAAAAATAGAAAAAAGGAAGAGTCCTTAAGTAAGCATACCTCTTGGTTTCTGCTAATCAACAGAGCAGCGACTTCAGACCAGTGAGCAGAGGTGAGAGGTGCATGGGACATTGAATTCGAGACAACATGTGGGTTGCCAGGATAGGGAAGGAGTGGGAGCCACCTCAATCATGGCAAAGATGCCAGCCTGGCCTCAGTCACTTGACAGAACACGACACACACGCACACAATAGGAGAAGGAAAGAAGTACAGAACAAGAAGATGCTTCTTTAGAATTTTCACAATACTTGAAAGCTTATATTTTGTTACTGAGTAACTCATTAACTTTGCTTACCATGTTATCATTTCTTGTTTCTGAGCAAGTACCCTGTTAACATTAGATTAATGGAAGGGAATATATTTAAAAATATATTTTTAAATATTTAATTTTTTTTATTGTTTTTTACAATATTTTTTTATTTAAAAATATATTAAAATAATTTTAAATTTGGTACGAGAGAGGGAAGAAAGACCTCCTAAATTTAATAATATATTTAAAATCCAAGTCACACTTGTCTAAAGATTAGAAAGGTATATGTTTTATTCCTCAATTTAAATTTTAAGATTTATTTAAAAAAAATACTGGAGCCAATATATGAAAAACGTGTTTTTTAAAATTGCTTATATATATATAAAAAAATCTAATTTCGTGGGAAAAAAACCAATAATGTTCTTGGTTGAGGGTCGGCTAAGAAAAGAAATGGAGTTCTTGGCTGAGCTGGACCAATCAAGATTCATGGTGGCAAATAGTATAAATTGGGCTGTGCATTGACCGCCTTGATGTACATCTTACATATAAAGGAAATTGGTTGCTTCCAAATTACAGCTCCCTATCGCACGTGTCATGACGCCAGAAAAGGCATTAATATGCTTGTCCTGTGTTGAAAAACTAGATTTCAGTTGTACGAAGGTGAACTTCCTCTTTATTCTTCTTCTTATTTTTCTTTTTCTTTTTTTATATAATAACCACTAAAAATTATATCTTTTTTTATTATACTGAATGTGGAATTTTTCAAGATTTAGAAAATCTAAATAAAAATAATTGTAGAAAGTGTCTCACTTCAAATGGTATTTGGAAGACTAATTTTTTTTTTTCAAAAAATAATTAAATTAAATTTTTTTAAAAAATCAAAATCAAACTGAAATTAGTTCAAATCAATCAATTTTGATTTGGATTTTTAGAAAAAAACTGGCTCAAACTGGTTTTGACTCAGTTTTTTTTTTAATTTGAGTTCAGTTTAGTCCGGTTCGATTTTTTCTATTTTAAACTTATAAAACTGAAACCATACCTGTCGGTTTTTTCAAAATTTTACTCAATTTTTTTTTACTATTTAATTTTTTTTATTTTTTTTATTTAATTAATTTTTCAGTTTACCATTTCTAATAATAGCCAGTGATAACAGAAGACATTTTCTTTGTATCTTCTTCCATATCTTCCACGAGATCAAATCAATTTCTCGGAACACCTATCACATCAAATTAGTGGATAATAATAATAATAATAATAATAATAATAATAATAATAAATACCTATCACATCAGCACACCTATGACATCAATTTTTTATGAATATGATGTAATCTTGTTCTTTCTTTGATGCTATCTTTTACTTTTACATTAATATAGTAGAAGAGAGAGATAAAATGCTAAATGAATTTCTTTATAAATCTAAATATCTCCTTTTTATACTATATTTATTTAATGGCTCTTTTTATTTGGTATTTATCTACTAGTAGAATATTTAATTCATTAAAACCCACTTAATTCAACAAAAAAAACCCACTAAAAAAAAAATCCCAACCATCAACTTAAATGTAATGTCAAGACTAGCATGATGTATCATGCTAATAATTATGGTTTTAAAAAATAAATTAATCTTTTTTATAAATTATAGTTTTTTTTAACCAAGTTTAAGGAGAATTTTAAATTATCTATTGATTAATTAAATACTTTCAAATATATAATTATAATAAAATACAAATCACAATGAACTACACAAAAACATTTAAAGCTTTAATCTACTATATAGTTAAATGATGGTGAAGAAGGAGGTAGAAAAATGATTTAGCTACCTTTCGTTTCTTAGATAATATGAAATTAATTAATTAATTTAGTCGATTCAGTGTCTCATCCAAGGAAGAAAATCAATTTAGTGCAAAGAAAACATAATTATTTATCTTTAAGAACAGTCGTTGAAAACATCTAATTACATCTAATTACCTACCATATTGACTTAGCCAGAAAGAAACAATCTGAGCAGCCTCACAAAGAAGCGTTTTTGTCATCCGTGTTGACATTTCGAGTGGTTTCTTGAGCTAGCCTTGTGGGCTCGGTCCAGGGCTTAGAAAATTTCCAGATGAGGTTCTCACCTTGTTCCATAAATGTACGGTAACCTCAGTATTCCTTGTCTCAGTTACCCGATATTTTTCAGATTGTTTTCTTCTTTTTCTAGTGCCTCAGAAACCAGAAAGTTATGGCTTTAGCATTGCGTTTTCGTTGTGTTGCTGTTTTAGTTTTTCTGTTATCATCCCCAAGTGCACTTCCAGTGGTGAAGGTGAAGGCAGCTGCTTTGGACCTTTTCACTGACAAGGAAGCACTGCTTTCGCTTAAATCTCAGGTAACCACTGATCCTTCAAATACTCTGTTCTCATGGAACAACAACTCCAGCCCCTGTAACTGGACTCGTGTTAGCTGCAACCAGGTGAATCAAAGGGTCGTTGGCCTTGATTTGTCTGGCCTTAGATTAACAGGTTCCATTAGCCCAAACATTGGAAACCTACCCTTCCTTCGCTCACTCCATCTACAAGGGAACCAATTTACAGGACTTATTCCTGATCAACTTGGTGCTCTTTCCCGTTTGAGCGTCCTTAATATTAGCTTTAACAGCATCAATGGTCCAATACCTTTGAACATAACCAAGTGCTTAAATCTCCAGATCCTGGACTTGATGCAGAATGAGATCTCAGGAGCAATTCCTGAGGAACTCAGCAGCCTAAAAAGCCTTGAAATCCTCAAGCTGGGTGGAAACAAGCACTTTTGAAGTATTGCACCAACATTTGGGACACCCTCAAGCATCTACTTTACAATTATTGAAGAATAAAGGATTTGTTAATGTCCTAGGAGCTTCAAAACCACAACTAACAGGAAAATGACTTCATATTTTTGTGCAAAAGGTATAAATATACATCAGGTATCATGCCTTTACACTTCTCTGGAGTTCCTTTATTTTTTGTGCTGAAGCATTGATGACTACTATTTATTTAATCAATTGCCTTCCTACATCAGCACTCAGCTTTGGAACACCATATTTTAAGTTGCATAAAACACAACTAACATACACTAGTTTAAGGGTTTTTGGCTCAAAATGCTTTCCTTACACATAGGACCCAAAGAAAAATAAGTTTGATCCCAAGACAATTCCATGTGTTTTTGTCGGATACAAGGACAAATACAAAGGCTATAAATGCTTCAAGCCTACGAGTAGAGATTTTTTTTATGTCACACCATGTTGTGTTTGATGAAATGATGTTTCTTTATAAAGAGTCGAGATCTATCAAGAAGACTCCTAGGAATTCTGACACCATGTCAGTCGTTGATTCCTGGTTGCCTTGAAGACGGTCAAGAAGACTCCTAGAGAGATAATGTTGATATTAATTCCTAGAGAGATAAAGTATTTCATCCTCATAAATGGATCAGAGATAAGGAAGTTTCTTTATGTGATTCTATCAACAAACAATAGAGAAAAAAACACTGGGTGACAAAAGATACAGCTGTTTTGATATTTGCGTATTCAAATGATTGAAAAATATTAAAAAAAAAAATTTTTTTTTAAAACGGGACTCGAAAACCATGGTACATGATGAATGTTAGAACTGGGCATCAAAATATCAATTGTTTTTGAAGAGTTCCAGCAATAAAGGATTACACAGTGCTTCCATAACGAAAGGATTTAGAAGATCAATGCAAGATATTCTCAGCTACTAACAGTTGTCAACAAGTCGATCAAGACAAATACGTACTAGTTTATTTATAATTAATTGGGACTTGTAACATTAATGAACGTCTCTTTTTTTTCTTTTCTTTTTTTTTTTTAAAAAAAGAATAAAATCTAGTAAAAACCAATAATAAAAAAAAAAGTCTCTAACAGCGAAATCTAATTTTTCTCTCTCAGCTAACCATGGTTTTTTGTATAGAAAAATATCTCAATGGAAGTGTATTATATATTGGCAAAGACTGAATGTCTGAGGTCTATAGTGACATTGGCATTATTAGTTATATAGCAGAGATAAAGAGAGACATTGATAGTCTGTACGTACATCAGTACATGCATGGTTTGGATAAGCCAAGCAAATAGAGATGACGTTTTTTTTTAGAAATGTTTTGGTAATAATTTAGGGATGTTGTGATAGCAAAGAAGATGTGTGATCTTTTTTCACCACAAAGATTCAGATATCAGATAAGGCTGTGAATTTAATTTTAAAAAAATGGATTTTAATATCACCGATATTCAAGTTTAACCAAATTAATTATAAATTAAATTTGAGACATATCCTAACTAAAATATTCCAGGTACAAAAAACACCGAATTATCAACCAAGCAAGAATTAATAACAGTGAGCCAAAACCATTTGATGCCTGTAGCACGACAATTCATAATTAATTCATTTCATATATAGTTGATAGATCTTTTGGGTGATAATTACACAGCACTAGTAATATATATATCCATGATAATATTCTTTTATTTTAGATGATAAGAATATTCTCCTCTCAATTTTTCACCCATCAAATCGAAGGCCATCCTTTCAAACTTCAACTAATAAATATCCGTATTCAAATCGGTGCCATAACACTATATTTTTTTTCTTCTACATTTTCTTTTAAGATTTAATTCATAAATGAGAACGTGGGATATGGATGGAGGTGTTTCCTCTTGCATTGGAAATGATTAGGCCGACCGTTATTTTGGGCAGCTAACACAACCATGTCCATATATATATATATCACTTTCAAAATTGGCAACCCTATCGAAAAAACAAAGAAGAGTGGGGGAGGAGAAGGCAAAATCTGAACGAAGTCTTAGGCCATATATCTTACGTGGGACTTGGAACAGTCACCTCTATCACGAATCCAGCTATCATTGTTCCCCCTTCTGTCACGCTGGCTCTCTCTATACCATACCGCGTAGTCTTCCTCTCCCTCTATCTTTGTTGTGAGGATGTTATTAATACCCTCTAGACTTTCCATAACTTCTCACTTCCATGCCTTAAGGTTCTCTCCCTTTATGCTCATCCATTTACAATTCTATGTACTGTAGTCTTTCTTCTCAAAAATATTATATAATTAATATATCATGATGAGCTTTTGCAAGAAAAGTGTTCACTCGTTTTTAGATCTTACAAATCATCCCCATATTAGTGTTAGTAGTATTGGTGCTGAAAAGCCTTCCTGCAAATGTCAAGGTGCTTGTGGTTCTCCCTCTGGATCAGGACTAGGGTTAATAACTACAACTACATCTGAAAGTGTCCATAAAACACCAAACATTCTTGAATCAACAACTATCAAATTCTCTACACCTTTAACCGCCCCACCTTCCTCTCCACCACCACCACCACCGTCTATAGCCTCTATCTTTAAAAAGGGACCTGGTGGGATTGGATTCCTTGACGATATTGGTGGCGGCGTTGATGGTTTGATGTCTTGTACTGAGAGTCTTGGGTTTGAGAGCTCTGATGAAAGAAGGTTTGATGATGATAATGAGTTCTGTTCAAGGGGAATATCAACAGTAAACAAAATTAAATGGAGAGAATTTGGTGAGAAGAAAGAAGCCAAGAAGTTTCCACCGCCTCTTTCTTCTTTAAACCACAATGGTCAACCTAATTTTTTCCTCAAGCCAGTGAGAAAAGATGGTAGGCTTGAATTGACAGAGGTTAGGATTGATAGGCACGAGATTTTACGTGCCTCCAGACAAGATGGAAGGTTGCGGTTACATCTTGTTGAAGATGAAGAATTCCCAGTTGATGAAGAAGAGTACGAGCCAGAACAAGAACAAGAAGAATATTTGGAGGAAGAGAAAGAAGGAGAATTAGAGGAGGAGGAGGAGATGGTGGTTAAGGAAAACAATGAAGAAGAGAGTACGGGGGAATTGGGATTTCGAGTGAATAGAGAAGGGTTAAGAATAAGGTGTCATGAGCTGGTGGTTCACCACAATGATTATCACCACCACCACCACCACCGTAGCAACCTTTGGAGCCAACATTGTGTGCCAACAAGGTGAAGTTCTCTATATGATGTGTGTAATTTTGTGGTGTTTCGATTTATGGGGTAGTATTAGGCTTAGCTGCAGGGAGAAATGGTTGATGTGTCTCAACCAAGTATTTGGAGGAGTGGATAATTGAGGAATCTTGGGGTTCACAGCATTGCATGTCACATTTTTTACAAGATATTTTCCATCAATTTTCTGTTTTTTCTCTCTCTTAATTTTCTAGTAGTGATTAATGTAAAAACCCTTTGTATTTTATAACAAGACAAAAAAAAAAAAAAAAAAAAAAAGAGAGAGAGAGAGAGTTATGTCTTCTCCCAACATTGTGTGTCACTAGTGTAAATCAAACATAAGATTTGATTCATTCTAATAATATTGGGGTGTCACTATATGGTATATGCTCTTAAAATTTCTAAATATGGTTACTTTTTATTTTATTTTATTTTTTATTACTCCTAGATTCATCCTTGCTCTCAATGTCCTTATAAGGAATTCGGTCCTCACGGTTGTAGTTCTCTATTAATTTAGAAGCATGCCCTGTATGACAGGACAAAAGAAGAAATAAAATAGAATAGTTTTTTTATTATTTGTTTTTGTTCTAAACTAACAGAAATATAAACAACTATTGATAAAATGGTGTAAATTTAATAAAGAAAATAATGTAGTTGAGCTAGGATGTAAAAACTATAATTTAAAATTTAATTTAAACTGAATTTTAATTAAATAAAAAATATTATTACAATTAAATTTAGTTGAGCTAGGATGTGCATGAAAATAATTTGATTGATTGATTAGGGATACAATTTATCAATGGAGATAAGACTCTGAAATATTGTAGATAAATTAAATGTTGCAAGGGAGATAAAGGTAGTTGAGATCTTATGCATGATCACAAGTCAATCTAAAAAAGAAAAACTAATGGAAAGGGATGACACATGAGTCTTAAGGAAAATAAACAAACACTTCGTTCAGCTGATAATTGTTTTTCACGCGCACTCATTTGTGGTGGCGCGTGGAAGCAACGTTCAGCAGAGGGGAGGAGCGTGCATGCGCGCAGAAGTTTACAACCGGGCCTGGTTTGTGTACAGTTTGGGCTTTTATTTTATGTTTAATGCCCTTATCTGGGCTAGTTTAGTTAAGCATTTATAGCCCTTCATGGAATGAAAATCCAATTTTCTTGTATTAATAAAAATGCTGGTGGCAGGTAGAGGTCAGGGATTTAAATTTAACTCGAACTTATTAAATATTTATTTAAAAAGATTTTAATGGATGATTTTTTTAAAAATATAAACATTCGTTTTATGGATTGATTGTCTGAATAAATTAATAAATAAAATATAGATATTATAAACAAAATAAACATAACAAGAAATATATTATGTATACATAAATATATTTACATGGTGTGTGTATATATATAAATATTTATTTATTTAAAAAGAAGAAGAAAAAAACCCGTCGACAGCAGGGTTCGAACCTGCGCGGGCGAAGCCCAACAGATTTCAAGTCTGTCTCCTTAACCACTCGGACATATCGACCCATTTGTATCTTCTGTATCTTTTCTAATTATATATACAAATATAAATAATATTTTAACAATCCTTCTCCCGCACTCCCCATGAAGGATCAATCTTGAAACTCTAAACACAGGGATGATGTGCTTTCAAGGAGAAGGGTTCTGGAGGAGGAATTTTCTATAGTGTGAAGTTTGTATTCTAAGAATCCATCTCAAGGAAGAGGTGCCTTTTTAACCGGCCAATATTCTGTATTAAATGATTGTGCTGAATCAAGCAGTCTTCTGGAAAGCTTAACATTTTTTCATTATGATGGCCCCTTTTTTTAGGATATTACTCAAAATCTTGAAAAGGTAAGAAAGATTTGCTGGGAGACCTAACTAGTAAGGGTTCTGTCACTTGAAGTAAATGTAACTAGAACAGGACACTGGTACAAGTAGAAATACAGTCCCAAAAATGGAACTCATCGTTTCAGAATGACATAAAATTGTTAGATACAATTTGCTTGATATGAGTTCAAAGTTTGGAATTTCCATTGTCAAGAAAAAATTTCTGTTTTATGAAGCCTAAGAAAACTTACATGGGGCTATATTGGTTCCTATCTTTGGTTGCTCGATAACCTTGCATCAAGAGATGGGGAATCCTCCAGTGAAAGCAAATAAGGCTATAAAATGTAGTGAGCTCCTTCCATTTGATTAGCAGACAAGCAGCATTGCCAGAAGAATCAAAATCCATCTGCAGTTTTTCCTGGTCTCTCAGTCAAGTTAGTGAGAAATTTCAGCATTTCAGGTTGGCGTGGTTGCAGGTGACTTGATATTGCACCTTCTGAAGACCTAGTCGGGCTTGGTGTATTCAAGCAACATATGTGGAGACCGATAAATTTTCACCAGTGTCCAATAAAGAACCTCTTCAACTTCAAGCTCACCCTCTGCTCTTGCTGCATAAATATCCTCACATATCGCCATCAACCTGGTACAACACCAGGACAAAGCATGTAATATGATTCTTGGAAAAGGGTTAGAACATGCAAACAACATTATATAAACAACGACACAGTCATACGGTTACTATATATAGAGGGTGGAATGAATAAATGTCCACAACAGACAAAGCTCGCTTACCTGTCGCAAGAAGGAAGATTCTCGAAGGGTATTCTCATTCTTAGGTCAGCACACTGCAGTCTGATAAAACGGCCAACTGCAAGCACGAAGGTAATGTAGAGACCCCAGATACTGAACTTGCTTAGTGTTTCACCAAGAATGCCCTCTGAAGAAATACCAGAATTCATGTTAATCTTTTAGGGACTGGTGGAACTCCTACAATCATAGGCAGAGAGTTTCTAAATACATATAAAAGCTGTGGTGGTCACACTCTTAATAAGTACTTACGTGGTGTTTCCTCGGATACAATAATAGCCATAGGTCCTCCAAACTGGCCACATCCAGATGAAAAATCAATATCATGGAAAGACCACCATTCTGGATTCCCACGATTAAGAACAAGATCCCCGCTGACAAGATCTACCTGTGTACATAGAAGGTCAACTTCTGTTTTCACCATTTTTCATCATAGCTGATTTACGTATTCATTGACATCAGGTTGGAAAAATGGAAATAGCTGACATACCGACCGTTCGAGCAACCGCACTTCACCAGATCCAGTGACACGAAAGTATCTTGGATAAACATTAAATATTCTGAAGCTATTGGTAGTGCCATTTAGCACTGCCATTACATCTGAGTACGCTGGAAGGTCCTCATCTTGAACAATTAATTCATATCTCACGACTTCCTTTCCTTTAGGCCGATCTCTTGTTAATTGCCAGGAAAAGATGATGTCCATGTTCGATCTAAGAGATCTCATATATCTGGTCTGGACCACCGGGGGGACATGCCACAATGTGCTAGCATCAGCTTGGCAGCATATTAATTGGATGTCTTTCTCATTATATTCACTTAGATAGCCTTGTGGATCCAAATCATGATGTGAATCAAGTTCATCCCACGAGATCTTTTCACACAAAGTTGTCTCAAATAATGTAAGTCTTCCACTAAGTGTCTTTATATCAATGTGAATGCTTGCATCTTTGATAGGGTTAGCAATGTTAGTGGGGTTACCACTGCTGTACATCTGCCCAGAAAATGTATGCCTCAGAATTTATAAAAATGACAACTTACGAACCTGAAGTC
The DNA here is from genome assembly GCF_005239225.2 of Populus alba. NCBI lineage: Eukaryota > Viridiplantae > Streptophyta > Magnoliopsida > Malpighiales > Salicaceae > Populus > Populus alba. Next base: position 2,913,493 of record NC_133288.1, read on the forward strand.
ACCATTGCCAACATGCAGTGGAAGATATAAAAACCAATGATTCTTGTTTGCCAACAAAAAAATAAGATATCTAGAAGCATGCTGTTATGTAATAAGATTTAAGACAATGTAATGCTGTTTGAAGGATGGTGCTCAACTGTCTCTTCTGTCTCTTCTGGAGCTCACAGGAGGAGAAAAGATCAGGGCATTTGAGAAAGCAGAGCCGCAACATGCAGATTTTCTTTCTGGATTTTTGTTAATTATTGTCTTAATCTTCTTTCAGATAACGATGATATTTCTGGCTATTTCTAAAAAATCTCTATTATGCTTGTTTGTTGATTCTTGGTATTTTCCAGGTATACTGCTTCTGCAGCGGGGTTATGCTCTTGGTATCTTTTTCTGTGTTTTGCCAAAGGATTCTCTAATGAAAATGCTCACTCATCTAATATAGCCAGTATTAAAACTTCATCCTTGACAACTTCATAATTTCAAGGTACAGACCCTTGTGTTTTATCTGAATTATTTGTTTTGCAGAACCAACAGATTACAAAATAGACTGTGCTTAGACTGTCAAAAAGAATTGGAACCAGAAAGCATACGAGATTCTTACCAAAATAGGAGTCCATATAACACACAGCAATACAAAAAATAAGCATATCCCATTGCAGAATTTTGTCCTCTTCGGTTGCTTCTCTCCTTGTCGGTGTTTTGCTCTATTCAGAACCGCATCACATTTGACAAGAAACAAGCTTGCATGAATATCCTCTAACTAAAAAACAAAGTGCTAAAATTAGATTCAGGGGAAAGAGATTATGTAGCATATGTGCTCAAATGACAAATGCGATGAAAAAAAGTAAACAATAAAGCAGAAGTAGCGATCAAGTAAACAGTGACACCCACCACAGTGTAGGTAGTGATACAGATACTCATTCAAATATAGAAAGGTGGACAAGTACAGTGCAATTCAGTTGTTGCAAACACATATTGTAGAACTAACTCGAGAAGCATATAAAGGAATGCGTAGAAAAGTGGATAGTACAGAAATAAAAAGATAGAACAATGAAAAGGAAGTTGCTGCATGGATATTACATCATATGTTGAATACAACAAAGGGGGAATTGGGTGCAGACAATCAGCGTGTAAAGAATGTAACATGTTCAGGAAGATGCTGTGGGTTTACAAAGTTCCATCGGATAGACCTTCATATAAATGAATATGTGAATGTGTAAATAAATGACATGCATGTGTATTTACATTTTCTTAAACCAGGGTATCGCTTTTTCTCCTTTCTAGAGAATCAGAAAGGCAGAGCATGGGAGATGTATGATTTTGGAAATCTAAGGAGGTTATCCATTTTTTAGATACCTTACAAGGAAGATATATTATACTGTTTTGTGCGAAGCATTCTCATGCACATGGAAGGAGAAGATAATAAAAAAACTATAGTGAATAGCTGAAGAATGGGCACCATTCCAAACTCCAGTTATTTGGATAGGCATTGAAAATGATATCAGTAAAGCATACCTTCAACCAGTCATACATGGTCAAGGATGTAGTTGTGCAAGACCAATCAAGAACACATCGTAATTCATAAAGGAATGGCAGAGCACGATAAACTCGAAAGCCCATATGGTTAATTCGTGAGATACTACTTGTCAAAAACTGTCTGTACAAAGTGCTTTCATGTGGAACTCCAAATCGTATTTGTATTGCCTGAAGAGCCAGAGAAACTGCCTTTGTGAGATAGATAGCTCGGAGGGCTAATCTTCCAGCATGCCTATGTTGTGGCTCTGTGTACCAAGCATACTCTGTGACTGAGTATGTGAAGAGAGCAAGATTGAAGAGATAGAAGAGGACTTTTCCGGTGGCAAATGAACAAAGGTATATAACACGATCGAGCACAATTAAGAAAAAGATGACCTGCAAGAAGAAACCATTTGATGTCCTTCAGAAATATATATTGGCACCAAAGATTCATAGGAGAAAAATAACAAGAAACTGAATTCACATTGCCGAGTCTGCTCACAGTATGAAAAAAACACTAGGGGGGAAACTAAATTACAGATTGAACTTTATGTGACAAAATCACTTTGGAAAGAGCATGTGTGTCATTTATCAAAACAAAATGATTTAAGGGCCTGGGGTTCTCACATAAACTTAATCTGCTAATGATGAAAATCGATACATAGTTGTTTCACAAAAATCTGAAAATGATGGATGCCATTGGTTCTGTTGATAGTTCCATGATAGTAATTACACATACATATTCCTCATATTCATGTGTGTCTGTGTACAATGGAGCGACTCTAAATTGACCTCTTCCAACCTTTGATTCTACGTGGAGAATTGATAAAACTGTAACTTCGGATTACACTGCAATATCAACACTGTCTCATAAGGAAAGAGGTTTACCATTAAGATAAAAACAAACTCTTTTGGAAATTGATCTTCAAGCTGATAAACTTCAAGAAATTCACTGTTGTTTTTTATGACTGATTGGTAGAAAATGGCTACCAAGAAGAAGACAGCCAAATCTGCACAAAACACGTAGGCATAAAGATCAATATCTTTTTTCCCTCCGCCAATCACTGATAGTATTGGGTAAGGAAATCTTATTTCCTTAACAATACCAGCGCGTTGAGCTTCTAGAATCTCATAGGCTACATCAGCTGCTGGAGTTAGTGATTTGTAAAGATCCACATTGGTGCATCCTGTCAAGGGAGAGGCACAAAGCACCTCAAAAACAGCCAGAGCAATATTATCATTTTCAGGACTTCTTTCAATGCTTTGGACACGGATATTGCTGACTGAGTGCAAATGATTTTTCTTCTGGCATCTTTTATTATGCATAACCTTGAGCAGCTTGTTTATTCCTGATTTAATTCTCTGTGGCTGAATGCCATCCTCAGGCCACACATCAACTTTCATTGACACTTGTACAAAGTAAGGTGGAGTTTCTGCTCCCAGTGTGAGAGATTTCCAATACCTGAACAGACTTCTAATCAGCCGCTTCAGAACATTTTTAGCAGAAAAAAGCAGCGTTTCTATTCTCATCATGCAACCCTGAACCACCTCTTCCTGGAAATTGTTTCTTCTCTTCTGAGAGCGGGCTTCAGTAATTGTTCTGTCTCTTGCAGTTATGGAGGTTTGTAGGAGAGTAAATAAATAGACCAAAAAGAGAGGCAAGTTGCTGATTACAAAAGATGACAAGATCTTATGCGTAGGAAATCCTAATTCCTGAAGCAAACTAATATTGAAGGTCAATCCACAGTGTTGGATGATGATTTGATATAGATATTGAACAAATATACACATCTCAGTGTAAATCAGCATAATAACCCAGAACATGCTAAGTGGACCCGTATTTACACAGAGTGCGTACAAGAAGAGGACCGCAGGATAAACCATTGACAGTAAACTGAAGTTCCATAGGAATATTAGGACAAAGCAGCAGTAACAAACAATATCATTGTTTGATCTCATTTGCTCCCACATGTAAAGGAGGATCATCTGAATTTGCCGGTATGCAGAAGTAGTCTGCACACTATCAGATTGTGTGGAAAATGCTCGTTCAATAGGTTCAGAACCTATATTCTGATTCTCTATCTCATAGTACACATCACCGTCAGAGGAATCATCACTTGAATCAGGTTCTTCATGTTTTATGTTAAAGAAAGTCACAAGGTTGGAGACAGCCATCTTACCAACAGATTTTGCTTGAGAAACACCATCACTGAACAGATGAACTATTGAGACTAGTGGGTTTGTCTTTACTCGGAACCTTTCTCCATCCCTTTTATGTGAATCCCAGCACTCATAACTAGCAGCTCTATTATTTAACAAAATGACGTCACCAAGAAAATCCATTGAATGATTTCTAGAGTTCACTGCGGATGAGCTTCCAAATCTTTCACTTCTAAGAGACTCATTCATATCAAAAGAATATATTAAATCAGAACTCAAGTTAACTGGTTGCTTCCTAAAATTGATTTCCAGATTCTCTAGGCTGCTATTCCCTGCATCTGTATTTAGAGAACTATTTCTCCTCCGTCTAATGCCTTCATTTTGAATGTCACCACAATTCGCACAAGTATTTAAGCTGTGAAGTTGGGTTTGAAGGTTAAGCATTTCTGATTTCATCTTTTCCACTTGTAAATTACGCAAGCGCTTTTGATCTTCAGATTTACGGATCTGGTGCAATTGTGCAGTTTTCCAAGCGGCCCTCTTTTCTTGCTCATTTATTATGGTATCAATCTGCTCTGCTTCAAGATACCGAGACACATGGTCAAAATCTAGGGCTGCAAACATAAATGACTGTAGTGCTACCAGCATAAATATGATAATCTCAACAAGGGCAGATCTTGAAGTAATTCGGAACCCATAATCATATTTATGAAATCCAACCACCTCACTTATGTAATCGATTGTTTCACAATTCCCCTCGCAGAAGTCCCCAGCAAAAGGGGATTGATACGCAAGAGAAAGAACAATAAGAGCGAAGTTGTACATCCGCAAGAACTTGAAGATTTCATTCTTCCTCTTTAGTATTTCAAGCCTCATACGGAAAAAAACTAAAGCAAAACCAAGATATCCAAGGTGTAGAATATCAAATTCAAGTGTCCCTGTAATTAAAATCAAAGCAAGAACAAGATCCAGCAAGTGGCAATAACTATAAAGCCTCAGGTAGTCAAGAATAGTCCACAAGCATTTTGTTTCAAATGAGAGGTCACTCAGTGATGAATTCTTGTAACGGGACATCATTTGCTGATATGTCTCTAACACTGAGAAACTGGACAAGCGATCAGCTCGAAATTTGAAACATGATAGCATGAAAACCAAATAATAGCTGATGAGCATTCGAGGATCATCGACCAAGGTTCCTGATAAAAAGCACCTTGTTTGTGAATTTCTAACATCTGAGAGAGATGGCTCGATAGACAAAAAAAATAGACAGGATGTTCTGAAGGGATGTATGCATGTGTGTGTGTGTGTGTGTGTGTGTGTGTGTGTGTGTATGAAAGAGTAAAAGTAGAAGAGTGAATTGAAGAGAATGTCCACGGTTTAGCCATAAGATCTGCTCCATGGAAAGAGGCAAGTTTTCTGTATTCCTCTGAAGGACAAGTGGAAGTCAAGTGATACATTTCCTATATGTGGCATCTAAAGACATGGGCTGATTCTGTAAAGTGGTTTCAAGATTTCATAATAAAAGAGACTGATGGGTTGTAAAAAGATAAAAAAAAGAATGACATTAAGTTGATATCGATAAACCAAAAAATCTTTAGCTTAAATATGAAAGGGTAAGATAGGCTTAGTTCCTTCAATGTGAGGCCAGAGAAATGAAATCTAAATTGGCCATAGACAACCAAATCCAAAACAAAGCATTTTAACTAAATGTATCTCTATGGACAGCTAAATAAATTGGAGACTGTTGGAATTTTCTAACAGATCATTGAAACTTTTTGAGAGCTGCAGTAACTACCATTTTCAATATCTATAACGTAAAAGAACGATCGACTTGCTAAAAGTGAAACCCTTGGAATGCACGTTTCTCAAATGCAGTGATGCGAGGAAATATAAAATGATGTGTAAGAAAGTAAGTTTCTGTAATGGGATACCTAGCCAGCATTTTTGGCAATGGTTGAAGTACATATCGGAGCTTCTCCAACAGTCATTGCAAGGCACCTCTACCTCACCTAGGGCATGTTGCTTCCAAGATGTCTGCCAACTTGCCAAGTACTCAAGGGCTGTAACAGAACCAAATAATACCACAAATTTGGGCCACAGTTTTTGGATGATGCCCCGAGGTAGCAGAATGCAAGTAGCAAGTGATGCAACATAGAGCAAAGAGATGAAATTTAGCACGGAAAAGCTGGCAAGAAGTAATGCAATCATGTTAATCTCAAGACCATAGACATTGAACATATTCTCTATCCAAAACTTCAGGAACACTTTTAAAGTAGCAATCTGCATGTGAAGTCTCTCATTTCTCAAGATACGAATCCTCTTTCTATTCAACTTATGGCCACCTCTGGAACTTCCAGAAATGCATAAATATTTTTGTGCGTAGCTTTCAGTGACCCCAGTTCCATAGGATGTAGGATCTGGCCCCTGAGGTACAAAAGTGCTGAGAGATGGCCATGAGTTGCGTCTTGCGTCTTTTCTTTTTTCTAAAAGGACGCTAGCAGCTGTTGATAGCTTACTTTCTGTTGTTCCACTTGAGACCTCTTCTGATGTACCAAACAAAGCACAAGGCTCCTCCACTTTTCCAACATTTCCAAAACTGCGTGGTCTCTTTTCCAACCAACGGAAGACATTGTACTGAAGTATACATGAAGCAATAACCAAAACTTTTCCTCTCAAGCCTGATTCTAGACCTGAGAATGAAGGCTTGTAGAGCCGCAATCCAAGGAAAAGAAACAGAGAAGACTGCTTTTGATCAGAAATTTTTTTGTCCTGGTCAATGAATAACTGGAAAAGATACTCAATCATCACAAGAAGTCCTGAATAAACGATGAACAGTTTTGATGGGCTCCTAGAAGACTTGGGTAAAGTTGAACAAACGACCAAGCCAACAAGATATAGAAAACCAAATACGCTTAAAGGGGACAGAGATGCATAGAAAAGGGAAAGACTTAATATCTTCTCGCTGTGCAAGATCAGAAGACGTTTCACAAATATAAGGGAACCCTTTTTTGGTGCATTAACATAACGCGATTGTGAGTTCTTGCTTTCCCTCCTCTCGTAACTACAAAGTTGCATCACAATCAACACAGCAAGGGACTCCCGTATATTTTCCAAAATGGAAGCTTCTGGTTTATATGCAAAGGCAAAAGAAACATCAACCATCCTGGACAACCATGTACGAAAACTGGAGAAGACACTCAAGCCATAAATGAGAATAAACACCGCAACTGCATAAACTTTCAGTGGTAACCAAAGGCGCTTTTTTGTCTTCCCCACAAGTTGTCTTCCAATCACCCACAATAGAAGGAAGAACAGGTAACCAAAGGAAATAAAATTAGGTCTTACTTGGTACACCGAAAGAAGAATTGTCAGAAAGGCAATGGGGGTTCCACATGATCGATATACTGAAAGAAACTTTTGTCCAATTGCATTGAGAAATGATACTATCTTTTTCTCTGAAGATCAAGAAAAATATATTAAAAACCTGATAGAGTTTTCACAACAGAGGAATTAAAAGGCGTGGTCAAACAGGATCATTTTATAAGTTCTAAAAATTAATAAAGGCAACATGGTAAAATAATCAGAAAAGCTACAGAAATAATCTTTGCACTAGAAACTCGCCATATCATGTCAGAGGTTCTGATGCTAATATTTATTAACATCTCCCTAAGGTTTAAACTTAGTTTTAAGCCTTCTCATCAGTAAAAATAGATGGTAGCCAGTATCAGAAACACTTGCACATTGTTGAATAGTCATAAAGCAAAAACCAAAATCATTTTTAAAAATATTTTGACAATGGATGAGTTATACCATGAGAGGAGTTATTATCGTGGTTCTGTCTGGATCTTGATGTATGAATTGATAACAGAACCGATTTGATTAGACCAGCTCTCAAGATAGTAAGCCCAATTGGAGGGCAAGGAGTATTCTGCATAACTGCTGAAAATGAGGACAGCATTTCAAATCCATGATTATGGATGGTACAAACGCATGCAAGCGCTATGATCTTCAAGAAATCCCCAGTGCTAGTTTGACTAAGAAAACCTACAGCAATTAATGAAAGATAAGATATTTATAAATTGCATCAACAAACAAACACAAATGATTGCTTGCACTCAGAAGGGAGGCAGTACAAAGAAACTCAGATGAGGAGCCTCAATAACAAGTATCAAAATCTACTGTTTACCTAATTGTGAAAGAAGTTCCATAGTAAATGAGAATTTCTGTTTCAAGACTTCTGATATCAGTTTAAGCTGGAGAATGTACAACATTGCGAAATGTGCCTCACATAGAAGAACCAGGGATTGGCGTATCTCTCTGCTGATCGAGTTGCTTAACAGATATATCAGAAAGAAAATCACTGATTCATGAATCAGAAATTGGCAAGGGTGAGTACATTGTCTACTGAGATTGTCAAATCATAACACAATGCACTAAAATATCCAGAAGAATATGATAAATATCGGCGAAACAGTTGGATGTACTCAAGGAATTTCACACCTATGAAGAATGTTTTTCGCATCATGTGAATAGTGAATCGCATAGATACACATATGAATAAGATGCGTTACTTCAACTTACTATATACAGATTGAATGAAGCCTGCTGGTTTCAATGCAATAAGAAATATCAGCAACAGTACTATAGCACGAGAGCTTTTGCGAAGTCCCCATGCTATTGTAGCAACAATCAATACTTTGGTTTCTTCACTCTCTGAAATGTAAATGCAACTGAAATTATGGCCCGCAACCATGGAAATATTCCAAGAATAACTAAACTAAACTGAAAACCATCAACAAGAAATTCGTGAAATTCATAACTTTGAATTCCAATCAACTGTGAAGAAAGACAGAATCAAGTGAACATATCCACATGCTATGCTCTTACCCTTTCTAAACTTCCATGACTTATGATGTGTCAGTGTAGCTACAGTAAGGACCAAGGGGTGGCTATATAATCAAGAAAGAAAGGAAATGGTCCTAGTCCACAAAAAGTTCCCAAGAAATTTGTGTCCCTCTTAACTTTTATTCTTGTATGGTGTGAAACCATTGCTGCTACAGTTTTCTTCTAACAATTATTATTTCGTACTATCTAGGAACCAGGAAGAAACAATGTCAAGTGAAAAGGAAACAACCGTCCTATAAAGGAATCGAAACAGTCCAGCCAAAGTGAATCCATGCAGCTGCAGAAATAAACTAAATTGGTGCAAAGAGTCCAGTAAGACTATTTTCTTTCCTCACCTTCAACTACAAAATCATGATTTGAAAGCTCCCTATCCTCATCTGACAAGTAGAGGAAAACAGAATTGTTCACCAGATTGACCAAAGAAACAAGGACACCAAGACAAAATTGTGCAAGAAGATAAAATCCCGGAATCGGGTAATGCCATAAGCCAATAGTTTCCCAAATTTCCACACCCTGAAAACATGTTCAAAAGATCTTACTACAGTAATCTCTAATGATTGTGAAAATAGGACATAAAGTACGCACTCAATGAAGAATACCTTCCACATTTTCTTATTTAGGACTGTAAATGCCACGTTGAAGATATAGGTGCTGGTGGCCCATAGGAGAATGAAAACAAGCAGCAGACCATTTAATCGGTGCAAGCGGAACAGTGAAGGGAATGCATATAGAATGTAACCAACATAAGCAAGTAGTCCGAATGCACATAAACTTGCAAAATGAAAACTCCAAAATGACAGAGCAAACAAGGAAATCTGTCACGGGTAATACAAAAAGGTATTAAGTAAGGAAACCAACTAAGGAATAGTAGAAACCAGTTGCAAGATGAATTATTTCTGAAAAGAAGATGGAAAAAAAAAGAGAGAGTTAATGCCAAAGCCTACCGGAAAACCATAAGTAAAAAAGTTAACGCTAAAGGTCCGGAAAACTGCTCCTCTCAACAACACATTGGTGTTCCTTGCACCAGATCTAGGATAAAGACGAGGAACAAAGTAAAGCATCAAGTACCATAAAAAAAAATTGTCGAGGCTCAAGCTGAAGCCATACAGAAAGTTCATATCATAAAGCAGCACAGCAAATTACCTCGTTTCAGAAATGAAAAATGAATGCTTAAGGGGAAGCAATCGCTCATTCAAATTGTTTTCTCTTGTTGACATGATGAAATTCATTTCTGTCAGATCACATCTGATCCAGGATAGCTGTTATGGAAAGAATGTCGCTGAATGTTGTGATTAAGGAAATGAAGCACTCCCATATGAACAAGAAAAAGAAACAAGAAATTGTCTTGTGCAGCGCTAAGATATATTTTTGAGTAGATTAAGAGGCATATACTTGTTGCTTTTCTAGCATTCTGCTTCCAAAGAATTCACATGCAATTCCATCATTGCAAATCAGCAGTTACAATAAGTTTGGTCTAAATCATAGAAATCAGATATTATGAAATCTGCTTTTAAATTTATATAAACTTGAAACAAGTCCCGCTCACCATAATGTAGAAAAGTAGAAGTGAAAGACCAGAACAAATTTCTGAAAGCTCTGGTCGTGAAGGTATTTTATAGAGACCAATGAAACCAGCTACACATTCAATTGTCCCAGAAACCTCGATGGGAAGTTGGTATACATACAGCAGGAAAATGTTCAAGCCTGCATACATGAAAAGATACCTCCACCACCTTCAAACCCATACAAGTTAATGTAAATCAGTGAAGCTGACATTTCATTCAAAAGAACAACTAAGATTAGTCAGCTAAGTGTATGAAACTTACTGGAATAGGCCCAGAAAGTTGCTTGTTAGAGACCAGTTGACTAGTCCAATACAGCTACAAATGAAAAATGGTAAAGATGCCCAAGACGGGTGACTAATTCCCACAACCAACTGTACAGCAGGCAGCAATAAGCAGCATAAAACCCTGAGATGAGAACCTTCCAAGGATCAAAAGAAATAATCCAAAATCAACACCTGAGGGCATAGTAATTTAACAAAAGAAGAATAATCTATGCTCAAGCCAATTAATTGTGAATTAAAAATATAGTTGGAGAAATTTATCTGGACATTACAAGCGATTATATGATTGGCCAGAGGATGGAAACTTGCAATTGTTTCAATGATTCAGATGCAATGAATCTGGCAACTCAATAAACTAGGGAAAAGGATTCTCTTCAGACAAACATGTTGATTTTGGACAAGAGAAGTTGTTCTGGAAAATGATTCTATAGTACCTAATTACACAAGGGCTGAAATAAAATAGGAAATCAAATGGAGATTTGGGAGGGGAAGATGAATCAAGTGCTGAAGTTGAAGCATATTTTACTATTTGTTTGCAAACCTGACCACATAAATGCTCAAGAAAAGCTTTGTCTCCAAACTAAATCACTAGAGAACCATAGTGGAAAGATATTTCATAGTTGTGCTTAAAAAGTGAAGATAGAACACATCTCAACTCAGGAAGATTCTATTGCTTAGTCTACAATGACAAACCTATAGTTATCTCTGGAGAATTCCATAGAACCTGATCAAATCTGCTCCTGTGGATTTCAATTACTGCAGCAAAAGCTGCCAATACGTGGATTACCAAAAAATACAGCAGAGATGGAGACCCCCAGGTCTGAACACTGCAACCACAGCATTGCAATAGTAAAGAATATTTGCTTAAGAAGTAACTATGTGTCTTCATGAAACTGCATTGAAGGGGTTCCTACAATGAAAAAGATAAAAAGATGTTTTTGGCATCAGACCTTACCTTCGGAAACCAACTAACTTGACCCACTGAGCATCAGCAACACTCCAATCATCCCCCTTAAGAGCCCAGATAATATGAAATGTTGCACTTGAAAGAATAGCCAGTGAGGAAAGGGTAAGAGTACACCATGGTACAAGGGATTGTCTTCGAGATCGCAAGCCTATTAGCCAATGAGGAAAGTATGACTTAAGAAACATAATACAATTTCCGAGAGGTTGATAATCTTCCTGAGCACATGAAACATAACAATTCACTCAACAAAATGGCAACTTCATATGCAAGAGAGCACACAACCAGGTGCACAAAGTGAATGGAGGACCATTTAGTTTGCACGCCTAAATATACAAAAAGATTGACCCTGGACAAGATAAAATGGAGAAAAAGGATGAAGTAACTTTTCAAAATATAGAATTAGCTTTTACATATATGTGTGTGATGTGCATGCTTGACCAATGTGTCCTGGCATGGACAGACCAGCTGCCATACACAGCCACTTCACAAAATCTAGAGCTGTATGAATGGTAAGTGCAAGGATGTCTTTTAATGCAGATTTAAGAGGAAGAAGATTTGGTAACACCAATATCTTGCAATACCATTGCAATAGAAAAAATCAATATAACAACATAGAAAATGCCTTACTGGCTTTTCATGTGATTGATAACCATTAAAAGCATTCATGGTGCTCAAGCCCTAATCACTTGATCCTCTGGGCTGGACATGGCTTGTCTAACAGGAACAATATGTGATATAACACAACAAGACAACATTGATAATCAAGACAACATATATAACATCAATTGCTTACCGTTTTTTGGTGCACTATGCTGAATGAAAAGAAAGGCTAACAGATCGGCCAGAGATATCAAACTCCAATTGAACAAGGCGGCTGGATGCAATAGGGAAGACAACGAGAGAAAGATTTAGCTGGTAGAATAAGACTGAATTGCGCACCACCAAACCTCTTTGCAGGAGCAGATTACAACACCAAATATATGTAAACTCAATCTCAGTGAAACTTAAAAGACAGGAAATTTACCATTAGAACTGCTTATAGCCCAATTCAGTTGGCAGATTGAAATATCAGTAATTCAATAACTAAAATCTTATCATGCCCATTCAACACATTTGACATCATGGTCTAAGTAGAAAAATCTAACGCAGTTTGATAGTTTATATTTATAATAAAGCCTTCAGTTAAATCAAAATCATTTTATGTCAGATGATCTCTTATTACATCCACTTTCAGCAGATATCAATAAAGGACAAGGTCATCCACTACAAACGAAAAATGTAAGGCTACAAGTAACCCCACTTTGATGGAAACTTCTCCTCTGATTAATGTCATCCTAATTCTTGCTGAATGTATGAAGATAGCTACTTTATTTCTTTATCTCCTTGTATCTAATGTTTCTTCTGAATAAATCAAAACAAAGGCTTAATTGCTTATGCACAAGAACATAACTAGGTTGACAAGATGCACCAGGCATATTAAGGATATTCATGGAGTGCTGAAGCAGAACCATCTTACGGGTTACCCAGTAACACCTAAGCTAATACCTCAAGTACAAAAATAAATCACAAATTATACACATTGGCACCTGACAAGCATGTTAGGCTGCAGAATCCCATAAAAAACAAAAGGTTGCAAACTTTTCCTGCTATTTACATTTCAACCTCACAAAAGCTAATGCCAAAGAGTAAATCCACAAACGAAAAAATTCTCCAAATTTGAAACATTTCACTAGATACGGCACAATGGGTGTTTATATGCTTAACCACTTCAAAATATCTGAATGGCTTTTCCCTTTCAAACATTACATAAATAGAAATCTACCTGCCAAGAGATGAACATGGCAGACTAATGCATGACAATTATCTTAAGAAAGAAGGGATCATGAAAAAAGAATGTGCTAACCTGCCAAGAGCAGCATAGGCAATACAAATCCACTTACGAACCCCCTCATTTTCACCCTACCTTCTCAACAATAAATCCCCAGACCACTCACATTGCATCATTCTTGTCAAATCTTTGATGAAAACAATGAAATCCCAATTGAGTAAAATCCAAAACAAGCCGAAAAGAGCAATCAAAAAGCTGTCCTTGTTAACATAGACAACAAAAAACAATACTTAATGGTTATAACTAGGGGAAATATCAAATGGGATTTCTTGTTGAATCCTAAAGTCCAACAAAATGTTTCCCTTCATTGCCAAAAATCATGTTCACAAGAAGAAAAAAAATGAAAGCTTGAAATTTATTTGATAATTAGGAAGAAATTAAGGTAATGCCGACGAGCAAAAAATGATTTTTAAGGTTTCATTTTTATGGACTCTTGTTTTTCGCTTTCCAAGAAGAAGAAAAAAACTTATGCGTGCGTGTGACATTTGCAGAAAGGCAACACAGTTGTGTTGCCACCTGCCATTTTGGTCATGTTTCCTCAATGATAGGCAACCGAACTCATGCTGTGCAAAGGAAAATGTAGCTGGAATATGAAGATGCTCTCTAAGCCCATGAGTGGAGCCAGTAATTTTTAAGGGAAACTTCATATTTTGTCCCTTTAACTTGTGCATATTCCAATTCTGCTTCTTCTTTTTTATACTTTAAGTTATAATTTAAAAGTTATTTTTTATAAATGATTTATGATAAACATAAGTTAAAATAACTGAGTTAGAAGAATGTTCAGTGAAAATAATTCAAATCATTTTTTTAAAAAAAGAATATATGTAGTGTAAGTTAAAAATATCAACTTTTGGTTAAATCAAATTTTTATTTAATAAACTTTTAATTTAATTAAAAAATATATCTAATGAGATATATTTATGACATTTTCATGACTCAAAAATGAAAAAATAACATAAATTAATTTGCAAAAATCGTATCAAATATAATCTTTAAAACTTCTCAATATTACTCTTATTATAATTCTCAACAAGTATAAGTTACCATTAACGACTAACATCTTCTTTTGTAACTCATTCTTGAACATTTATTTCTAATAGTTGTAAATTGACGAAGAACTGAATTTTATTTTTTTCTGTATAGATTTCAACTTCACAACAAAACCCTTTATCTTCTTTCATGCCCCCCTAACTATAAATTTTACCTTCACCAATGTGTATACAATATATACTCCCACCTTAATTTACAACGTTTTTAGACAGTTCATGAAGTGCTTTTTAAAATTTTTTTTATATTTTAAAATATATGAATAATTTTTTTAAAAGAATTTTTTTTATATATAATCATATTAAAATCATGAAACAAATTTAGAAAATATTAATTAATTGTTTCTTCATGCTAAACCAAACGAGTAATAATACAAAAACAACAATGCAAAACATGGTAAAGTTGGAGAGCACTACCCAAAATATTTGAGAAAATTTTAAATTTTTTATGTTATTAGATTGTTTTGATATATTGATGTTAAAAAAAAATTATTTTATTTTACTTTCAAGAAAAAATACTTTGAAAAACAATTACTATTACAATATCAAATGCTACAAAAACTAATGAAACTTCACTACAAAATCTTTAATGCTCATTTGGTATTACAGCAGTGGTTATTTTTTAAAGTGATTTTTATTTTAAAAATATATTAAAATATTTTTTATTTTTAAAAATTTAATTTTAATATCAACACAAAAACATCTAATATAATTAAAAATTAAAAAATATATTAAAAAAAAATAAATAAAGAGTCTCTTATTGCTTGGTGCCAGGGTTGTTGAGATGCACAGTCCACCATACAATAATGCGGTGGGAAAACCGAAGCAATGCTGATCAATATCATAGACTAGTGGTAATGCAGCCACTCATCTGACCGTGTACAGAGAGCAATGCCGATGAGTGGTTGTACAATGCCATTGAATTACAGATCCAAAAAATATCTGTAATTAACATACATATTCTACTGATCTCAACACAACACATGTTGATGTATGCAAGACACAACTCAAGTAAAAGAAAGAAGGGAGATATTTAAGACATTTTTGGGGACAGCATTTTTCATCACTTCAACAATGGATAATGATCAAGTGACCCTGTTGGATTTCTGGGCAAGTCCTGCTGGGATGAGAGTGAGGATAGCATTAGCAGAGAAAGGTGTCAAGTATGAGTACAAAGAACAAAGCTTGAGGAACAAAAGTGCTTTGCTTCTTGGAATGAATCCAGTTCACACGAAAATCCCAGTTCTTATTCACAATGGCAAACCAATCTGTGAGTCACTTATTATTGTTCAGTACATTGATGAAACGTGGAAGCAGTCTCCTTTGTTGCCCTCTGATCCTTATGAAAGAGCTCAGTCTATGTTTTGGGCTGATTTTGTGGACCAGAAGGTATGTTAATTATTTTTTATTATAATTTCTTTACTTACCATTTTTAGATGCATATCCTAATGGATACAAATAGTTTTTCTTCCAAAACTGGAATTAAAGAAACTCGATAGGGCAGTGATAAGTGAGTTAAACCTCTTGTGAAAACATGTTTATGGTATTCAGTACTCATAATTATTTTAGATTCTTTTTTTGTACTTGAAAAGTATATCTTTACCATATTTGTACCACTTTGATTGTCCAAAAGGTCTCAGATTTATGGTGTACTTTTTTCATCCCTGCCTTTATGTGAACCTGTAGATTTTCGACCTGAAAGGGAAAATGATATGGACAGCAGAAGGAGAAGAGGAGGAGGCAGCCAAGAAGGATTTCATCGATTGCCTCAAGTTGTTGGAAGGAGAGCTAGGAGCCAAGCCTTACTTCGGGGGTGAGACCCTGGGCTTTGTGGACGTTGCCTTAGTCCCTTTTTATTGCTGGTTCCATGCTTATGAGACCATGGCCAACTTTAGCATAGAGGCTGCGTGTCCTAAGCTGATTGCATGGTGTAAGAGATGCATGCAGAAAGACAGTGTATCCAAGTCTCTTGCAGACCCCCAAAAGATCTACAGCTTTGCGATGAAGCTGAGGAAGATTTATAGGCTTTCAGAGCAAGTATGATGTTGAGCTAGCTTGTGTTGTTAACCAGGTACCATGTGCTGCTATGAATAATACTTAGTTGTGTCTTCCCTTCCTTGCATGTTGTTCTTGTATTTAGTTTGAGAGAGTTATCTACTTTAAAAATAATAGGACACTTAGTTGTGTCAATTGTTATATATTGTGTATTTTAAGGATGACGCAACACTTAGTTGCGTATGTCCGTTTATGTATGTTGTTCTTGTGTAATTTAGACTGAGAGAGCTATGTATTTTAAAAATAACAGGACACGTAATTGTGTCTATTGTTCTTGTGTATTTAAAGAATAATGAGACACCTAGTTGTGTTTGTCTATCCTTGTATATTGTTCTTATGTTTAGTATGAGAGAACTATATATCCTTAAAATAATGGGACACTTAATTGTTTCTATAGGTCTTGGGCATAATTTTGAAACCCGACCCAACCCAATGAGTCGACTCGGGGCTGAAACCAGGCCGAGTTTAAGAAAAAATAAAGAAAGAAAAAATCTGGAGTGACCCGGTTGACCCGGCGGGTGACTAGGCAACTCGATTAACCTGGCAAGACTCGGTCACAAACCCGTTGACTTTTATATTTTTTTTGTTTTTTTACTAAAACGATGTCATTTTGAAAAAAATTGACCTAGCTGACCCGGCGACCCGGTTAATACTCGACAACCCGGTCAAAACACAGAACCTAGACCGGGTATTAAAACTATGATATTTGGGTGTAATGTTATTTTTTTCATAATTCCGCATGGAAACTTACATTATTCATAAAGATGTCCTTGAGAATACAGTTGATTTTTTTCAATTCACATGGAAATTAAGTAGAATGATTGAAGCCATTCTTTTTTTTTTTTTTGATTTACATGGGTGTCCGGGCCAGCTTGCGCGCACCACGACTAATCTCACGGCTCATTGAACATCCTGCAAACTCAGTGAGCATGTAAGGCACCGCGGGGGTAACAGGCGTGCACGGTAAGATTTAAACCTAGAATGCAGAGGAAGGGAACAAGTCCCTTCAACCGCTAGGCCAAGACCTCAATTGCGATTGAAGTCATTCTTTGTTCTAGAGTTCATGTCAAAGGCACCAAACGTGAAGGAGACGTAGCTCATTTGGTAAAGAGCTGGCTCGATATGCACGAGGCATGGGGTCTGATGATCCCTCACATCTCCACCCGGCAATAAATGGGATGGTTTGGATATTTAAAAGGCTTGAAATTCTATGGTGGTAAATCCCTGTTGAGGGGATATTTTTTTTCCTACCTAAAATGACTATTTTTATTGATTATTTTGAAAAATTACACATTCGATTTCAGATCTCCAGGATATTCTGTGGATGGAGATGGAGATCAGGAGAAAAGGTGACATAAAGAAAGATAGATAGATAGATATGTCTTTTTTGGCATTGAGCTCTGTCCACATCCATCTGTGCATAAGACAGATATTGGTTGTTTGAAAGCCTTGTCTAGTTGTCTTCGTGTCTTGTTGTGTGCTGTCAATTCTTTTATTAATTTCTGTTACATTTAGTCTTACTGTATGTCAGTATGTATTTTAGCAATGTGCTCGTGAACGGAAAAACTCTTTTCAGTAATGCATGGTTCATCGGTGATTCAGTTAATAATAAATTTACTTATAGATTTATTATAGAGAGACGTATAACAAAAATAAATTTATCTATTTTATTTTATCGATATCTCTATAAATTTAACATATTACAAATAAAAGACTCATATATAATATTATTGATGTTTTTAGTTATTTGTCTGTTTATATATCCATCGGTAAATATAATATATCACCGATAAAATATTATTTATAATTCTGTTGGTAAATTAATAGTAACAGTGTTATTTACAGTAATAATTTTTTAATTTTCTAAAATATATCGATAGACTTGTTTCATCAATAACTTTAGTAATATTTTAAAAATATATATTGAAACAAAGTAGAAAAGTAATTAAAATAATATAAAAATCAAATATTTATTATAAATTTAGATATTTATACATTCAAATATAATAAATTTAAAATAGAGACGGTGTTGGAGGAGGAGGAGGATGCTTGTTATTATTAAGATCGTGGAGTCAATTAGGGAGTGAACATATACCATTCATTTGTGATTTCATCTCCATTACCAATCGACGGAGTTTTTTCATAATCAACGATGAGTCATTCATATATATATTTTTTTTTAAGATGAGTTGTTTGAGCCTGTACTTATTAGTCTAATATCGTTGCGAAACTCCGTAGTTTGAGTGCTCAAAATCAATTGCAAACATCCAACAATCAAAACACTAAGAGCTGTCTGCAAGTTATTGGTCGTAGTATTAAAAGAGTTTGTATACCAGTTGATTTTATTCAAACCTGCAAAAATACCCAACACATATGTCACAAACCAATTGATTTTATTCAATTTCTTTGAACAATTTAACATAATTCAATTTCATAGAAAATTTTTATTTTCTACATGATAATATTTTTAATCCTAACTTTACAAAATTATATTCTAATTAAATTTACAAAAAATTCAAAATAATAATTAAAGTTAATCCTACCTATTTAATTGAAATTGAACAACAAAAATTGAAATAAAAAGCTACTAAAATTCAACACAATAATATATTCTAGAGTTATAGTTACACTTCATCTAATTGTTTGATTTTTATTTTATTTTATATTTTTATATTTTAATTTTTTTGGTATATACTAAGATAAGTTTTTTATCGGGTGTTTAAGATAAATACAGGAATATAAAATTATATCCGTAAAGTGTTGATATTTTTATTTGTATTTGTTAATTTTAATGAGCAGGAAAAGCAGTGGTTTATGGATTACAAAGAGCAGCCATTGCATTGTGTAATCTTTACTTGCAGAACCAATCCATTCTCAAAAATAATAATAGCTTCTTAGGTGTTGAAACTTGTTGTGGATAATAAATAATAAAATGGGTTATATGCTGAAGTATCTAGGTTGGTTTTGTTGCTTCGTGTTTTAATTTGCTATGTTATACATGTGCTTTAGATCGTCTTCAATGAAAATGTAATAAACATGGCTGTCTTAATAAATAATGGAATTGTATAGTATTATTCAATACAACAAATGAACCTTGGTTGAGAAATATTTTAGCTGGTTTTCGTCTTGGAATTGTGTTTTAAATGGTTTTTAATGAAAATTTAATTTTTTAAAAAAATTATTTATTTATTTTATTTTTTCAAATCATGTACTGATATTAAATATAATTTTTTTAAAAAATAAAATAAAAATATTTTTAAAAAAATCACTACCATAAACATGTATATATATATATATATGGTATTAGAATTATAATGTTGTCTCGTGTAAACAACGAATAATCCTCACAGAGGATAGGATATGGTAATTTAATAATAAATGTTGCTTTCTGTCTTTTCAATGTTTAAAAGAACAAACACCAAATTGCAACTTGTTTCAAAATATAGAAAAACATGGATCCCAGGATGATGAGAAATAATCCCCGTGTACCTAGTGTTCTAATCCCTACTTTTCCTTTAAAACTTATTTTTAGTCAAAAAAATAAATTAATTTTTTTAAAAAATATAAATACAACCATATTTTCAATCACCCGTTTAATCTAATTGAGTCAAAACACACACAGCTAATGTTTAAAAGAAACCACCCAAAATCAAAGTCTAAAAATGGTTTAAAAGCAAACAAAGAAAGAAACTAGGGCAATGGAGAAAGTGCCAAAAATATTCCGCACACAATGTCATGGTCAAAAACGAAGGAAGATTTCTTGCTTCATGGAGAAGAAGATGTTTCCATTTTTTCAACTCTTGAAAATGTGGGTACCTGTCTGCTTTTCTTGCGAACAATTGCCAGCTATCAAGACCCCTGCTGCCGGAGTACAGCTCAGGCAACCCACAAAGTAAATTCTCCGTTGACTTATCCCAAGAGTTATAGAAATATTGTTTCCAGCAAACACTCTCTGCACCCACGAAACCTCTCTGCTATAAAATCTCAATTTATTTGTTAGATTGGGAAAACTGTTTCCTATTCATGCTATGATTACAATATTTGAAAGCAATTACTTTTCTTTCTAGAAATCCTGCGACTTTTGACCATATGATGTGCCCATCTCACGCGCTGTTTACGGACACACGGTTTACAGAGCAAATTCGTTAAAACCAGCGCGACTCAGGAGCCGGTTCAAAGTTTGAGTCAGAAATTATATAGGTTAAGCTATGTTGACATGAAACAATTTTAAAAAATATTGTTTTAAATTTATTTTTAGAAAGTTTAAAACTCAAATTAAGTTTGACTTAGGTTAATTTGTTGAATTGACCGGTACAGAAAGTATTTTTCATTTTTTAATAACAAACATACATAAAAATATTTTAAAAATAATTTTTAAAAAGCCACTTTCCAACAATCAGGAACTCAATTTAAAACTCAAACCACCAGATTATACCGAGGAGAGGATAGGGTTACGGGTTGACTTGACAGCGAGTTTAATATAAAGATGGTTAATTGGTTGCCACAATTCATTACACGCAGACTGACGACGACAAGAAGAAGAAGAAGAAGAAGAAGAAATCAGAAACCCGAGCAAACATTTTCAAATACTCTAAATAATTGAGAAGATGACAGAACCAAATCAAGAAGCCATGCACCACCCCCACCACCACCTCCCAAAAAGAATAATCCTTGTCCGCCATGGAGAATCACAAGGCAACCTAGACACAGCAGCTTACACTACAACGCCTGACAACAAGATCCAATTAACTCCTTCGGGTCTAGCACAAGCTCGACAAGCTGGGAATCACTTGTACAACATAATCTCCAATGATGAGAACAAGAACTGGAGGGTTTACTTCTATGTGTCACCATATGATCGGACAAGATCAACACTTAGAGAGATTGGACGGTCGTTCAAGAAAGAGAGGATTATTGGGGTACGAGAAGAGTGCAGAGTAAGAGAACAGGATTTTGGGAATTTTCAGGTGAAGGAGAGAATGAAGGTTGTTAAAGAGTCTAGAGAGAGGTTTGGGAGGTTCTTTTATAGGTTTCCTGAAGGAGAATCTGCTGCTGATGTTTTTGATCGCGTTTCAGGTATGTTTCTTTCTGTTCCTTTTGTTTAGTTTGATTGATTTCTGTTGATGGGTTTTTGTTTTTTAGTTGAAATGAAGATTAGATTAATGATAATAGAAATATAAGGAAGAAATCAAAATGGGGTCCTCTTAAAATCTGTAAAATTGATTCTTGTCTTGCATTTTCTTGTTTGATTTATGTTTTCTTTTTGGTTGTGCTGTGTAGTTTGATTAATTTGTGTTAATTGGTTGGTTGAAGTGGATGTAGAACGATGGTAAATAAAAAATAAGGAAAAAGAATTGCGGCTTTATTCAAATCAATTATTTTTTTATCCTTTTTTCTTATTTGGCTTGTTTATATTGTTTATTTAATTACTTGAGCTTTGCTTGTACTTATTAGTTTTGGACCTTTTGGTATTTGGTGGTCGAGCTTGGTTTGTTGTTTTGTGTTTTTATAAGGGAATGTCTGTTGCTTTGGCTGTTTAATTTTCTAGCTAATTAAGTCCTTTTTCAAAGCTAGGAGAATATAGAGGATTCGTTGGAATTGAGAAAGTAATAATGGCATTCTATTTTTTCTTATTTCTTTGCTAAGTTTCAAAACTTATTCCTTTTGGATCTGATGGATTGAGTTTTGGCTCCTTATTCTGAGTTTCCTTTTCCGAATCGCTGTGTTTCTAAGGGAAAATGCTGGATGAGCAAAAGTATGATGTGCTTAACTTGTTTCTTCTGAATGAAAAAACTTCTTAACTTGTCCATGGACTGTAATCTATTGCTCTTCTATATGCTGGTTGGGCTTGTCTTTTTATGAAGCTTGTTTGTACTGAAGATTGTTTCCTGCAAAATGCTAAATCAACTAGTATTGTAGGCTTGGACATGTAATAGGCAATGGATTTCATAAGGTAGCCGGACATTCTGTAGTTGTTTTACTGTAGTCTAGTGACAAAAGGTGTCCATTTTTCAGCTGATATTTGCATGTAAGATGAACATATTTTGCTTCTTTCTCTATGATATTAAATCTGTTTGATGCCTGGTTCTGGAGGCCTATAGCATTGATTTTAGTTGATGTTTCACTACCTCGAGTGTCTAATCTAATTAAGGTTTTTCTGGATCATAGGATATTATAATTTATTTTCTGTTTATTGCTTGGCAAAAAGAGCTAGAATATTATCTAATGCATTTCCCCTCCCTGAAATAGCTCTTTCTGTAAATTTGGACCAAACATGACCTGGGTGTTTTTGTTGGATTAGTGATTTGATCCTCCTGATCAGACTGGTTGAATTGTTTTAGAAAATTGGACAGCTAAATAATCTTGTTGGAAGTTAGAGATAATTTGATGTGGTTTCTCATGATTTAAGCTTCAAAGTGATGAAATTCTGAATCTTTCAAATTGCTTTTTTATTTATTGTGAACGTCAAACTGGATGGTTTTTGGTTAATTATGTTACTGTTAACATGTTTTTCCATTTTTTTTTAATATGAATATCAGAGGTAACAAATCTATCGGCAAAACACTTTAGGGCAGCTGTTTTACCTTTCAATGATATATTTTTTTCTGGGTAACTAATTGGAGATTCATATAGTCAGAGATGGCATGTTCACTTTGCTTATTTGTTCAGCACTTTGGAAAATGCTATATGCTAGTGGCCTATTTATCACAAGTCTCATAACATGTCAGAAACAGGAAACTGGTGATTTAAGAAAAAAACTGTTTCTGTATGATCAATGATGTTTGTGCAAATTCTGGAAAGTTTGGCAACAATTAGCGAAATTAGATCTCTGGTAGGGAAACTCTTGACTGTTTATTTTTTGGTGAGCCCCATTTGGTTTTCTTTATTGTAAGCTGCTTGTAGTATATTCATGAGAATTGTGCTTTAAAATCAGTCTTGTAGTTTTTGAATCTCATAGGTCTGCTTTCCGAGTAAAGAAGAATTTCTTGCTTTCCTTATTGTAGTCGGGCTTGGCGTGACTTATTATTTTTGCATGATATGGTGAAAGTGAGATGCCAACTTCTTTGATTCATGCTTTTTTGGTGGCTGTTTTTGATTTATTGATCATTAAGTGGACTAGCCATTACAAAAAATTGTACTTTTATAACAGAATGCACGGAAAAGAACCTTTATAACAGACTGACTAACAAAGGCTCAAATTTGTACTTGACAGGTTTTCTTGAATCTCTATGGAGGGACATAGATATGAAAAGGGTTCACCGAGACCCTTCCCATGACTTAAACCTTATAATTGTATCACATGGGTTAACTTGCCGCGTGTTCCTTATGAAGTGGTTCAAGTGGACTGTTGAGCAATTTGAGCACTTGAATAATCCAGGGAACTGCGAGTATCGAATTATGCAGTTGGGGCCTGGTGGAGAATACAGCTTAGCCATCCATCACACCGATGAAGAAATGCTAGAATGGGGACTCTCTCCTGAAATGATTGATGATCAAAAGTGGAGGATGCATGCCAACAAGGGTGATTGGAACGAAAAATGTCCTTGGTACCTTGATGAGTTTTTTGATCATGTAGCAGACTCAGACAGAGAATCCGATGACAAAGAAAATGGTTCTTCAGGCACGTGTGATTAGGGTTCCTCTATATTTGATTGATAATTCTTTGATTCAATCTAATAACTGCACTTTTCTAATGGTAAACATTATATTGAAAATGAAATGTAGTGGGTTTGGTTCCATGTCCGGGTCATCCCTCAAAAGTTATGAAATTGATTGTACTTAGTATTGATTGTAACAATGTAAGACATATTTTCTTGACAATGTATGATTTAATGGTGTCATACGAGGACATTACATCATGTGATCATTTTCATGAAGAAACATTTTGTCTGGGATTTATCAACAAGGCTTCTTCATTCTCAGCAGTTGACTGTCAATTCATGAGATTCTTGGGAGGGCACAGCATGGCATCCAGGAAAACATAAATCTGGTCTCAGGTCTGTGCTGGCGATTTCCTTTTGTGGACGTGACTTTTCCTAATGCACCTGCAAGCTTGATGCCGGCAAGCAATAAACACTCAAGTTGAGCCTTATGAACCGTGCCTTTAAAGTGTTATATCAATAACCCTTTTTTATATTAGCAAACACCTTTTAACCCCCATGTTGATCAACCCTGAGGGCTAAGGCCATTGCAATTTATTATTGCAAGTCTATCTCGTCTTTGCCACTTTTCATTGGCTAACAATATTAGTAGTTTTAGCCATGGTTTATAAACCTGACATGGGATCCATTCGGGGTAAATCATGGGTCAATTGGGTTGACATGGGTTATTTAGGGTCAGCTGGAAAAGATGCCCAGGTTTCCATTGAGTTTTTCCTGAGTTGATTGGGTCACAGATCAAATTGGTTTTTGATTGTGTCATATCATCCAATACTTTTATTTTTATTACAATTCGACTTGTCTTAGACCCTAAATTACTCTAATCAATGATCAACTCATGGTTAGGATGAGGTTTTAAAATAATAATTTTATTGGTTTTTTTATTTTTATTTCTCATGGAAAAAAGATAATTAGTAGATATATATACTATAACATTTACATATTCTCTTATTATTTTCAAGTTGATGATCCCTTAGTCCAATTGATAGTATTATAAATGGATTGATTTTTTAGATTTTTACTAAAGATTAGAAATAGATGGACTGTAATTAATGAAATATTCTTTTCACAACCTTAGCCTTCATGCATCAAGACTACCCTATCGAAATTCTTGAATTTAAATCCGAAATGATAAAAATTATTGAATAAAAATTTGAAATCATAAAATGTAAAATAAATCCTCTCTGATCCAAGCCTTGCAAGTAATTTATTGAATTCTGTTATAAAAATTCACATGCTCCCACCAAAAATTATAAAAGAAAAAATCTTTTTGTAAATTAAAATGACTTGTCAGGATAGCATGCAAAAAATAGGGTTTTTTTAAAGATAAATACCAACTGACAACAGTATCCATCTGTTATTTAGATTGTGGCTATCAGAGAACAACAAACGGTTATCTCCAGTTAGAATTTACTTCTCTGTCTTCAAAGTTCAAACAGTTTGATAAGTGATGATGGCAAGTTTTACAGCCTGTTAACACAATCAGATTACTATTACTTCAATAGCTTCTCAAATCTTCTTTGATAAAAGTAGCAAACCGAATGATTAAAGCTAAACATTATAGTACTAGTAGTTTAAGATTAAAGTACTAAAGCTTCAGTTCATCATTTTCTCCCTCTGTACCTTTTCACTTTATAGGGATTTGGGGTCTCCTTTTCCATACATTCACTGAATTTGCTATTTTTAGTAGTGTCAGTACAGATAGTAAGAGTCATAGTCTAGTTCCTGTTGTTAGACTGCTTAGATCTCCAAACTGAGTGTGACCCAGTTCTTTAAACGTTTTGTTTTGGTGTTCCTGCATATAAAAAATTTGGTTTTTGACATCTGGGTTTTGGTTATTTAGTTGATTTCTTTGAAAGCAAAAGAGAAAGTTAGGTTTTTTGGGTTTT
Source organism: Populus alba (assembly GCF_005239225.2). Lineage (NCBI taxonomy): Eukaryota > Viridiplantae > Streptophyta > Magnoliopsida > Malpighiales > Salicaceae > Populus > Populus alba. Next base: position 2,939,410 of record NC_133288.1, read on the forward strand.
ATTCCTGTTTTTGGATCGTGGAAAGTGGGAACTGCAGAGATGGCATATCCTTCAAAGCATTATGGTTTGAGGAGTAATGGTGCTTTAAGGGTGGTTTTGGTGTTGTTGGCTATATTCTTTGTAGGCTACATTGTTGGCTCAGGGTTGTTTTCGAAGGGCAGTTCAAATGCTGCTTCATGCTCTTGTGATTGTGATTGCTCTCAAAAGCTAGAATTGATATGGACAGTAGGTGAGTAAAAGATCCTTACCAAGCTTTCCAGAAAATGTAGTTTCTATATTTGGGTCTGTTTTGATGCCATATTAATGTACCTATTTCTAGTAACGTTTTTACATCTGTGTAGAAAATAGCACTTTTTTTGGCAGCGTTCTCTTTTGATGCTGCAGTTCATATATGGTGATTGATTAGCCTGTGGTAGAATTCCGCATGGTGGAAATTTCTTTTTTTTCATATTATTTTGGTGATTTTGTGGTTTTTTTTTTTTTTTTGGTGTTAGTGTTTTGTTTCTTTAAATCTCTTAGTTACTATCAGCATTGACATGGTTATCGTTGTGGGGTTGTGAGGTTGAAGGTAGAAATGGTTTATGTTTCTTGAGGTGTTGTGAGTGCAGAGATACAAGATCTTAAACAATCCTTCTGTCTAATTTCTGCTGTGAGAACTTTATGGGGCTTCCCTTTCTTGCACATTTTAACATCTCTTTTTTAGTTATTCGGTGAATTTGCACCAATTATTAACTTTCTTCTATCTCATTCACCAAAGAACAAGTTCATGTACATTCATGGTAGATTTTCCTTTCTGTCCCATGAAGCATGAAATCAATTTGAATCATATTCCAATGAAATGCATTTGGTTTCTTAGGCCTAAGTTGTGTCCAGTTACAGTTAAATTAAGTGAGGGACTGTTTCGATGGTGGATAGCACGGACATTTGTATGAATCTCTGCTTTAACAGGCTGAAAAGGTTGTAGGAATTCACTTTGGTAGCAAAACATTTTTATGTTCATGAGTGTTGTGTTGAACTGTGTTTTCAAGCCATTTGATGTTAATTAGACTCTTGACAGATCTTCTTTCTGGTTTCGAATAAAAGGACAAACATCACAGAACTATACCACCATTTGAATGCTGATTATATGATGACGGTGATGCTAGAATAACCCTGTTCTTCTTGTTTTTTTCTTTTCCTGATATGGATGCTAGAGTACCCTTTGTCATGCATCTGAAGTCATTCCTATATGAAATGCTAAGGCTCAAATGCACTTCAAGACAGTAATGAAGAGAATATGAAGTTATTGCCGCTTTCTTTAACCTTTTACATGATTGTTTGTGAATTTTCTCTGATTCTCCTTTGAATCTTGATTGTTTGTTCTTGTATGCTTTAAAGTTACTTTGAATATCTATTTGTCTCTCATTTCCCTCCCTTTAAAAACATTGCTGTTTCCTCTAACTTCCTTTTTAACATCAATGGTTCTGCAGAATTTATCAACAATTCATATCCAGGTCAGTCCCCTTCTTTCTTCATTCTCTGTTTAAGCTGTTGTTTATTTCGTTTCCTCGAGGATTGAATGAAATGCTCCCAGCAGTTGAAGTTGGCATCACTGCGATCACATTTCATCCTTTGCACACATGATTTTTTATTCTCAAAGCATGCTATTGTGGAAACTTTGAAATTGGGAAAAAAGTTTTCTGCCGTAATTCCTTCACTATAGAAGGGTCATAAAACATAAATCAAGAAGAGGTTAATTTATCACAACACTTGCATATGTATTTTTCTCAGTTACAAGCCCTACAATCCAAAAGATACAGCCACAGTAGTGCATCATGTAATCATTTAATGAATCGTATATCATGGTTACTAGCAGTACACTTGATGAAAGATTGGATCACGTGGTAAGAACTAATCAGAGTGATCAAATTTCTCTGGCTTTGGAAAGAATTGGAACCAGAACTGGAGTCATTGCCAATGTTGGTTTCTCTTTTCTGTTTGAATTTCGAATTAAGACCTTCTAATCGGAGGCAAAGCTCAGTAAAACTGCTTCCATAATCATGAAATTATGACTTTCTCATGAATCCAAGGAAGGACAACTGCAATTAGTATAAGAAATATTCTCGAAGGAATTTGTTAATGAGAATCATAGTAGGCTAACTGAGATTTTCTTACAGGAACATTTGCTCACTTCACCAGACGAATACATTTCTCCATAACTTAATCGCATATAGAACTCATGGAAGATTTATGCCCTGCTGTAGATGCTTTACATTTAATTTTTTTCAAGCTAGTTTTACTAATATTCAAAAACCTTCTATCCTGTATTTGCAGACTGCGGCAAAAACAATCCAGAAATGGGTGAAGAAATGCAGAAGAATGCTGTTGATTTAATATCAGATGAGATTGAATTACAAAGAAGAGTAGCTAATGAAATATTGGAGCAGACCAGGACATTGGTAACAACTGCTAGGAGTACTTCTTCACAGTACCAAATTGAAGCACAAAAATGTAGTGCGCACACACAAACTTGCGAAGAAGGAAGGGAAAGAGCTGAAGCAGGACTAGTAGAGGAGCGTAAACTTACAGCATTGTGGGAGCAACGAGCCCTAGAACTGGGTTGGAGAGAATATAACTTACGCGGAATATAACACTATTCACAGTCCAGAAAACGAAGACAAGCATTAGGTTTTTGATTGTGGAGTAGCTCGTCTAACCCTACCTTACCAGTCTCGTGTATATAATTATTATTTTTGCACTTTTTATCTACTGTTATCTATTTGAAAGAGTCACTTTTTAGGCTGCCTTGTGTATTGCAAAGGAAATTAGACCAGTGAAACTGGAGCAATAAGCTTTCTGGTCCTGCTCTGATAGAAACATTTCTTCGTGATTTTGTATTTCAAAACAAAATGACCTTTCTTGAAGCTGTTGTGAGGAATCAGGGAAATCCTAGAAGATCTTGAACAAATTCTCCTCTAGAATCATGAAAATTTAATTTTACTTTCCTGTGGAGGCAACCACAATTTCATAACTGATCTATACAAAAATTGCTTCACAGGTGTATACCGATGTCAAAAGTTGTGTTTTTTTCAGGCCATAACATGCTCAAAGCTCATTCGAATACAATTGCAATGACAGATCCTTTATAGCGCCTGATTCTGTGCGGCTTCATTCAAAGAAATTTCATAGGTTAACCTATCCGGCAGAACATTTTATTTTTGCCAGTGTGCCTCATGATTTGCAATATCTTCACCGAAAACACTGCACTTCTGTATCCTGCAAAGAACTCTTCGGGAGAGGAATGGGGAAGCAAAATCATTAGAATATGAAAAAAAAAAACACACTCCAGCACATTGCACCAAGAGTTCAATGGTACAGAATTACAAATCTCAGTTAAATTTTACTCAACAAAGTTCCTGTATTCTAAACTTTTAAGTTTTCCATCGACGGTTCCAAATTGCCATGCAAGGTGGAGGAACCATCTAAGTTTATTTGATGATACAGTTACAGAAGATATATTACAGAAATGCCAGGAAGGCCAACCACCCATCACAAGGTGGGAAATGGGAAAGAAAGGGAACTGCTGCCCATCGATGCATCATTCAGATAAAAAATATGGAAATGGAGAGTTTGTTTTTTCAAAAACAATCTTAACCTAAGGACCCATTTATCTGAACAGTTGTCAAACCTGGAGCTGAATACTGTTAGCACACGTGCAAAGTTAACCATAAAGGGTTTGGATTCAGAACAGAAACTCCATTAACTCAAGTATATACTGTCCAAGACTGCGAATCCAGCTGCAACTCCACCTTCATTTGATGAAGATACCTTTGTCCGCATCAAGTATCCACACTGCTCATTTACAATCACTTTCTCCTTGTTCCTGTGCAGGCCAATCAAAAAATTCAAGCATATATTTGTGAAGGGAAGGTTTTAGGTGATGCACTTGTGAATTCACATTTCTTTTCTTCTTATAGTTTTTATTTTATTTATTTATATTTTGAGACCATGAACAATGGATATGGTAATCATTCCCTTTTAGAATCTTCATTTTTACACCCCTTTTTACGGGAAGTAGCAAACGATTGTTTCAGTAGACAAACCATGTATTGACATTTGATGCATGATCTACATACCTCAAGTAAGCACCATACACTCCAAGTTCTGATATGGCGTGATCTTTATGGCAAATGCCCTCGCGCACCAAAAATGTGGGTGAAACAGCAGGAAAGATTCTTTGCATGAGAATGTAAGCGGCATCTTCTTGGGTTCCTTCTTTCTGCAATCTTACAAGGTTTGTCCTCACATCATCACCGTAGAAATTGTTCCCTGAGAGGAAATGATCTCAGTCCCTGTAAAACATTACCCAACAGCAACAAAAAGAATATCAAGGTGAAGTTCAGAAATAAGAGACCTCCGCCTTCTCTTTGGGGCTTCATCACAAATAGCTCGGGCCTCTCAATGGCTTTTTTGATGATATCTGAATCTTCCAGACTCCATAAGCCAGCAAAGCATTTCTGCAGTTTGGAAATGTCCTCTTTGTTCTCTAGGAATCTACAACGATAAAAAAATCAAGGTTTAAGGAATACAGATGAGAGCTGTGAATGCTGCTTTTCTACTCCAATTTAAAGGATTCCAATGTGCTACTCATAGTTTTCAGTAACAATATCCATCTACCCAGAAACATTTTTAAGGTAGCGGATACCTTTTGATTTGAACCAATTGGCACTTGTAAACATGGTATAATGTTTCTTGAGGCAAACTAGATGACTAGAACAGTGTGCCTCTGAGCAAAGGCACACCACTTATTTATAAAGTTTTGGAACGGTTGTAATTTTGGTTGAAAAAGAAGTAAATTCTTTGCCTTATGAGCCATAACACTAGTTTCCAATTTCACTTGAGAAATCTTTGTGTTAGATCATTACAATTTTTTTCCTGCGACAGGAAAACACTTTCAGGACGTCATTGCCAAAAATTAAAATAAAATACTGAAGCAAAATTTACCACCTTTCAAGCATATTGGGTTTTGCAAGTTCTTGTTGAATCTTTTTGGTTCCTGCTAAATGATAAGATATGGATGGGCACTTGACAGCTGATGACTGCTCCATAAGTAGCCTAGCTCTCCATTCCTAGACAAAATACGAGGATCAAACACCTATAAGTAGATCAAATTCCAGGAAACAGTACTCTTCATTCATAGAAGCAATGTAAGCATATAGAAAACTCAAGATAATTTAGGCTCCAATTAGCATTGCGGCCCAACCGTGTTTTTGAATAATTTTGAAATTTTTTTTAGCTTCAAATTAATTTTTTTTGGGGTGCTTTTGGATTATTTTGATGTACTGATATCAAAAATAAATTTTAAAAAATAATAAAAAATAGTATTTTGATGTATTTCCAAACGAAAAGCACTTTAAAAAGCAACGTATACTTCTAAACAGGCCCTTAAAGGTAAAAATCAGTATCTTGGAATGGATAGTGATCTATGAGTAACCAGGAAAATCATGCTAGAAGTAACAAGTCACCGGAAAAATCCAAAAGAAAATACTTTTGGAGCAGAGTTGAAACAAGATTGCAAGTAGCAACAAAATCCAGGAAAATGAATAAACGCTTACAGCTTCAGAAGGATAATCAGTTGGTGCATACCCAGCTCTAAAATAAACAACCGAAATTTCTTGGCCACCTCTGCAATATATATTGTTTATCATATTAATATACAACATGCAAAATCTCTAGAAAGGTGAAACTAGATGTCCATGGCTGGAAGTTACATACACAAGCAGAGTTCCATCTGGTAGAATTTCCCCTTCCTTGTCGATTTCTGCCAATGTTTTCCGGATAGTTGTCACATTATGTGTGTTACAAAGCTAAGGAAGTAACCTATTTTGAATTCCATCAAAAGCTTTTTGAATAAAATTTAAATATCTGGAAAGTGATTCCTGAAAATGTTGTGCTTCAAGAATAAAAACATTTTGGACATATCACTGTTCACACTTTTGATATTCATTAAAATAACATGTCTGTGTCTATTCTATTTAGAATCATATCTCAAATTCTTTATGATAAGAAAACATATCTCAGAAATAATACCATAACTCCACACGTGAGAGACTAGATTGCATGTTAAAAGGATATCTGTCCTTCAATGCTGCACAAAGCCAATGTTGATCATACATGTTGCGTTCTTCAGGTTGAACAACAACCATAACTAAAGCCCTGCGCAATATATGCATAAATTATTAACTAACACAACCTAGAAGCAGAAAGAACTGAAGAACATTTAAATCAGATCCAACCTAGGTCTATTATACTCAGTCCAAGCTTTAGCCAGCGCTTCTGCAAACTTATCAACAGAAGTGTTTCCAGGTATTCTTCTGGGATCTAATCCAATATGTTCTCCATGGTAGTTAAGCAAGCTCCTGTAGTAATACACAGCAGGTGTTATTATCATTGCTTGCTCACTTTTTGTGAATTATTCACAGAAGACAGAATTTTCTGCATTGCAATCCAAAGGTCTACACAACATAGCATCCATTACTTTTGGAAGACTGCAACACAAATGTCATAGGCCGGAAAGCTATAATGAAGTTCAAAATCACTTGATGGATGTGGGTGGATTGACAGTGTGGGGAAACTGACTGCATTGTCAAAGGTGACTATGAGATTTATCTAAAACATGGAACTGCATTCAAAGCTAAGCCAGATGGGTGCTACAAAATCTGTTACTATTACATTGTTATAAATCCTTTACCCTGCCTCTGGTGTACATGTGCCTATATTTGATTTCACAACAGTAAACTCTGTTGCACAGCTTACTCTGTAAACTCTGCAACAGTAAACTCAGTAAAACATAGAGACGTAATTAAAAGATATCTAATCTACTTCACTGTTTATTTTTACATGTGATCTGCAAAACCATGACCAAACCAAAATTCAAGAAAAAACATAATATAGCTAAGAAGAAAGCACAGAACTTCAGAGTCATAAGTTTCTTAACCTGTGAAGTTCACTAACACGACAACCGAGGCCAGGAAATGAAGCTGAAATTGTATTTAGCTCTATTTGGAGGAGCAATTTAGTTTGTTCATCAAGCATATAATCTGATCGATGCAAACCCAAGCGTATCTCCTGCATTGATGTCCAAAAATATTATCACCCAATGAAAATCAGCTTGTTTCCCTTAACATGATTTTAAACGAACCAAAGCTAACATGATAAATTCAAATGCCTAACTGAGATACACTTACTTCTTTCTTGTTAATTTCTAGCATCTTGGAATGAATATCTAAAAGCCCCGATGTAAAGGCATCCACTTTCTTCGTTCTGTAGTGTTTAAAAGAAGAAGAAAAAAATCAGTTCATGTGTATTTCCAATCTATTGAGCCCATTTCAAACATTGATGAAAATTACGCCCTGAATTAAAAGAGATGAAGCTGAACGGTGCACAAGAACAAACAAAAAATATTAACAGAATATTCTGAGAATCATTTTGAAGGTTCAAATGTGGTAAAGTTAGCATGTTGCAGACCAAAAACTCCAAATATTCCAGCTATAAGCTGACAAAAATAACCAATGACCAACTTTGCTATTGACTGAACAAACATGTATCCGCCCATGATCTTTGAAATAATAGCCTAGTGGAACCAATGCTTCTCACTTTTGAAAACAAAAGTTACTAAACAATTAGGCGTGTGTAATAAAATGTACCTGGATAAAGCATCCTGTAGAAATTTTCCATCCAAACTCACACGATCAATGAGCTCATTGAATATAGGTGCTACTTCACATGCTAGATTCCAATGACTTTCCGGGAATGCCATAGGCAACAAGGCAAATGGTGCATGTACCAAGCCCACACCAGGTACTTTTCCTGATCTCTACAATTCAAATAACTCCATTATTCCTATCTTAAGTTACACATGCCACTATGATATCAGCTTGATGCCAAAACTAAACAGAACTTAGTTGAAACAAAATAAAAATTTTGGCTTTCACAACTGTTATGAATACTAATGGAGAGTGCATACTAGCTTTAAGAACTTAGAAAGAACAGGTGAATGATTATCAACTAATCAGGCAATCACTATATTAGACACTCTCACTGCATAATGAATCAACATATATTCCAAGGAGCTCGATCATTCATAAAAAAGACTGCGAATTATGTAAAATTTCATCAACAGAGATACATTAACAAATGCATATAAAACCATATCCACAGACCTGAACACTTTTGTCACCAACAACAAGGCCATGAAGAGAACTCCAAACAAGAGCATCATAAACCATCTTTTGAACCAATTCTTCATCAATACCATGAAAATCAATCAAGGGTTTTTGAAGAATTCTCTCTTGAGTCTCCATTTCCCTCACTTTGCCACAACACTTCAAAGGTACAATCTTTAAGCCTAAACAAGTAGAATTTTGTGAAAAACGACTAAAAGATCCAAACTTTTTACTGGGTTTTTGGAGATTAGCCAAACAGATGTTATTGGTATGATTAAAAATAGAATTTATTACTCTTTCTGGGTTTGCTTTTGATGTGCAAGGGAAAAGGGAGGAACCAGTGATGTGTATAGTAGTAGTGCAGGGAGAAAGGGAAAGAAGGGATGAATAAGCAACACCCATTTTGGCTTTCTTGGTTGGCAATGGAGAAATATGGCTTTGATAAGGACACTTTGTTTTATTACATTTTGATTACATTGGTGGATTCTTGTCCCTTTATGTCATGCTGCCAATGTTTGATTAGATGGTTGTTTTCAAGCTTGTACTTAGTTTTTAATTCTTTAGAATCTTCAGATTTCCACTATATATAATATATATATATATAACTAAGTTTATTATATTTTTCACTTATTTTATTCCTATAAATATACTTAGTGGTTAAATCTGGTAAGGTTTCGTTTCTTTATTCTAGTATTCAACCTTGATTATTAAAAAGATTGACAAACCCGAAGGGAAAACGTCATTGCTGATGCCTATTTGCTTGTTTGAGCATATAGGAAATGTTATTTTAAAGTGATAAATTGATAAAATAATATTTTAAATAGTATAAATATAGTTTTGTTTTCCTATGCATGCTTTAATGAAAAAAAAATGTTTATAAAGTTCAATTTTATTATAGTGGAATAAATAAGTGTTTTATTTTTTTATAATAATTTTGATGGTTTTTTTTTATTCATATGACTACATTTAATTGGTTTATTTTTTTGTTGACCTCACTTTGTTAGTTTTGATATTTTTGAGAAATATGTAGGAATAACATTCATTAAAAAAAAAAAAGACATTTAGTATTTTGTTTGGTTTTCCCCTTGAAGCATGAAAAATAAACAAAAAAAAGCCAAAACATTACTTTTTTATTTTTAACTCCATTTAATAGTTGTGTTGGAGATGCTCTTACATTTTTTCTGAATAAAGCTTGGATTACGAGTTGAATGTGTATCTATACACATTAAAATTTTAACAAATATGGCTTCGTGATTATAAAAAAAAAAAGAGATTATAATAAAAAAATTAAATTTATTGAATTTCAACTCAAATCAAATTAAAAATTTAATTCAAATATATTTTTATGATTTTTATTTTAATATCCTTTAATTTCCTCATTGTTTTTCACTTTAATCATTGCGCTTTCAATTCATACCGATCTAATAAATTAGTTTAAATTAGCCTATCTAATAAAAGCTAAATTAAAATTTTTTATATATAAAACAATTGAAAAAAAAAACTGTGAATATTGAATCCATATTATCTTGTGAGAAGATCTATAATACATTTTGCATTGTGAATTTTCCAAATTATTTAGATTTTCTTATAATTATAATATTTAGAATATTCTTAGGGTGCTTTTTTTTTGTTCAAATTTAAATCAGATTTTTTTCCTATCTAGTATTAAACATGTCATATTAAAATAATTTGAAAAATATATTTAATTTAATTTATGTCCAAACTAACTGAAATATTTTACCATAAAAAACTATTAGATAGGTAATTCAAATCCAAACCTTTATATTTATCAAATATTTCGTTAAAGTCAACACATTAAATTGCAGATGACAGATTAAATTAATATTATGAAATGAGCTAGAAATGTTCAGACAATTGTAAGTTTGGACAGATGACTCCTCCAATCAATTGTGTATCCAAAATCTTTGACAAATAAACAAAATGTCTTAGATTTTTTTTTAATTAAAATAAATAGAATTTGTCGGGTTGATGCTACTTATTTCAAAAGAAATTGAACGAATTGGTATTATATATGATATTTATTTATACAGTAAAGTAACACGTATGATCATGTTACATCAACAACAAGAAGATGCTCTTAACAAATTCATCAAATAGTGTCATAATGGATGAAAAAAATTGATTTTTCAGTTAAATCACAATGTTCAAAAGAATCCTTCTTGAGAATTGATTTCACAGGTTGAACAATATCTTCTTCTAGGTCGATTGAAGGCAGCTTTTCAGTTGATTTCCTCCGTTTCATTTTCTTCCCCGTATCTATCTCTTCTACCCTGTCATTTATGCTAACAGTTTTCTTGATCTTGGCTGGTTTTGCTTGAGCTACAAGTGAATAAGGCAATGGTGCCTCCTCTTGCTCACGATCATTGCTAGAAGAACAAGACGAGGCAAAGGCGTCCCAGTTCTTCAAACTGTCTTCTTCTTGTTCTACATCTTCACATCCTGGTTCTACCCCTTGATCTGTAGTCCTGCGGTGCACCTCGTGATCACCCTCATGGATAGCCCCATTCTGTGGTTTGGCTAAGTTTTGGTGCACATGCTGGCCTAGTTTCACAGTCTTGAAGGCTTGTGCCGCGACAATTTTCGTGACAAGGTTGTAGAGCCTGCTGCAAATGTCAAGAGAATGGACTCGGTGCCCTTTGTGATCCATTCAAAGTTGATGCAAGATGTGATTAAAGGAATGGGAGAGAGGGGGTTTTGATGAATGATCCTCTGATATAGACTGCTATACTTTGCTTGCAAGTAGAGGTTAACAGCAAGCAGAAAGACATTGCTTGAGGGAAATTCTTTTCTTTTCTTGAGAAATGGTGGTGACCCATCACAAAAGGTATCTGCCAATTCCACTTCTGGTAAAAGCAAACGGTAAGTAGTCTGAAAATTTTTGAGATGGTAATATAACTGATTAGATTTTAAATTTATTTTTTTAAAATTATTAGTTTGAAGTTTTATAAATCTCAGTAATTGGAAAAATATATAATCGTTAACTAAGACCACAAAATTAATCGAAATGCATATAAACTGGTTTAAATACCATATTAATTATAAAAAAAAAAAGTGCCGGAAAGAATATCAGAAGGTTGGTTAAGTGTACTCATTACAACAATTAATTTGCTACGGGATAGAAAACAGGTTTGGCAAAACACTTGGCCTTGCATCCCAGATGGGTTGCAATAGGATTAATGGGCTGGGACAGAACTATTTATGATGAGTATATCCAATCTTTTTAATAATATGAACCACTCTATATGAATCTTAATGGGTTCATATATATTTGCATTCATAGATTTATCATGCAATTGCTTTTATTTATTTTTAGTATATAGGGATCATTTTTTATTGAATGTCTATAATGCAAAAACAAATGGTATACAGAAATTTATTATTGTAATGTTTTATATGTTCATTTTTGTAAATTAAAAAGAAAAATCTTCTTAAGACTTTAAAAAAAAACATAGACCGCTTATAAAAAAAAAAAAAAAAAAACCCCATTCATATCATTTTACCCTTATTCACAATACTAAACCTAAAGTTATATATATTCATGTAAGTATTAGTAATCTAAAAAATGTTTTTATAGTTGTTTTAACATTTTTTTTAAAATCTAAATTTCATCCATTTAACAGAGTATACTTGTAATGGTACAAGAGATTTTTTCTAATACACGACTTTATAATAAATAGAAATAACTTTCAATTTAATTATTGAATTAGATTGAAATTCTGTTAAAAAATCTAGAGAACTTGTTTGTTATATGGTCAAAATTTTATAACAATAAGAGATTACGAAGGTTTTCAGATAAAGCTTAAAATTTAATGTTTGAGATTTTCTATATTCTTGTAGTTGATTTAGTATTTTTTTTCCCATTTGAATTATAATTTTTTTTTCTAGTTTTATTTAGGATATTTGTTTCCTAATTTATTTAGAATTTTTTAGTCCTCCACCTCCTCCACAACCAAACCAGTCGCTACAGATCTTCGTCCGAACCCACAGCTATCATCACGAAGTCTAGTTTTATCTAGTTTGTCATTGGCAAGAACTATTGCAGTCGACTGAAGAACAATGAACAATAAAAGAAACCCATTTTGCCACTGCAACAATTCTGTTACAGATTAAGTGAACGTTTAAGAGTGCAGTAACTTTTTATTTTGGATGTTTTTTATTTAAAAATACTTCAAAATATTTTTTTTTTTCATCATAAAACACTAAGAAAATATCTCTACAATGTTCGCTTTCTCTACTTTGCAAACTCCCTTAGTCTGGGTTTATCCACAGGCTAAGTCAACAAAAGGAGCTCTAAGTATTGATTGATGCAAATTTATGGTACTCGTTGGGACCATTGGGAGAGTGCCAGGAAACATTTATTGAGCAAATCAAAGTCAATTATTTATCAAAAATAAAGGGACTAAGTGGAGAATAAGTGATCGATCATTTGCTCCCAATTATATATATGAAGATGAAGCCATGGTTGACCTTCATTTGAGCATTTAATGTTTCCCGCCACTCCCCAACGGTACCAACGCGTGACATGAAACCCACCAATTACTAGCTCTTTTGGTTGACTTGCCAAATTGGCCACTGGAGAAACCCTATATAAGGGAGTTTTTCCATGCTAACAAAGCAAGCAAAAACATTGCAGAGAAGCTTGTTACTAGCTTGCTATTTAACTTTGCATAAACAGAAAGTTGCATTCATGGCGGCTGTCTCTTCAAAATGGGTTTCTTTTCTTCTACTTTTCTTGTGCATAGTTCTTCATTTGAGTGCTGTCACTCTTGGTGAGGACAAACTCGACAAAACTAGGTTTGGTGACGATAACTGTGGGTTTGGTCGAAGAGGCTGTGGTGGTCGGTTTGGTGGTGGACGTGGAGGGGGACGAGGAGGAGGTGGAGGTTTAGGTGGTGGTGCTGGAGGGGGTGTTGGTGGAGGTGGTGGTTTTGGTGGGGGAGGTGGAGGTGGTGTTGGTGGTGGGTCGGGTCACGGTGGAGGCTTTGGAGCTGGAGGTGGTGTAGGTGGCGGGCTCGGAGGTGGTGCTGGAGGAGGCGGAGGCGGCGGAGGAGGGGGTGGGGGCGGTGGCGGTTCAGGTCATGGAGGGGGATTCGGGGCAGGAGGAGGTGTCGGTGGTGGTCTTGGAGGCGGTGCTGGTGGAGGAGGAGGTGGTGGAGGCGGAGGAGGGGGTGGGGGTGGTATTGGTGGTGGTTCAGGTAGTGGCGGGGGCTTTGGAGCTGGAGGCGGTGTAGGTGGTGGCCTTGGAGGTGGTGCTGGTGGAGGTGGTGGGGGAGGAGGAGGCGGTGGAGGCATAGGTGGAGGATCAGGCCACGGAGGTGGCTTCGGTGCAGGTGGGAGTGTAGGAGGTGGTGCTGGAGGTGGTTTAGGTGGCGGCAGGGGTGGGGGAGCAGGTGGAGGATTTGGAGTTGGAATAGGCGTTGGTGTAGGAGTTGGAGTTGGTGCAGGTGCTGGCCAGGGATCTGGTACTGGTTCTGGCCGTGGTAACAATGGCAGACATTAAACATACTTTACATTGAAAATAATCTCTTGCAATTTAAGCGAAAGTTAAGCACCTTCTGCTATGTGTTTCCAGATTAAGATTAAGATTAAGATTTGAGGTTTATGTAATGTCGTTACTGATAAATATTTAATAAGAAATGAGATGTACTGTTCTAATTAAGCAATCTTTTTAATCATTATCTAAACATCTGTTTTCAAAATCCAAGTACCTCGATAATAGCAATTAAGTTCTTCAATGTCCACAGACTCTCCAGGCATGGATTAACCTAACTGAAACCATTTTACTCTTGCAGGGAACGTAGAAGAAGCCTGGTTTTTCAGCTTTTGTAACATGGCACTATCAGGAACTTCTCTGTATTTTCAAATTCTATGCTATAATAATACACAAGGAAAGACAGCAATTTCATTGAAACTTTATACAAATTACAGTAGCAACTGCCTCCTACCACCTCATTGTATTACAAAATAATAACTAAGTACAAAAGGAACGAATCCCCGCCCACCGAACACAAATTCTCTTCAAGAATTCATGAACTTGTCGTCAAATTATCTCCTTAAGCAGTGAGCAGTTTGGTGCTATGTTTTATTCTCAGAGCAAAACCTATAAATGAATTACGATAGGAAACCAAAACATAAAAATAATAAAAAGAAAAAGTTAGTTGCCATGTTTTATTTTTAGAGCGAAACCTACGTGAGTTTTGTTCAACATATACTGTTACTGCACATTAAACTAGTCCTGACATTTATGTTTTTTAATAAACAAGTTTGTGTTGAGTGACAAAATTCCTATAAATGAAGCAATGATGTTACGACGTAAGAACCAATGATGTTACGACGTAAGCAATGATGTTAATAAACAAGTTTGTGTTGAGTGACAAAATTCCTATAAATGAAGCAATGATGTTGGACGCAGCTATATTCCTATAGTCTGGAAGGTTGTGTTTCTTGCTGCACAAGTTTCTGGAGAAATTGCTGTCTATGATCCTCATAAAGCATTCTTAAAAAATAAACATAATTGAATTTATAATTTGTTATCTAAACTATAGTAATAAAATCTATAATGCACGACAAATTGATCCAAGACCTGGTCATCATATGACTTGAACTAGTTCGGGTAAAAAATAAAAAAGAAAAAAAACATGATTGGCTGGTAAAATTTTTAAACCTTTTTTTTTATTTATCAAAATAATATCATTTTAATAATTTAAAAATAAAATTTACTGGTAAAAATCTCTCTACGTGGACCTTGCCTCAAATCAAGCTCAAGATAGAGTTCTATGACTATATATATATATAGAGTACAAAATACTTTTATAGTTATTTTAACATATTTAAATTTCAATTTGATCCATTAAATAAAACTGATAAATAAATTAAGGTGGTAATAGTGATGCCCACCGCAACCACCTCCACCTCCACCACGAGTGCCCCCATCTCTACCACCCTCACTTCCTAGTCCTCCACAACATCCACGACCAAACCAGCCATCACAGCCTCTTCGACCAAACCCACAGCTATCATCAGGAAGACTAGTTTTGTCTAGTTTTTCATCACCAAGAACAACAAACATAGCCTTTAATACAATGCACAATAAAATCAGTAGAAAAGAAACCCATTTTTCCATTGCAACTTTCTATTACAGATTAAGAAAAGATCTCTGTAATGTTCGCTTTCTCTTCTTTGCATCACGAAATTAAACTCACTTATTTAGGGTCTGTCCACTTGGCTAAGTCAACAAAAAGAGCTCTAAGTATTGATTGGTGCAAATTTATGTTACGCGTAGGGAGAGTGCTGGGAAACATTTATTGAGCACATCAAAGTCAACCAAGAACACCATTGCAATTTGCAATTTGCTATATATATATAGTTTGGGTGAGTGTACTGTTTAATCTGCTGTGGTCCAAAAATGAAAACTTGACTGAGAAAATGTTAAAGAGGAAGAGGATGCACAACCAGCTCATGTGGACTTGAAAAAACGAGGGGAGAACAGGTAGGAGGTGTAGTTTAATTAATTAGATTTTTAAAATTATATTTAAAAAATTACTAGTTTGAGTATTATAAACTTCAGGTTTAGTATTGAAAGATTATATAATTGGATAATTTTCAAGATTTTAGAAAATTAATTAGTTGAGATACGTATAAACTGATTCTGGAAATCTATCATTAACCAACAAAACAAATATATTTATGGAGACCTACATGTAAGGATGGGAAAAAGCCTTAATGAGATTAAATCACAATAGCTTTAAATTTGTTCACTTAAAGTGTAAAGGGGCGTGGCCGCACATGTTTTTTGCAATTTAAATTTAATTTGTGATTAAGTTGTGATTAATTGCAAATGAAAAAAATACAAGATTACCTTACCTTGAATAGTAAGCTACACCCCGGTTACCAAAAAAAAAAAAAAAAGATAGTAGGGATTTGTCTCTTACGTAACTATACTTTAAAACTGTCAAATAACATATTTATATTATGTCTAATTTTTATCCAAATATAAAATAGCAAAGTAAAAAATAAAAAAATACTAAAAAAAAACCCAAACACATGAGCGGCATAACATACATGGACATTAAAAAAAAAAATAACAACAGACTACGTATCATCTGCATTTTAACATTTGTTTGTCGAAAAAACAGGCTTCAAGACTTTTTTTTTTTTTTTATTTGTAAAATAAATAAAAAACTCTTTTTTAAATTATACTGGTAAAACTCTTCTAAACTCATTGACTTTGATATTTATTATTTTTATGGTAGGAATTATTGTCAATAACAACCCTCTCCATGCTAGATTTCAGTGTGCTCTTTTTTATTTAAAGAAATAATTAAAAATAAAAAATAAAAATATAATTTCTAATAATTGAAACACTGATTATCTAATAACATAAAAAAATGAAGAGCTAAATTAAATTTGTTAAATGAAATCAAACGATAAGAAACTAAGATACTGAGAATAAATCTCTCTATATTTTATATTTTAAGAATATATAAATTTCCTTTAAAACTATCTCATAACATATTTGTATTATATATATTTTTTCGTCACTGCAATCAAATATGTTCTTAATACGTTTTATAAATCTATTTTGTCATCCGACACTAACCAAATATAACTTTTGGGAGCAGAGACTTGTCAATCACAATGATAACTTAGAACCACCACAAGATTAACTATCATTTTTTCTTTTTCATACGAAAAATATGGATATTTTTTTTGTAAGAAGAAGGACTAACTTATTATTTATCAAAAAATGAAGGGACTGAGTGGAGAATAATTAAGTGATCATTTGCTCCCAATTATATATATGAAGATGAAGCCATGGTTGACCTTCATTTGAGCATTTAATGTTTCCCGCCACTCCCCAACGGTACCAACGCGTGACATGAAACCCACCAATTACTAGCTCTTTTGGTTGACTTGCCAAATTGGCCACTGGATAAACCCTATATAAGAGAGTTTTTCCATGCTAACAAAGCACGCAAAACATTGCAGAGAAGCTTGTTACTAGCTTGCTATTTAACTTTGCATAAACAGAAAGTTGCATTCATGGCGGCCGTGTCTTCAAAATGGGTTTCTTTTCTTCTACTTTTCTTGTGCATCGTTCTTCATTTGAGTGCTGTCACTCTGGGTGATGACAAACTCGAAAAAACTAGGTTTGGTGACGATAACTGTGGGTTTGGTCGAAGAGGCTGTGGTGGTCGGTTTGGTGGTGGACGTGGAGGGGGACGAGGAGGCGGTGGAGGTTTAGGTGGTGGTGCTGGAGGAGGTGTTGGTGGGGGAGGTGGGGAGGTGGAGGTGGTGTTGGTGGTGGGTCGGGTCATGGTGGAGGCTTTGGAGCTGGCGGCGGTGTAGGTGGTGGTCTTGGAGGCGGTGCTGGTGGGGGAGGAGGTGGTGGAGGCGGTGGAGGGGGTGGTATCGGTGGCGGTTCGGGTCACGGCGGGGGCTTTGGGGCAGGAGGTGGTGTAGGCGGTGGCCTTGGAGGCGGTGCTGGTGGAGGAGGAGGTGGTGGAGGCGGAGGAGGGGGTGGGGGTGGTGTTGGTGGTGGTTCGGGTAGTGGCGGGGGCTTCGGGGCAGGAGGCGGTGTAGGCAGTGGCCTTGGAGGTGGTGCTGGTGGGGGCGGGGGAGGGGGAGGGGGAGGAGGTGGAGGCGTAGGTGGAGGATCAGGCCATGGAGGTGGCTTTGGTGCAGGTGGGGGTGTAGGAGGTGGAGCTGGTGGTGGTTTAGGTGGGGGGAGCGGTGGTGGAGCAGGTGGAGGGTTTGGAGTTGGAATTGGCGTTGGCGTTGGTATTGGAGTTGGTGCAGGTGCAGGTGCAGGCAAGGGATCTGGCAGTGGTAATGGTGGCAGACATTGAACTTGAAAACAATCCTTCGCAATTTGAAAGTGCATGAATTAATGAAAGGAACGCAGAAGATTATAAGCTTGAAGTCTAATCAAGCACCTTCTGTCCGTGATGAGAGTTTTTCAACTTTCTTGTAGCTTTGGTCCTTAATTATAAAACACTATTGTCGTTGTAATTTGTTGTTCTTCCCCGATTAATTAAGATTAAGATTGAGGTTTATATATGCAACGTACCTGAGAAGTTGATATTGTGTTCCAAAGCAATCTTTTCTTCTCTCTTTCTCCCTATAATCAGTTGTTTTCAAATCCAAGTACCATTCAAGTTCTTCAATGTCCAGAGTTTTTGTCACGCACCTTGAAAAATATATTTTTTTCCCTAAACAGAAATAATTTTATTTAAGCATCGATAAATTTATCCTTCGATTATTAGTTTACAGAAGCTTTTACTAAACTTTAAGACTCCACCTCCGCTCTAATAAAACATAATTGGGAGTAGATATGCAAAATAAATTTTAACAAAATTTATTTATACATATGATAGCTAATAAGCTCTGACGACCGGTTGATCATCCGGAATCTGATTCAGTTAACTTGGTAACTAGACCGGTTTGGGTTAGGTAAAAAACTGATAATATAAAAACTTGATAAAATCAAGTTGACCTGAACAAACCCAGACGAAACCTGGCATATTTATATATATATATATATTAACTTTACTAACAATAACAACAAAAGGAAAGTTAAAGTTTCTGCTCTAATTTCTTTCTTTGCTGAGCTTGAGGGTTGTCGGTGGAGGAGTAATCAACGATTATTGTTGATGAGGAGATGAAACGTTACTGCTGGGAATATTGATGGACGGGGGCTGTTGATGGTAGGTGTTGGTGTAAAAGATGGACTTGTGTGAGTGGTTTTGATGGCAGAACTGAGGTGGAGAGAAACCATAGGAATGGGACGAGGAGGAATGAGCATTTATTGTTTGACCGAAAATGAGAAGGCTAGACGAATTGATTGTCCTCTTCGCGTGTGTGAAGACAATAGTGAAATAAACAAGAGAGAACTCTCTGTTTTTTTTTTATGTGAATGGGAGATTTGATGCAGGTAAATGAAGAAAATGTGGAAGGCCACTTTGTGCTTGGAACTGCCTTCTTTTTCAAAAAAATTATTCATCTAACAACCCATTTGAAGATGTCTATTATTTTCAAATAAAAAAAGCATTAAAAAATGTGCGCTGGTTGATATATTATTGTAATAAGGCGAATATCTGACCCACCAAGGAATCTATTTTATGAATTTTGAGTTTGGATGTTATTGAATGATATTTATTATGTCAAATTATTTATTTTTAGAATACTTGGTTATTTTTATTATTTTTATTTTTAATATTTTTAAATTATTTTAAATGTTTGTTTATTTAAAGACAAATATACATTTTAATCTATTTGCTAATTAATTATGTTAGTATGTATGTTAATGTGATATTTTCTTGTTAATTATGCTAGCATATATGTTAATGTAATATTTTATGTCAAAATAACTATATTAATATGTGTCTTGGTTCTTAATCCGGTTGTCGTTAACCCGGGTTGACATGAGTTGACCCACTAAATACATGACTCGGCCATTTTATTAGTTTTTTTTTTTTTATTTACACCAGCTTACGCGCACCACGACTAATCTCACGGCCCACTGAACCTCGTGCACATTTTGAACTAGGTCAAGCCCTTTCTAGAGACCTCCTAGGTTTTATAACTATGCATAGGAGTGTTTTCGAAATATTTAAATTCTCTACATATATGAGCTAAGCTATTATACCTGCAACAAGATTACCAGCCTCATGAACAACACCTACCAAATCAACTCCAGTAAAACCCGGTGTGACTTGGCTAATTGCACAAGATCATGAGAATCATCAAGTTTCCATTTCTAACTCATTCCCTTCATTATGATTAGTTCAAATGTAAACAACAGGTACAGATTCAAAATCTGTACACAGATATGTCAATTATACAATATGTCAATTATACACGGATACATTGTGTATCAGTATCACAAACAATAACAGGTGTTGCAAACCAGTCACACTACAAGGTGCTGCAAACCAGTCACTAAACTTGATGACCCACGATAGGCACAACAGCCTACAATAGCACCTGATAAGAAAACTCACTTCATTTTTCTATGTTGAGAGCTTCCACGCATGAACCGGCATATGGCTTCATCATAAGATTCCAGATCCAATAACATCTGAAATGTAGACGAATCCGCAGAAAATCTTTTACCAACCATTTCATCAATAAGTTGTACAGCAGTAGATGAGTCCTGATTTTTAAGAAATCCTTGAATGATAACATTATAAGAGCAACTGTCAGGCAAGAAGCCATTATCTTCCATTTTTCTAAACAATTTGTACGCTTCATCTGACAGCCCTTCTTTAAGAAGTCCCCAGATCATGACATTGTATGTTCGTACAGTAGGTTGTATTCCATCCGTAGATAGCTTGGAAAATAGTTCCTTTGCAACTTCAAGCTTCCCAGCAATAAACATGCCTTGAATAAGAATATTATAAATGACGATATTAGGTTTGATTTTCCTCTCTTGCATTTCCTTGAGCAATTGTAATGCCTCATCTAAATCTCCATGTTTGCAGCAGCCATCTAGCAAAATTGAGTAAGTCATCAAATCTGGAAGAAGGCTTGAAGAGCACATCTCCTTGAAGAGATTTAGAGCTTCCTGAGGTCTCCCTACTTGGCAGAGACCTTGCATAACAGTGCTGTAAGTGACAGTATTAGGAGTCAATTCTTTTTCAGACATTTCAAAAAGTAATCTTTTTGCCTCGTCCAGCCTTCTTCTCTTGCAATATCCATTGATCAAGACACTGTAACTATGTACATCAGGTGCACAACCCTTGCCAACCATGATGTCGAGCACTTTTCTGGCCTCATCCATTTGGTTCTGTAAACAGTATCCATCCATCAAGGCAGTGTAGGTGTAAACATCTGGCTCGGCACCTTTTTCAGTCATCGTTTCGAAGACGCACCGAGCTTCTGAAACCATCCCTTCTTTGCAGAGTCCATCAACCAGAATAGTGAACGTCACTGTATTTGGCATAACATCCCCACCAACCATTTCTTTGAACAATCTAGTAGCTTCATTCAGTTGTCCTAAATTGCAAAAACCATGGAGTATGGAACTGTAAGTAACGACATCTGGTGGAATGTCCCGTTCCACCATTTTAGATAAGAACTCCAAGGCCTCATTAACTAGCCTATCTTTGCAAAGGCTGTCTATGATTATACTATATGTCACCACATCTGGCTTGCACCCATTTTGTTCCATCTTCTTCAACACGTGAACAGCCATATTTGTGTTGCCACTTTTGCACAAACCATTGATTACCGTATTATAGCTAATTACATTGGGTTCATGCCCTCTCCGTACTATCTCATTAAACAATCCTACTGCCTCTTTAATCTTTCCCTCATTGCAGAGCCCATTAATGAGTGTATTGAATGTGATAGCATCAGGTTGAATACCTAGTTTGAATATCTTAGCCAAGACAGAGACAGCAAAATCAACATGGTTCAAGCGACAAAGGCAGTTAATCAATATATTTAGAGAATAAACATTGTGGGTAACTCCAAACAAATCCATTTGACTGCACAAAGAGACAACAGAGGAATACTGTTTCTTTTTGGCAATGGACCCTAAGAATTTGCCAAATTCCACAACAGAAGGCCTAGGATTCATGTGGACCATGCGATAGAATGAAGTCAAGGCATCATCAATACTAATGTCATTGCTAGTATTACTAACAAACCCACAATTTTTTTTAGGCAAAGAAGGTTTCTTAGTGCAAGCAGAAGTGGTGATGTGGTGATGATTGAAGAATGAGAAAGAAGGGAAATTAGGAGGAAAAGGAACGATACCCATTTCCACATGTTGTTGAAGAAGAAGCCGAATAGCAGAAGAAGAAGCCGTAGCTCTAAAAGCGCCTTTCCGCACAAACATCATCATTGTTTGATTAAAAAGCTGCTGGTCTCTCTCTCACTCTCCCTGTTCCTTTGCCTCCTTTGAAAGCTGGAGATGGTAGTCAACTTCGCCGTCTTCTTTCTATTTCAAGGCCGAAATAATGGAATTCGTTATTAATAAACAATCGGACCGCCCCATTTTGCAGATGAGAAAAGTCCTGACTTGCCCTGATTTTTCCCTCGAAAAACACTGAATTTAACATGATTACGATTAAAAAGTATTTTAAAAAAAAAAAAAAAAAAATTTATATTTTATATTTTAAATTAATTTATTTTTAATATTTTTATATTATTTTAATGTATTGATATTAAAAATAATTTTTTAAAAATAAAAAATATTATTTTAATATAATTTTAAATATAAAAATATTTTAAAAAATAATCGCTTTTAAATCTAAAAAAACAATTAAAAAAATCTAATATAGTACTAGATCAAACTTTAATTTTTCTGATTTAACTTGAAGACACGAAATTTTAGATAAAAATGGTATTTAGTATTGTGTTGTAAATATATTTTTTTAAAATTTTAATTTTTTTAATTTTAATTATATATATATATATATATATTTGAATTGTTTTAATACGTTGATATTAAAAATAAATTTTAAAAAATAAAAAATATATTATTTTAATATATTTTCAAACAAAAAATATTTTAAAATATATATATATATATATTCAAACAAAAAATATTTTAAAAAATAACATATACTCTCCAACAAATAATCCCAAACAAATACTTAAAATCTCTCCTTATATATAAAATAAAATGCATTTAAAATCTTGTTTGTTTTTATAATTGGAAATTATTTATGTAAAAAATTTAAATTTTTTTTGTTTAAATTTTATAATATATTTTTAGATCATTTTGATATACTAATATTAAAAATAAATTTTAAAAATAAAAAATATATATTATTTTAATTAATTTTTAAATAAAAAATATTTTAAAAAATAACTTTTATCCTAAATACTCCACTAGCTTTAAAGCTAGAGCTTCTGTTCAAAGCATTTGACTGTTGATACAGAATCACTCTGTCACTGTCACCGTCTATATATTGATATACAATGTAGATGAGAATAAATGAATAGCTTCTAGCTGCTATCTGGGGATTTTATGACTTAACTCTGGGTCAGAGCGCTTATTCTTTCTTTTTTTTCCAGGGAAATTGAACAAGAGGAGTTCTGCGGCAGTGATATCTGCATCACAACATTCTTTTGGTGGTTCTGTATATCAGAAATCCTGTTATCGATGCAAGGCTGCAATCACAGCTAGCAGACATTTCTTTCTACTTGAAAATTACAGAAGAAAAGTACTGTTTCTCCTTGATTCTGTATATAAAGCTTCACTCTATTTATTCTGTCAAGAACGCAGCCATCATCTTCCATTTTTCTAAACAATTCGTATGCTTATCTGACAGCCCCTCTTTAAGAAGTCCCTTGATGATCATGACATTGTATGTCTGTACAGTGGGTCGCATTCCATCCACAAAGAAGCTTGGAAGACAGCTCCTTGGCAACTTCAAGCTTCCCAGCAATAAACATCCCTTCAATGAGAATGGTATGAAGGAAGCCAACTAGCAAAATTGAGTAGGTAATCAAATCTGGAAGCAGGCCAGATCAAGAACACATGCATGATCTCCTTGAAAAGCTTTTGCGCATCCAGAACTCCACCTCCATGACAGTATCAGGAGTCAAATCTTTATGAGACATTTCAGCAAGGAGTGGTTTTCCTCGTCCATCCTTCTAGCTACTCTTGCAATATCCATTGATCAAGACGCTGGTGCACAACCCTTGCCAACCATGATGTCGAGCACTTTTCTGTCCTCATCAATTTGGTTCTGTAAACAATACCCATCCATCAAGGCAGTGTACGTAGGTGTAAACATCTGGCTCGGCACCTTTTTCAGTCATCGTTTCGAAGACGCACCGAGCTTCTGAAACCGTCCCTTCTTTGCAGAGTCCATCAACCAGAACAGTGAACGTCACTGTATTTGGCATAACATCCCTAAGAAACCATTTCTTTGAACAATCTTGTAGCTTCATTCAGTTGTCCTAAATTGCAAAAATCATGGAGTATGGAGCTGTAAGTAACGACATCCGGTGGAATGTCCCGATCCACCATTTCAGATAAGAATTCCATGGCGTCGTTAACTAGCCTATCCTTGCAAAGGCTGCCTGTGATTGTACTATAGCTAATTACATCAGGCTCATGCCCTCCACGCACCATCTCACTAATCAACTCAACAGCATCTTGAGCAGTGTAGTGACAGCGTGTTGAATAAAAAAATCTAAACGGATCCTATTTAGGCATATTTATAAAAACTCTACATTCAGCTTATCCTTATGTTGAATAAATTTGTTAAAATATTTAACATTATTTCTTTCTTTTTTTAATTTTCTAAAGCTAGGAAAAAAAAATTAATTTTTAATTTTAAAATGTTTTTATAGCTAGAGGGTATATCATAGATTAAAAACAAATTTATATTAATTTCCTAAAAAATATGAATATTATAAGATAAAAAAAATACATCTTCCAATAATTAAAAATCCCTCAAATAAGATTTTCCTCTCTGTAAGCTGTATGCCGTCGATGACAGTAAGCTGCTGATAGCTGACCATTACCATTCGGAACAAATAATGGATTGCGTGAAAGTGAATCTTCATGTTCGTGGCTTGTTTAGAATGCTTCCTCACAACAGGTCGCACTGCATCCAAGACAATCGAAAGAATGCAAAAAAACATAAAAAAGTAGCAGTATCTGGACTGCGTTCATTAGGTATCAGGATTCAGACAACAGAGTTTATATTTGTTTTTCTTATGCTACAATTCCAAACTCCCAAAGCTTGAACGTGAGGCTTTACTCTCAAGTTCAATAGGCGAGTCAAGACATGGTTAAAACATGAGTTCTGAGTCCTGAAGTTGCCAGGGCATGATCATCACGTAACATGGCAGGAGAAACTAACTAGTTTATGGCCTAGATATTTGCATGATAGGGTAACATCTGGAATAATCAGTGGAAAATTATGAATTATCGCAGTAAAACGATGGTGGAACTTCACAATAAAGGAGTGAAATTAGCCATTCCCCTTATATCAGTCAAAGATGTCAAAGTGATTGAGAGAAAACTATCACAGCCTTTTTGTCACATTACTTGATAAATGCTTATGCTTCAAAGCAACTGCCTTCGTTCCAATTTTAACCATGCAAATGAACAAGGATGTTTCATGAGGCTTGCAGAGTAATCCAGAGACAAACCGATTCAAGAAAAAAAGGAAAAAGTTTGACAGTTTTCACCGCACAAACCTCTAAGAGGCTGTTTGGCGCTGCGGTCCAAACAGTTTTTTGCCAAATTTCAAAATTTTTTTTTTTTTGTTAAAATTGAGGTTTGTACTTTCTGAATCGTTTTGATGTGCTGATATCAAAAATGATTTTTAAAAAATAAAAAAACATTATTGGCATGCTTTTCGGCACGAAAAGCTATTTGAAAAGCAACAGCTACCACACTTTCAAACACCCTCTAAGAAGGCAATCTTCAGTTGGTTGGAGGGGCGAACAACAACACTTAGAACTTCAGATCTATGTTTACCAAAAAAAAAAAAAAAACTTGCATGAACTATGACTATTACTGCAAGGATTTATGCACTACTTCAATAGAAAGCTGAATAAATAAGTACATCAAAGAGAATGAACTTGCTGTGAAATAATATACCCATCAGAAGATGCAAACCGGGCCGCAGAGGTGGGGGTAGGGGTGCGGTTTTTATATCTCAGATTCGGTGGATTCTTTTAAAATAAATTTGTGTTTTTTTAAATTAGTTTTTTAAAATATTTTATATATCTTAATATATATATATATATATATATATATATATTGATATAAAAAATTATTTTAAAAAAATTAATATATTTTTGAAAAATAACCTTATCGTAAAAACTCTTTTTTTTAAAAAAAAATTACTAACTAAATTATGTTTTAACTGTACGAGTACACTGGGTTGAAAATATTATCCTTCCAACTTTTGCTTTGTCTTCCACCCAACGAGAGCAGGTTAGTTTAATAACTTGTAGATTTAAAATTTAATTTATGCTAAGTTTTATAGTTAATAGTTTTATTTAATTAAATTTTATTGATAAAATAAATTAATTTATTACTTGGTTAATTTAATTAAAAAATTATATGGGATTTGATTTAGTTTTTTTTAAAATGATATTATTTTATTTAAAAAATCTTAAAATAATATTATTTTAAATTGATTTGGATTAATTTAAATTAATTTGTTCAACATATAACTTGAGTTATTAATTTATTAAGTTAACTCAAATTAATTAAATTTTGAAATTATTTTAGAAAAAAATTAAATAATTAATCGAATTTAATGGTTTAACTTACCAAATCAATAAAATAAATCAACTTAATTTTAAGGGGTGTAATTTAACTGGTTAGGTTCTGTTTTTGTTTCTTAAAGGTCACCAGTTCGAGTTCTACAAACCTCAGAATCACTAGAGGTTTACATAGTCATTAACTTCAAGATCCGTGTAATTATTTGAGGTATACGCAAGCTAACCCGAATACCACATTAAAAAAAACAAAAAAAAGGGTAAATCAACATCAAGTATGTACCAAAGTGTCCTCGTAGTTTTTTCCATGGTCGAGAGACGTTATCCATTTCAAATTACAGCCAGCCAGCCAATCCGACACAAAACAAATCCAAACCACCCAATTTCCTGAACCAAAGAGAGACCAGAAAATGATGTAGAAAACATAATATCTACCTCTGTGTGTCCACCATTTCTGATTTCTGTTCTGTTGCTCTCTCACTCTCTTTCCCATGGAAACCTTACTTTCTTCTCACGCTCTATCTCCTCTCCTCAACCCGAAACCTTCCTCTTCAAAATCCCATCTGCTACCTTCACTTCAAACAAGACCAGACTCACTCTCTTTCATCCCCAAAACCATCACTTCTAGCCTCAAAAAGCACACCTTTGAGTCTTTGTCAGTACCCAATAGCTGGTTCATTCATGCCCAACAGGGCTTAGCAGCATTAGCTCTTTCCTTGGCGCTCAACTTTAGCCCACTGTTGTACACTGGCAATGCTCAAGCATCTGAATTTGATGTGCTCTATGAAGGGCCACCAAAAGAGTCATATATATTTGATGATGCTGGTGTGCTTAGCAGAGTGACTAAGTCTGATCTTAAGCAGCTGTTATCTGATTTGGAATCAAGGAAGAACTTCAAGATCAATTTCGTCACTGTTAGAAAGCTTACTGTAAATCTTTTTCCATCCCTTCCTCGTTGATTTGTACGTGTTGTTAGTCTAGCATAATATGGGTCAATATTTACTCTTTTGAAGCAAGCTTTTGATTATTTGAAGAAATGGAACTGCATGTAAGCTGACTCAATGGACATTAGATGCATAGAATTGAATCAAGATTATATTTGGTTGCAGAGCAAAGCTGATGCTTTTGAGTATGCTGACCAAGTTCTGGAGAAATGGTATCCCTCTATTGAAGACGGCAACAATAAGGGAATTGTTGTGCTTGTGACCAGCCAAAAGGAAGGGGCAATTACAGGGGGGCCGGCATTTATCCAAGCAGTTGGAGAAAATGTTCTTGATGCCACTGTGTCAGAGAACCTACCTGGTAAACTATGCGCTTACTTCTCAATCTTCAAGTTGGTAGTTATCTTTCCAATATTTCCTTATTTCATTGCGTTACATGATGCTTGAGGAAGCACATGTATAATTTGAACCTTAAGATATGGTTTATATTATTTTTCAGTTCATAATTCAACACAATCTCACATTTTTCCCTCGTAAAATCCAAGAAAGTGAAAACTTCCAACAATCTTATCAGTAGTTGACCTTAAGAATATTGATTTTCTGCGGATTCAGAAGGCTCTAGGCCTCAGGCTATCATGTATCATTCGCTGCAAAAAAAAGCTACCGAGGTTTAGGAATGTTTAGTAGGATTTCTTGAATCTTGAGGTCCAATTAAATCCTGAAACTCCAACATAATACCATTTGATCTCAGGATAAGCCCTAGAGTACTAAATTCATTCTGTGTCCTATGCTCACCTAATCAGCATCCACTGTTATGGTAGTATAGTTCCATTTTGCTAAAATGAAATTTGTTTTTATCAAGATCACAAATTCCTAGTATTTGCACACGATACAATTATCGAACTAGCTCAGATGTCATTAATCTTAGAAACGAGGCTGACTAAGTTACTTGTGCTAGCTCAAGTTGCAACTCTCATGAAGCTCAGATGTCATTAATCTTAGAAATGAGGCTGATTAAGCTACCTGTGCCTGCCCAAGTTGCAACTCTCATAAAACTCAAATGTCATCTATCTTAGAGCTAAGGTTATAAGCAGAAGATTTCTTGTCCATTTTTCATTTAACATCGTGATCATAAGAACTTCAACAGTTAAGATAGAGCAGTGAAGGTGATTACTGTGGTTTTCAATTGCAGTCTTGGCGACAGAAGAAAAGTACAATGAAGCAATTTATAGCAGTGCTAAGAGGTTAGTAGCCGCTATTGATGGGCTTCCAGATCCTGGTGGTCCAAGGGCTAATGAAAATAAACGTGAATCCAACTTCAAAAGCAGGGAAGAGACAGACGAGAAGAGGGGACAATTCACTCTAGTGGTTGGAGGTCTGTTGGTGATTGCTTTTGTTGTTCCTATGGCACAATACTATGCTTATGTTTCAAAGAAATAAATCATAACCCTGTTGCTAGACTTGTTTCTCAAATTATTTCCACCAGGTTTCGATAAAACCTGGTGGCACATAGTTGTACAAATGTTTGTAATGTTTTCGACGAGAACCTTGCAACCTGAGGCTACGTGCATATTTTTGGTTTATGTTCTGATACTATTCTAAGATGAAACCTGTGAGAAAGTAGGGTTTTGTTGTTGCAGTCTGCAACATCAAGCTTTTATAGCTGAGAATTAGATCATGGAGCACTAATCAGAAATTTTTAATATTCTTAGCACGATGAAAAAAGAATTAATAGAATAATTACAGAATAGTAAGCAAATTAGCTCCTCAGAACTGGAGATTGAGAAGGAAAGGCATTTTATCAGCGAAAGGCGGATCCGAAAATTTCCCGGTGAGTATTTGTGATGAAATATACTGATTTGCTGCCTCTGAATAGTGAATTCCATCCCAATTCACATACTCAGTGCTATCATTGCATGCTTGGGCTGTGGCACTGGTTCCATCCAAAACTTTTGTTTGCCCACATACAATCCTTCTGTCATAGTTCAGAGGTGGTCCTCCATAGCCACAGCATGCCATTATGGGTTGCTCAAATCCTGCAAATTTAGATCCACTCAAAATCAAATATCTTTCCTTTCCTCATACTTCTCCATTTGTTTGGATAAGAAGATGATGAAAGTTTGAAAACGATTAAACAAAATCTCATATTAAAGAGAACTGAGGCATACTAACCATATCGAGAATAATTAGCAATGAGGTTGGATTTTATTGTGTAGATATCAACATATGTGATATTTGAATCAGAATGTTGATCTTGTAGCTTTTTTGTGAGAGCATGAAGCTGAAGATTGAAAAGTTTAGCTGCCTGATTATGCCCACTTACACATCCTAGTTCATCAAGCTTTGATGGATCAGTTCCAAATTTCGCAACATTCTGAGTCAAGCATCCAAGAGGACCTGTGTTGTGGATCCAAAAATTCCTAGCTCCTTGGTCATATAGTTTCTAGTGCAAGAAAACCAATCAATCAATGAAGCAGATTTTCATGTTTTCTTCCTTTTGAAGAAAGGTTACTGTCAAAAAATCAAAAGAAAAGGAAAGGACAGAACTACAAGCTAACCTTGATTCCGGTTTCGAATTCGACCAAAATGTTTGGGATTGAAGCAACAATTTGATCGAATGTTTTTGAATAAAATGCACCAGCAAGATCATTCTGGCCTATATCAAACATATATAGCCCCTTCTCAAAATAATTTTCTGCTGGGATGTATTTATTAAATTTCTTGCCTGTGGAAAAGTTTAAAACATGAAAAATCTATGAATGGTTCTTACACTTCTTACAATACTTCAGACATTAACTTTCTAGGTTTTATCAAGCTGAATCCATGCCACTTTCAATCAAGTTTTCCTCAACAATGGCTTGCAATAAGAGAGTGAACTACGCACATACATACCTTTGGCCAGCAGCTCAAGAACCCGAGCTTTGAATCGTAGAAACTGATTCACTTGAATCCCGAAGGAAAATGGGCAAACAGATGTTGCAGTTGCTGGAAGTATAGTTGATCCTGCAGCTGCAAAGTTGCATCCTTTTCGAAAATTCGGCACCCCAACTGACTCCAAATATGCATTTAGGAAGGGCAGCTCCATTGCATCCACTGAAAATCACACCCAAATGAATAAAAAAACTACGCAACACTTTATACTTGAAAACAGAGGAAACAGGGCATATGAACATGAAAGAAAAAGGCAGAAAGGAAGATTTCAGATTCATAACTTCTAAATGCATTGCTGATTCCATTAAATCTTGCAATAAACAGCAAACACCTCCAGAATATCATTAAAAAAGATAGGGATTGAGCATAAAAGTAACATCACAGTATATAAACAAGAAAAAAAAACATTTTTTCATACTAAAAACATGGAATAAAGGGGAGTACAGATGAAAAAAACATAAGAAAGAACAGAGGAAAAAGGGGGATGCAGAGCATAAAAACAGAGCTGACAAGATCAAGAACTAAAAAGCATGAAATCGTCAATGAAAGTGGGAGATTTACTGAGGAAATCAATAATAAGACGGCCATCACAGTATCTCCCAGATGGTATCTGGAAGTGAATTTCCCCATAAGGTGGTCTAATGCTTTCAATGCCGGCCGCCACAAGGTTGCCAGTGTCGGAATTCGAGTCACCAAAGTTGAAAACAGCAGGAAACTTGAAGTGTATGGATTGTGTTAGTGGCAGGAAGATGGACACTGAGGTGAGAAAAATGAGGATACAGTTCTTGGATGCCATTGGAAGGGGAGAGCTATGTCGGGTGATGATATGTGTTCCTTGATGAAAGAGAAAGACCAGGAACATAAAGCTTTCACTTTAAATATTAGTCACCAACCATAAGGAAATAAATAAATAAATAATGATGGTGGGGCCATTGGGTGCAATTGAAGATTCCTATAAGTTAATTGAAAGGGACACAAGAGAAGAAAAGGAAAAATTAATCTTCTTGTTTGGATGTGTGATTAAACATTGCTTTGCCTAAGGGTATGAAATTAAATATAGCAATATCACTTTAGTAGAGTAGCCATTGTAAAGCGTAAACAAAATCAGTTTGCATGCAATAAAAATGGCAATGTTTGGCGAGGTTAGAGATAGAAACTTTACTTAGAAAATCAACAATGAGACGGCCATCACAGAACCTCCCTGTGGGAGTTTTGAAGTAAATTTGTCCGTTAGGTGGGGCAAGTAGGAAGCCTAGGCCAGCAGCAAGGTCACCTGTGTCAGAGTTTGAATCACCAAAATTGAAAACTGCAGGGTAATTGAAATCAATTGAGTTTACAGTGCATGATAGGATGGATAATAGGGTGAGAATTTGCAGAGCAGTGTCTCTGGCAGCCATGATCATCATCAGCTGCTAATTTCAAATCCTGAGAGTGTAAGAAGGTGTGTGAAGATTAGAGAAGTTTGGTGCTTTTTATGGACGTTGTGAATGCTTGCTTGGAGTTATGGAGAGGCAAGGTGAGAGCCCCATTTGCCCAAGAAGCCATCTTTTTTCCTTCTTTTTCTTGATTGTATTGCATACTTGGAAGTGTTGCTTCCTCACCTCACTATTTTACTCCGTTGTTTTTCTTGGGTGCACGCGTACGACGACGACTAGCAGCATTACACGCATCACCCCAAGACTCAAGAGTCCGAATTAATTTCATAGATCCTTAGACTAACTACACAAATTAGTAGTAGTGATTGTCCTGCCGGAGATTTTGAAGAAGTTGAGATGTCGGATACAGAGTTAATGGCATTGAACAATTTTAATATGATAAATCAATGCAAGAAAGGTAGGAAACAGCTGTTTGAGCCGCTTGAGGTCTACACAGCGTTCCGTAATTTTTTAAAGATTAGATGAAATTAAAAATAATTGTAAATTAAACAAGGAAATTTGAACAAACATTATAAATATTATTAAATTTTAAAAAACTCACAATGAAATTCTAGATTAGGTCCATCAAGAAGTGTATTATAAGTTAATTTTAAAATATAAATTTAAAAAACTTATCAAAGAAAAAAATAACAAAAAAAACATCGAGCGAACCTGGCAACCAACTCGGGTCAACAAATCAAACACATAACGTAGAACATGAAATTAGGACAACCCTATAAATAAAAAAGTGAAAAAAAACACTAGAAAAAGTTTTTAAAAAATACTTTAAAAAAAGAAACTGAAGTTGATTTAGGCTAATCTTTTAAATCTATTACCTAAGTTATGAGACCGAGGTAACCCCATTAAAGTTAAACCCAAAAAAAAAAAAGAAGTAAGTTTTTTAATCAAATAAATATTAAGGGATGAAATTTTTAAAAAAATCATAAAAAATACCATACAAAAAAATAACAATTAAAAGAATTAGGAATAAATTCGACATAAAAATTAAATAAAATTAAATGCTTAGAGATGAAATTGTAAAAATCAAATTCATTAAGGAAATAATTAAAAAATAGCAATTAAAAGAATTAAGACCACATTTGACATGAAAATCAAATAAAAATAAATGCCTAGGGGTGGAATTGAAAAAGAAAAAATCAATCTGTAAAATGATTCAAAACAAAATAAATAAAAATTAGAAAAAAAATAGTGAGCACACTTGAAAAAGAAAATCAAATGACTAGGGATGAAATAAAATCCATTTATACATAATCAATGTAAATCAAACAATTACAAATAAGAGAAGATGGATTGAATTAGAAGAAAAAATAAATTGAAAGGTTTGTATGATTTTTTGCATGATCAGCACACAATTCGAGAAAGAAAGGCAGGAAAGGAAAGAAAGAAAAAAGAAAAATAATTACAGGCCAAACCACCATACACAAGCCACCCAGAAAGAAAGAAGACATCAAAATGAATCAAATGATATGGTGAAATCACGGTTAAAACCATTAGATCCAGCCGCATGAATAGATAGAAGGTGGGGAGCGGTTGATGTGTGCAAAACACACGTCAACAACTTTTTTATTTTTTTGTGCAAAAACAAAAAATGCCCTTTAAACTAACTATATTAACAAACAAACCATGCTGAAATTATAAGCAAACCCATGAAATCAAGGCTAAAAAATTGATTTGTAAGGCTAATATAGTAATTCAATAATTCTGTAAAATTTAAAAATACCCTTGTGCAGAAGATACTAGATTATTTTATTCGAGGATTATATTAGTAATTTTACTATGTATTAAAAAATACAATTACCAAAATAACTTCTATAATCGTTACACAATATTTATGTTATGGTGAAAAGATCTTTTTGTCCATAAAATAAAAACAAAAGATAAAATAATCTAGAGGTAAAATAATAATTATATTCATGTAATGAATAGTAATATGAATTTTGGAGCAAGGAATTAGTCTTTTAAATAATTATTTTTATGGAATAATCAGAATTTACTATTTATATAAGATTTTCAACCCTAGCTATTTGGACTAGGCTCGGGGGCTGTGTTTGAACCTTAGTGTTTAATTCAAGATTTAATTTTCTGTCGGGAGACTCGTACAATGTTGAAGGTTCTTTTCTCAAGCTCTTTTCATTAAGTCCCTGTCTATTCTCCCTTTCAATCTCAATTTTATTTGTTCAGTATTCCATGTCGATCCAAAAACCAATCAAATCTTTCTACCATCCCTTTTCCTCTCAGGGACAAAAACAACTATTTATCCATTACAAGGTCCTTGTTAGAATCATGCCAGGTTCAATGGATACAGCACCAATCCATTCCCAACTATGTGAGCCCCACCATGCTGGCACGATAATGCCAATAAATTCGATCCACAAATTATTTCCCTCGTCAAACAGAAAAGACTAGATACATGACCTTCGATAATTTTAAAAAAAATTTAAAAACAAAGGCTATGTGTGGCTTGGCCTGCCGAGCTAGGCTGACAAGCTTGGCTTATTTTATTAGTGTTTTTATTTTTTTTGTTATGTTCAGGTTTGCCTTAAATTTTTCAAAAAATAAATCAAACGATAGTTACCTCATTTGTTTAGATTATGGCTGTTATGGTAACCAGAAAATTGAGGTTTGAGATTTTTTTTTTAACCAAATTTCTTTTTCTCAATTCATTTTTTTAAAGCAAATCACCTACAAAACATCTTAGAAAATTTTATAAATCTGTCCATAGCTTAAATAAAAAAAACCACTACAAAAATTGAAATTCAACTCGAAATCAAAAATCCATCCGAGATTGTATCTAGTTTCTCACAAGTTTTTAAGGTAAAAAAAAATACATAATATGAATATTCTTCATTAAATAAAACTATTTGATATAAATATTGATTATTTTGATAGTTTAAATTAATATCAACACTACTTTTCTCTCTATATTGTTGAAATTTAGTGATTTTTTTTCCTTTCTCAATAAGAACTAAAAAAATATTTGAAGTTAAATAACTAAAATTTAGCTTTTCCAAAACTTTTAACATTCCATCACGTATTTTTTTATTATTTCAAGCTCTTATTTTTTAATTTCACCTTCAACTAAGAAATTAAAAGCAATTAACTTTTAATTAGAAACAAATTATACAAAATAAACTTTTAAAAATCAAAATGAAATATAAAAATACATACAGTATCATTCACAATATTTTATGGATGGGTGAATAGTAGCGAAGCCATCAATAAACATCTAACGCGTTTTAGATTTTAGTAAAGAAGGTCAGACTCTGGAAACTCGTGCATTGTTAAAAACAAAGGGGTTATATGATTTGAAGGTGGATCATCAAATTATCAGCAAATTTACCGTTCGTCTCCGGTAACTACTCTGGTATGTCCTAAAAAAATTAAAAAAAATTCAGAGTTCATTATAATCTCCGATCCACTTCCTCGGATAATACCCTGTCCTGGAAAATCGAATCCTCGCTGCTTCCTTGAAATAGATATGCCCTAAACCATAGATGATGGGGCACGTGTACCTGATCGTCAGCGTAATCATATGCAGCTAAATAAAAAGGCTAAATTACTGGATAAATTTAGCTTCTAAACTTTTTATTTATTTATTTGAGTACCATGAACTTTTCTTTATATATATTAAATAGACCTCTTTCCAGGTTTTTGTACTCGGGGAATTTTTTAAGAGGGCCAAATTTTTTTTCTTTCTAGGAGGGGCCGAAACTTAAATTTTAATAGTTTTGGCCCTAAAATTTAAAATTATTCTTGGGGCATAATATCAATGTTTTTTTTGGCTTGGCCCCTACCTCCACCCCTATCCGTACCTCCGATCATTTTATTTTGTTTTCCAAACCACTTCTCGTGAGACACATGTCCTATTTTTAAATTATTATTTTTTTCTTTTTTAACTAAAGTAAAAGCAATTATGTAGTGCTAAACCACGAGTCTTCTTCAACAAACCAATGCCATGCAGAACAAGCTATTACCAAAACTGTAATTAACTTCAGAAAGAAACATGATTATTCGTATCAGTAACCAAAAAACTACAGCACAGACTCAAAAGAGAGTGGCAAATCAATCATACATTTTGGATGGATCAGAAACCATCGTTTTTTATATCTTTACAGTACAGGGTTTCTTTGATACCGTCCTTTCTATGTTTAAGTAGATGCCATATATTATAAAGCCGGAGTTCATATGTGAATTGCAGTATTTGACAGAATCAGAAACTATGATGCACAAGTTTCCCATGATAGAGTGACATACCCTTGATATTGCACTAGCCAGCGCCGAATTAACCACATGGTTTCAACTCAGCATCTTCAGAGGGCTGAATGACCCAGCCCATGAAAATAAGAAGCTGACAATTCCTGAAATCTTAAGCAGAACTCCAGCATTATCTTCAGACTTCTTGCGCATGGCGTCAAACCTTTCTGCATCTGCCAGTCTGGCCTTAAGATCCTTATTCTCTCTCTTAAGCTGCAAAGTAAGATCACTCAACACTTACTATATATAACAATTTCATGTGTACGTGAGAGAGAGCTGCACAACTCAGTCTCGTTATCTGAAAAGCTTAAATAAGGATGGAGTCATATTTTTTGGAGCAATGTCGAGGATGAATGCTAAATATGATTTTGTCCCTCAAAGTGCAGTTGTGAACTGCTTTCAGAGACAGAAACGGTAAACTTGCTTGGTTTCCAGGTGCGAAATAAATCACATTATATACCAATTTGACCTGTGTACTTTCTCAAATATTTCTGTCTTTTATAATATGTTGTTTAGGCGGCCAGAAAGCACTGGAAAAACTGCTGACCAGCCATTGTCCGCCGAAATTGCCCCAACGTAATTCTCATCTATTTTTACTTACCTCCTCGACAGTGTATATGAGCTCTTCTACTGCCTGTTGTAATGAGGAAATTGTCCATGAAGTAACATCTTGATAGGCTGATTCCAGATCTTCTACTGAAGTAACGTCAAGGAATAATCCTTCCAGTATGAATAACTCCTCAAGTAACTTCACATCTTCCTCATCCAGTCTCTCCCTCAACTACAAATGGAAACTATCTTAGAAACTAAAATTTAAATGGTTCATATGAAATGTCACCGCTTAATTCTCATATTATTCAGAATTATATCACGTCACTTTTAGTTCTCACCTTATTTAGAATTCGGTCACATGACTCATCTTTAGTTGGGGAGATATCTCCATGTTTTTTGGCATGTTTATCTTCTCTGCGGCTGACTAAAGGTGATGCTTTTATATGCTTTGCCCTGCAAGGATGTAGTAAATCAGTAATGCCATTAACAGATTATACAGTGATTGTTACATAAATAGTTTCCAAATGTGGTTATCATTTATACTAATAAATGGCGTCTTTGTACTCTCAGACAGCAAGGATTTTCTAATCTAAGTGCTCAGAAACTTGCTTTTCTTTTATTCACGTCTTCTGATTTCATCAATTTCCATATGGTGAAACATATAGATTTTGGACTACCGTACCTCATACCAAAGCGAATGGTAGACAGAGTTTCCGATGCATTTGAAGCGCTCGGTGAGCAACAGCACAGCAAAGCAGTCCTGGAGTTCCCTCCCTATATGATGAGAGTCAGAAGGCAGTCAATAAAAATCTGAGATACTCTATTGTAAGATAGATTCAGTGCCGAGTAACTTACAAGAGCATCTTGTAGAATCCGAGTAAGTTTTGAATCACGAAAAGGAATATGGCTTGATCTGGTCGATGGACCACATGTCAGGGCATTTATTACATTTCCTAGAGCTGATAGGGATTTGTTGATTGTCTTAGATTCTTCAAGAACTTTTCCTTCAGCTCCAGTTTTCTCTACCTTTTCAGACCCCGCCAAGTCCACAAGAATTACTTTTCCAGTTTTCACCCTGTCAACAATATTGAAATCTTCAAAGACTATATCACTCTAAGCATTGATCAAAGATACAAAGAAATGCAATACCTCTTATCTGTAGTCGACTCTAGCTGAACAGTCAAAATGTAAATACAATGACTTCTACTGCTGCCAACGTTCATTTCTGTCTACGTTAAGTGTCCCAAAAGAATCAGAAGAATTGTGACCACTACATTCATCAAGAAAAGGGAGACAAATGGAGTGCAGTAATCGAGTTCTTTTATAAGTAAAGCATAACTTAGAAATCCATAAACTCAAATAAAGGGTAAAGAACAAGGAAAGGATACGAGTCTCTCCAACAGCTCTGTTAACTATCCCATCCTACAATGTCAAGCTGTAGTTCAGAAGCTGGACTATGTACTAGAGTAAGAAAGAGTAATCAAGGAACTTCGTGTCTTACAGATAGACTTTGCAAAGCTCCTTCTGGGCCTGATATGGTGATCTAAGAAAGGAAAATTAAATGAAGTTGCAAGTAAGCACATAAATAACATTCAGAAGAGAAGCATTGACACCAAGTCATGAAGACTTAAGTTCCAATTTCATAAATCACTTAGTTTGAACTGTCATGAGATAATGCTTAATGTTCCATACAAGGTTTCACATGAGTTGCGATGACTTCATATAAAGTTTAGAAAAGAGCAATGAGGTTCCAGATCAAATCACTGTTATCATTTCCATTGGCAAGACATTCTTTTGGTTGTCTAGACTTAATGTTCAGATCTATACAAGAGCAGCCATGCTACTTTTCCATTAAGGATATGCAAGAAAAGATAGAGCAAAAGAGCATTTACTTAAAAAAAAAAAATTAAAAAAAATAGCAAGGACTGAAAAAAAATAAAAAAATCTCACCTCTGTAACTCCTGATAGCAATATTTCTTGCTCTTTGTTCTCTTTAATCTGTATGTTGTCCTTTGTTAAATCAAGGAGGTCCCTGAGAAGAACAAGATGAGTAACATTCAGTAGTCAGGTTGCATGTATTAGAAGTCTTAGAAAGTTATGCAGAATTTAAATCTTCTATTGTGGGATAGGGAATGAGCAACCAAAGATATGAGAAGCGAACCACAAGTTCAAGCAAGGGATGCATACCTGACTTTCTCCATGTAGATCTCTACCTAGAGAAATCATAGAAACAGGAAGAATCTATTTAGCGTGAGTGCTTATCTATACCAAAGCAAACAACCGTCTCAATGTAACAGTGTATTGGGCACCAATACCATTGATAATTTGATTGTGTACTTTGTTGACTCATCAGCAGATTTAATACACTCGAATAGTCCATCCACTACTCTTGGAAGTAATCCTTTCTTTTGCACATCACATTCTAAGATGCTGGGTCCCTAACATAACATGTTAAATATTCACATATGTGAGATCTTAGATCTACATAGGAATGCCTTCCATAATACATTACCAGAGTCTCACTTTACCTCCACGCTATATGTCTTCCCAGCTCCAGTCTATTAACAAACACAATATATTTGTCAGTTTAAGACAGAATAAAAAATACATCTAAATATAGCACAGAAATTACGACAAACAACTCATCAATCTATCTGTAAGCCCTTGCCTCTGAATGATGAAACCAGTTGAATCATATCCGATCAATTTCATCTAATGAATAAATAATTCTATGCTTGAAGTAAACCTGAACGGAAATTACTACTCAATTGGCGACCCGAATTGCTCGTGTGAATTTCTGGAATGACGATTCCGAGGATCTTAAACCATGTTTTCAGTAAAGTGCAACAAACTTCCAAAATCTAACTACATAAACCATTTCAAGCCAACTTGAAGATTATCAGCATAATCAAACTTTACATTGCTTAACTTAACTTCATTGTCTACACAAAATAAGATCTGTAGAAATAACTTCATACACAAAAAGACATTATCTCCTCTCACAGCTTTTACCAATCACCTCAGATTCTAATCTAATAAATCTCAATACTTAATAACACATGGAGGAAAATAAACAAAAAGAAGCTCAAATTAGCAAATACACAGATGAAATCATCAACCAAATCTTACATACCTGTCCATAAGTAATGATTGTCCCATTTACTCCTTTAACAGCATCTGCTTCATAGAAACACAAAATCATTTCATCACAACACTAGGCAGAGCAACTTTCTAACTTTATTTTTTGCTTCTCAACAAACAAAGAGGATTAGATCTTCACCTTTAACAATAGGCAGAGCTAAAAATTCAAACACATCAGCTTGCATAGATTCCTCATAAAACACCTTATCAAAGCTATATGTACACTCATCTTTCTCATCCTATAAAAAACACAACAATCAATTCCGCATAAAAGCGCTTGCTTGCGTGTGTATGGAGAAAATTGGATAAAAATAGAGGATTTTTTACCTTGAAAATGAAAGATTCGCTGTCTATGCTGCTAATGCAGATGCTGTCGCAGCTGTCTTTTCTCTCCTTGGCGCTCAACGGCCTGAAGCGAGCGCATACTGTTATATTCGACATCATTTTATCTCCTGCAAAATTCCGTTACATAAGTTGTCAAATAATTTGAACTTCAACATAAAATAAATAAATAAATCAGCCTGTTTGTTTCCAGAGAAAAGAAATTGATTCGACAAAAGAAGCTCTATATATATATATATATATATATATATATATCAAATGCAGCTCTCTCTCTCAGAGAGCTGCATTTGATTCTCAAAGTTTCAGCTTCTGGCGGATTCTGTTTGGTTGAGAAAGCGAAGGAAAATAGAAAGAAAATTCAAATTCTGAAACCATTCGATTCTCGTTCGCATCTGTACCTGAGATCTGGATTTAACTATTAAGATTCAAAAGAAGAAATTGATTGAGAGAATTTTCCTGCGGTTTCTAGGGAACCAAACAGAGAGGGGAAGAGAGGAAATGAGAGTCACAGATTTTGTGAGGTTTTTAAATTGGCGGGAAGGTTTTTATACAGTAACTGAAGTGGGAAGTAGCCAACGTGGCTTGCGTGATTAGTGTCAAAACGAGTTTAATCACACTATCACAGCTAATCCGTTACTCTTAGAGAAAGATATTGGATTTCAATTTATGACGATGGGCCAAAAAAGAATGATGGGCTTAACAAGTCCAGCCCATGGTTGTGGTCCGAGTAGAAAGTTGCTCTAAGCAGAGTAAGGGGAAGCTCAATAAGCTTTAAATGGGCAAATTCGGGATCTAGAACGTAATTTGTGTCAAAAAAAATTTATTATTGAATTAAATAAAATATTAATTCTATAAAATTGATGTTAATTAATAACTTAATTAATTTGTTTCCTACTTGATTCAATTAATATCAATATTCTCTTTTTTTTTAAAATAATATAACACTATTTTAATAAAAAATATTTTTATAACCCGTAATTCATTCAAATTCTAATTGAGTTTGACATTTATGATTTGAGTTTTTAAAAATAATAATTTTAAAGTCTTTATTAATTTTTTAATTTTTTAATTTGATTTAATTAAAATGTTTTTAATCGTTATACAAATGCACTCTGAATTGGATTTGAAAATTATAATTATGTTGTATTTCATGACAAGATTTCAAGAATTAAAAATTTGGTGCCATTTTTATACACTCGTAAAAATGGGGACTACAATCATAAACCAAACGACCTCAAATTAAGCACATAATTCAAGCAATCTTGCCCAATTGCCTGATACTTCAAGCAGGCAAATACAGTATTTTATGCCCTCTTATTTCAATTAATTACAACAAGAACCACCACAACGCCTTTGTAATTTGTATGCTTTCATACTCGAGTAAACGACGCCGTTCCTCACCCAATCATATCCTTCAACCCTTAAAAACCCCAAAACCCCAAACCCAATAAACCCCAGCCCCAGTCATGGCAGAACCGAAGCTAGACCCCACCATCCCTCCAGGCCTCCACCTAGTCTCCGCCTTCCTATCCATGGAGCCCGCTAATACCTTACTCTCCCTGTCAAGGTAATGGGCATTTAGCATTTCCACAAATTGTCTTCATTTATTTACTCTTTTTGCATGTTTTGGAGATTGGAACTAATGAGCTTGCTTTATTTTTCTTGAAATGTTAGAGAATGTGGTGGAGGATTGGTTACAGAGGGAGTGCAGAGGTTTATTTGGGATCACTGTATAAGCAACGAAGCTGTGAGTACTAATTAGGTGCCCTTTATTTAGTAAAGTTCTGAACTTTTGATCAAGTCTACTGCTTTTTCTTACTGGTGATTTGATAGTTTGTTTCTTTGTGATGAAGAGTGTTTTAGCCTTGTCATTAATGCCAGGGTGAAAAAGGGTATGGGCCTTACTTGAGGAATTTTGTGAAGAGGCTTATCTCTGAAGTAGAATCGAGAAATGGGACAGTTTTGGATGAGTTATATGAACAATGTGGTTATTACATGAGTTCATTAAAGGTAGTAAAGTATTTTGCTTTAAGAGCGGGTTGTGGTATGAGCAAATCAGCAATTGCTTACTTAAATTATGATTGGTATGCCTTTTGTTTTCTGTTAGGATGATCGTCTGGTAAAAGGAAGCGCCAGGGTCCACAAATGCATTTCTTTTCTTTTTCCTGATGGTAATAACTATTAGTTTTCTGATACTGGTACCTTTGAACTTTAAGGTCATTTGCATAAACTCTTGTTTAAATGATATTGAATAGATGATTTAGTGTTTTTAGGTTGTGAACCTCCAAGTTGTCCCAAGCCAAGCAATCTGGTGGTTCCACTGCATTGTTCACTCAACATGCTTGAAGGAGACACTGGGTATACCTCGCATCTTATGCCTTTCTTGAATGTTATGTCCATGGAATATATTGATTATTTACATATAATTGGAACCTTTTAACTTCCAATGTTTATGGGCAGTATTAGGTCCTTGTAGAGTATATCTTGGCGTGTGATCCCATAGGAGCAGTATCTGATTCACTTTGCATTTGAGTGTTATGTGTGTGTGTCAGTGTGTATGTATACATATGGTATTTATTAAGTTTGTAAACAGAACCCCCCCCCCTGTTTATGTGTGTGGAAACCATGTCTAAGAAACACAGTAAAAAAGTGCAGATAAGTTCTTACTGGCATCATTTACACAGGTGTTCTGTTTGGCCCTCAAGCCTATATTTGTCAGAATTTGTACTCTCTTTTCCAGACATATTCTCCAACAAATCATGCTTTGAGGTAACTTTTTCAATTATAAGTTTGTCATATTTTAGGTACGAGATGTTGTCAACATTAGCTTATTCATTAATATCTTGATCTGCTTCTTGCTGTTGCAGCCCATTTCCATCTGAGCTGACAGTCTGATTTATGTTTTGGCACAAAGATTACATTTTTAGGGTTTTTTTCTTTGACTGGCCAACTTTTCCATCTAATACCATTAATAGATGTATCTTAAAGTGCAGCATTTTGGTCTCAGAAATTTTTGTTTTCCACTTTCTTATGGGTCGCAATGGTATTTGTTTTCTCTTATTGAATATTTGCATTGCCCAAACTGAGTGCAGGTTGGTTCTGGTGTTGGTTTGGTTGGAATTTGTCTTTCTCATGTAAAAGCTTCCCAGGTATGTTGC
This sequence comes from Populus alba, assembly GCF_005239225.2. NCBI lineage: Eukaryota > Viridiplantae > Streptophyta > Magnoliopsida > Malpighiales > Salicaceae > Populus > Populus alba. The sequence continues at coordinate 2,982,594 of NC_133288.1, forward strand.
TTCTATTATTTGTGTTGCATTGAAAAAATTACATTCTCTTCTCATGTTTCCACCTCAAATGTCAATCTGGAAGAACATGCTTGGAAGTTTATAATTACTTATCACTTCCATAAATGATCGTTAAAAATGTGAAAATAATATATCACTGTTATTTTATGTTCATCTCTTAGTCCTAAAACAATGCAATCAATAAGGCACATCTCACCAACATTCTTTACCCGCAGCAAATCTGGTTTCTTCTTGATAGATTCTTGTCATCTTGAGTTGGTTGATAATGATTATAGCAGACCTAAGATAACTGAATTATAGATGGTGGCAGGTGTCTGATGTTGTTGATTCTTGTCCGTTTTGGACAATTCACTCCTTGCAATGTGTGCATTTGATGCAGGTTATATTAAGTGATGGTGACCTGTCAACTTTATCTAACATGAAGCTTAATTTGAAGCTAAACCAGTTGGGTGCTGAAACTGATGTGCTAGAAAGATTTGGCGAAGATCCAAATACAGTAAGTTCCAGCTTTTGAAGTTTTATTTTCGTTACCACCTTTCTTTCCGGACAGCTAATTTCTTTAAAGAGTTGTGCCTATTTTATGTTTATTTTATTTATAGTTTTTCTCTTCAATGTAAATATGCTGAATTCAATAATCAAAAGGCAGTGGAACAACTACTGAAATTCAGCGTCTGTGTTTCAAAAAGATGAAGTGGTTAAGTGATCCTAGAGACTATGATCCCCCCATTACTTGGTTGATAGTTTCTTGGCTTAAGAAACCAGCAAGCGTTTCTATGACATCTCTATATTCCTAACCTTCCTTTTTCTTTGATTTGAAATTTCAGAAAACAAAAATCTAATTGGTGTGTTGATTAGTAAATTGTTGTCATTATCATTCTTTGTGCAAAGATATGTTCTTCAAATGGCCATTAAGCTGGAGAAAATCTGCTTGCATAAAAAAGTTAAATTCCATGCATGTTTGTGAAATTCTTTTGTCAAACTCTGGTTAAATGATTTTTGAACTGTTTGGAAATTTCAAAAACTTCAATACCCTGCAATAATGGCAAGAACTAATTATTCGGCAGGTAAAAGCTGAAATGTATAATAAATCTAAGGTGAAATGCTTTCATCTGCCATGGGAATCCGCCACAGAAAGTGAACTTGAAGAGTACTTACCTGACATCATGTAATTACTTCTCTTATCTTCTAATTTATATATTTTCTTTTCTGCCAATGTCTATGGTTAATCGCCAAAAGTCTTTCCACCACTACAACAAGTAAATTTAGCTAATAATTATTGTTACAAATACTTTTATCTGTCATTTATAGCCTCTCTTTCTGAATCCATTGCTGTTTTGCTAATTTATTTTCCTACAGTTTGGGAGCAGATGTTATTTATGATCCATCCTGCCTTCCACACCTTCTTCGAGTGCTTGTCATTCTTTTGAAACAAAAGAAAGCGTACACTCAGACTTGGGAAGAGAGTTGTGAGGGCCGATTGCAAGATGCCGAGCACATTGATGTCAACAGCGCTTCTGAAGGGAAATCTCTCTTTGCCCATGATATACAGTGTGTTACCATTCAAAATGGCAACAGAACTGATCCTTGTCAAGTCGAGGAACTTCATGGTGGTTCTTCAGTTGCCAGACTGATGAAATGTCCCGTGGCTTATATTGCCTCGGTTATTCGCAATATTGATACTTTTAATTGTTTTCTTAAACTAGCAGAAGAAGCTAACCTTGCAATCGCAGACATAACTGAAGCGCTAGTGCCCTTAAATTTGCTTCCATACATGCAGTCATACAACCGATCAAGTATACGTTTATTTACTGTAAAATGCAAGTAACAACCTTATGTTCTTCCCTTCTATCCCGTTCCTTTGGCCAACAGTGTTGTCTCTCATGCGTTGTTTCCCATTTTATGTTGCAAGTTGAACTCTCATCTATTGAATCTTTTTAGAGCTGCGTTGTACTATATGACATTCTATATTGTAAAATGATTCTTGTTCAGTCTGACAGCTGATTAATTGTTTATGTGACTTGTCACACTACTGCAGAATTATAAGATTTTTTACTGGATCTGGATGTGGATTGCCTTTATTTATATTGTTTCTATCCCCCTCATCATATTCAAGAAATGCGGTCACGGGTGGGGCAAGGTTAATAAGTTGACCTGGTTTATTATTATTATTATTATTATTATTTTTGTTATTTAGTTTATTTTAATAAGTTGACTTGGAATATTATCCTTAAACTGAAGTTCCATGGAACACCCTCAACCGAGCTGCTTGCATTTCCCTTGATTTTTGTCTTCTGGGTAACAATTTCCCTTTCGACAAAAACCTCTTTGGTGCGTTGTCAATTCTGTTTTGTTCTGTCCAAAATGATCAAAATATTCCATATCAATTTAAAAAACAGAACAAAACAGAACAAATTTAATCTCATTTTAAATCTCGGTCCGTCTAGATTTTTCAGCTAAATTCAGTCCGAAACGTTCCGGTTTCATTCCACATGTTCCGTTCCGCTCTTGAAAAGCCATTGAATCAAATTGAACCTTGCTCAATTTCATTAATTAAACCACCCGATTATAAAAAAACTCATTTTCATTACTATTTTCAATAGCAATGATATTAATAATAATATTAAAAATTATTATTACTATTTTCATTAACAATAATATTAATTTTTTAAAATTAGATTTATCACTAATATATATAGTTTATATTCATGTTTTTTTTTCATGTTTATATTTTGTAGGAATTTGAGCAAAACAAGGGATGTTTTAGATTTCATTAGCCACTTGATAACATTGACTTAACTTTATATTTAAAATATTTTTGTTAAAATATTTTACTTTCATAATATTTTGATATTTTATTTAAGTTGAATTACTTTAAGTTAAAGATCTATTTAATCTTGACTATTTAGAAATATTTTAAATTTTGAAATTATATTTGTTTGGCATTGTGTTTGTATTGCATAATTTATAATTAATTTATCTTGAATTTGAATTATATATGTATGTATATATGCAAACAGTAAAACTCTGAAACGGCACGCCGAAACACTCCGAAACTGAAATATTCCATTTCAATTGAAAAAATAAAACGCCTACCAAAACGGAATTGACAACCTTGTTTGGTGCCGTATGATAATAATGAATGTAATGGTATAAAAGAGATGTAAGTTTCATTACACTTTGAAGATCTTTGGTTGAAAATGTTTAAACATTTTTCATATCGGATTCTAGTTGTATCACCATCTGTTATTTATTTATTTTTAGAATTACTTATAGTTAAAACAGTATGAATTACTAAGTTATTAAATTGATTTGTGTATTATCACGTTAAATCAAATTAATTATTTTTTAATAACATAATGTCAAGTTGATTTGATTGGTGTTAACGGAGTTTAATTAACCAAGTCATAGTTAATCCATTAAATCAATTAGATTTGACTGAATGAATGAATTTATTTTTCACCTTAAATCAAGGCAGGATAAGTTTAATAATTATGGTATCATATTAATCAGAATTTAAAAAAAGAGAGGAATAATTTCTCATTAATACAGTAGGATCAAAGGAAAGTGATTGAGTGATTTTCCTGTAAAAAATGTGCTGACAAGGTCGTGGACAGTAAGTTACAGCATCCATCCGACAGCGAAAAAAAAAAAAAACAACGAAAGGTCAAGTACCTTATCATCTTCGAACAAACTCACGTTCCTGTCCTCGTCATCATTTTTCTGACAACTGGGCACAACTACTTTTATGGTAATCCTACCATGAATGTCAGCATATCTTTCTAACTCTCCCCCAAGAACCCCATTAAGACAGTACACTCAAGAAAGTTGACAAGAATCACTCAAAACATGGTTGAGAAAGAGCAAGGAGAGGGAGAAGTAGAGGTGATTCACTCATGGTCCGCTCCAAGATCTCTTAGCACCAGTCTCATGTACTCTTTTGCTCAGGTTTCTAACTTTCCTTTTACTGTCTCTGTTCATCTTGCTTTAGTTCATGATTGGTTGATAAGAAAATTGAAAAGGATAAGGAAAAGAATGGAATGGATGATAAGTGAAATTGGAGTTTTGTGCTTTGTGTGTACTTATCAAATTTGTGAGTTAGTGGACCCTTTTAACTTCTGGGTTTTGCTTATGTTCTGCGAACACATAGATGATCCATTTTGTTGGGTTTGCTTGTATTTATGCTACATGGAGGAGTTGAGTTGAAAGGATTTATGGTTTCCTGCCAGCCTAAGAAACCTATTTACAGTGTCTTTGAATTAAGACAGTACACGGCCAAGCTAGATTTCGTAAACATGTTTCGCTATTGATTTCTTTTTATTTGTTCTTCATTGCTAATGTACTAAAACTGTCTGCTTTGATTGTGCTGTAATTAGAGGGATGACATGGAAGTGCTTGATGAACCTCTCTATGCGACTTTCCTGAAGGTATCTGATGTTGAAAGGCCATACAGAGAGGAGCTTCTGTCCAAAATGGTATGCTAAATGTTGTACTGTCATCCGTTTTCTTCTTCTCTTCCTTTCATTTTGATAAATTTGCTGCTTGACTTGCATTTTTTGCACCAGTAGTTCTTCGGGTATCACTTAATTTTACAAGCAGTGTAGTTTTTGTCTAGTCAATAAATAATGTGGGTTAAAATTAAGTGAATTGGATCAATGTCGAGAGCAAGCACTTGAGCGGAGAAGACTTTATATAGTACCTTCCCATGAGTGTGTTTGGCGGGACTATGTTATCTTTGATAATACGCAGAAATAGAACTTGACCTTAGCTCTCTTCTTTAGGATTAGGTAGTTTTCCCCTTTTCCCCTTTTGCATTTAATGAAATATTGCATATCAATGTTAAATTCCTTTTATCTAAACCCAAAAATGAGTTGTGGACGGTCAAGGCGGAAGTTTTGTGCTTTAGGTAGCCTTGCAACATTGGAGGGGTTGTGTGGGTTCCTGTCCTTGGAGAACCTGAAAAATGACTTCATGTTTTCTGTTGATTGTAGTCATTTTCTTTCCCATTGAAAACTTGATGTATTATAATCTGATATCTTATTTGGTCACCTTCTTTTCCTCTTTTTTGATTTGCATAATCTTCTGTGTTTTTGGTATTCTTTTCCTTTCTTAACATTAAAATTTTGGTTTTCACTCTGAAAATAGGAATCTGATGGAGATAAGGTTGTGAAAGAGATAATTTTTGCTCCAGGAGAAAAGAAGTACCGGTTTTGTAAGGTAATCTGCAAGCTCTTTCATCAATCAGGCATGATTCCAGGATATTAGTATTGAATTTCAACTTTGATGTTGTGCTTGAATTTGGTTCTCATAATCATATATTTGGTTTCTGCCCCTTGCCTCTCCCTCCTTTTAAATAAAATGACTGAGCATATGCCTTCTATTTAGAACACTAGTCTATTTTGATCACATTTTCCAAATTCATAAAAGAGGACAATGTTTCTGCTATGCATGATGAGTAGAAGCCCTATCAAATGATTCCAGCATCTGCTTTAGTTTTTAATCATAGCATTTACTTTAAGGATACTTAAATTTGGCTTATTTTAGTCATCAACTGAAGCGACTTTAAATCATGGGTTAATTAATTTAACTTTGTGTTCATTTTTCATCAAATTGTTTTCATATCAATGTCTACAGCATATGTCAAAGCAGCGGTTACCTGGTTTGCCCAGTGATCTAGTGAAGAAAGGAAAGCACTTCATATTGATACGTAATCCCCTTGATATACTGGTAAGATGGTTTGCATTTGCAAGCATTCCATTTTGCTATACTATGGCTTTGTTTTCCCAATCTCACTGACGTGTTTGTTTACTAGTCTTCTATCTTTTGTTTGCTCTCAGCCATCTTTTGGAAAGGTTGTACCTCCATCCTTTCTTGATTTAGGTTTGGCAGAGCTGGTCTCCATATACAATGACCTCTGTCAGCTGGGAAAGCGCCCACCTGTTATTGATGCAACAGACCTTGCACAAAATCCTGAGGTTAGAGAATCTGCTAGCTGTGCATGATTTACTCTGAAATATCATGCGCATAAAAAATGAAATAAAGGGACACTTTTCATGGTTTTTACTTTTTGTGGACCTTTGACAGTAATTTCTGAATTTTTTTCACAGAAATATCATTGAGAAAACTTCAGTCGCATAAAAATTATCCTTAAACCTTTCTTGCACATCCTCATTTTGCACTTACTCTGTGGTAATTGTTTATTTGTATATTACATGATGTTATCTACTCAACTTGTCTATGTGCAGGCTACTTTGCATAGTCTTTGTGAAGATCTGGGTATTCCTTTTCAAGACTCAATGCTCAGGTTTGCAGAAATATTTCCATTGGAAAGTTATTTATTTCTTTTGTCTCTTGACTGTTCATGATAAAAGCTTCATGTGGTCTCACTTAGGGAATCAATGGTATTTAAAGATTGACCTTAGCATCTGAAGTGAAGTTTTCTACTCCCAGTTCCTAAGATTTTTACTTATCTTGCTCACAACTTCCAATTTATTATTTGCATTTTTGGAGATATTTTTAAACTTTATGAATCCCTTCATCCACCAGATGTAGGAATGATGATTTATTCTTTTCTATAGAAATTATATTTTGATTTTGGTCTTGACAAGTTTTCATTCATTGTCAGATGGGAAGCTGGTCCGAAGCCGATTGATGGAATGTGGGCCCCATGGTGGTACAAAAGTGTGCATAAATCTACTGGTTTCTCATCAACAAGAAAGTATCCTGAGGTATTTGCTCTGTGAATTTATATTTCAATGCGAACACAAATGCCATGCAGCCACTGCTGTTTCAATGGAACTTAGGAATAAAATTCTTTACTGAAGGCATGCATTCCATAAATCATGTAATTAATCCGTTCTGGATCTCACATAGGTCTCGCATCATTTTAGACTTACTTGGTGTTCAGAATGCCTGATTGATTTGTTTTGGTGGAAAGACAAAACATTTCCAAAAGGCTGATAGATTGGTTGATAATTTTTAAAATTCTTGTAAATGTGGAAATTTTCTTCCTACTTCTCTTTTAAAACGATCCCTTTGTGCTTTCCATGATTTTTCTAGCCATTTCCACATTCTCACTATGACTTGCTGGAGCAAAGTCTACCTTTGTACAACTGGCTCAGACGCCACGTGCGACAGGCATCAACCCTTTTGAAGACCCCTTTACCTCCACCTGACCTTCCAGTCCCTGCAAATAAGAAGCTGCTTGCATGGGTTGGTGATGAAATTCTACCCCGTGAAAGTGCCAAGGTACTTGATTATAGAACAAGTTTTGATCCATTGTTCAATGAGTTGTAGTTTCAGAATTTGTCTTGTCTCCCGCATCAGGTTTCTGTGTTTGACTCAGTTGTCCAAGGTGGTGATTCGGTGTGGGAGGGACTTCGAGTTTACAGAGGGAAGATATTTAAGCTTGAAGAGCATTTAGACAGGTAGTTAAAATTTTGGATCTTGGTGTGCATAATGTTTCTGCGGGAGAAACATTTTTACTCAACCATTTAGGTTTAACTTCTGATCAGACTGTTCTAATTCGTGTATTAAGGATGCTTCTATATCACCCAAAATGTTGAAGCATTGCATTAACAGATGAACAGTGAACTGAAATTTAAGAAATCTGCTTTAAGGTACTGTTATTGAAATGGAATATAACTAAAAAGCTCTTAAACTTGTTACAGATAACTGATTAGTCATATTTTTTTTAACTAAAGCTCATATCTTTATTTCTTCATTTTTTTTTACTTTGCTTTTTTGATCTACATACCCAATGGTTTGTTCCCCAGTCTTTGATCTTAGGTGGGTACCTTTTGCTTAACATTTCCTTCCTTGTAGTTGATGAACTGGACCTAATTTTCCTGGTGAAATTCCACTAATAAGTGTGATGGTCTTACTGATGGCAGAGAGAACATTTCCATCAATAAAAATCTGAGTTGGGTTTTGTTTCCCTTTCAATTAGGTTGTTTGACTCAGCAAAGGCTCTTGCTTTCAAGAATGTTCCAACTCGTGAAGAAGTAAGGGCGGGAAGATGAATTGAATTTCTGTGCTGTTTAAGGTTTTTTGATGTTTGAGTAAATTGAAGTTGCTTATTCTCTTTCCTTCTGCTTGATCGTATGCACAAAGGCTGATCAATTAAACTTTTCTAATGCTTGGCATTCAATTGCAGGTTAAGGAAGCCATTTTCAGAACATTAATTAGGAATGGAATGTTTGATAATTCACATATTCGACTATCCCTCACAAGAGGAAAGAAGGTTTATGCTGCAATCATTTGCATTTCCTATCTCTTTAGTTAAATCAATCTATATTTTAACGAGAAATTTTGTCAGTGCTGCAATTTGTTCACTATTTTAGAATATTGTCATCTTTTCAGGTTACTTCTGGGATGAGCCCAGCATTTAACCTCTATGGCTGCACCCTAATTGGTAAGCTTAATTCCTAAACTTCTAAGCTATTTAAGAGTGACTCTGCTTTGCCACTGCTCTTGTTTTGACACATGCATGTTTTCCCAGTACCAGAGTTACTACTTTTAGAATGTAGATGGTAATACATCGGCTCATATACAATTGGGATGATTTTTCCTTTCTTTTTGATGTCGGGGATCGTGCTTGCTCTAGAATTTACTTCCATCGCGGGCTTTCTTTTGATCCTCATAACGTTTTTATGAATTGCAGTGCTTCCAGAATGGAAACCCCCAGTATATGATAATACACATGGTGTAACTCTGGTGACTGCTACCACACGGCGTAATTCACCAAATGTAAGATTTTGGGCTTTTCTATGTCTTCACATGACAATTTCACATGTCTGAATAGCTTCACATGGCAATATTTTATATTCTCTTAGTTCATACTAATCAAAGTAATCTTACAAATCATTGATGTAATGATTTTGAACAATAAAGTAAACTTCCCTTGTCGACCTGAAAATTTAATTCTGTCAGGGAACACTGATGTGAGATCGCTAAAACACTGATTTTAGAATTTTATGAAGTGAGAAAAGAGAAAAGGGATGAATGTGCTTAAGCATTATCCATATGGGTTAGCAACATTGGTGTGTGTGGTGATCTAGGCTTTTTTATTATTTATGTATCTTACTTTAAGTTGCTTTGACGGTTTTCTCTTCTTCACCAGAATTTGGATTCGAAAATTCACCACAACAACCTGCTCAATAACATACTTGCAAAGGTATTGTCATAATTTCTGATCATTTGCTCAAATATCTTGTTTTCATATCAAGTTCCTTTTTTTTTCTTCCAAAGTTTCAGTTTTACACTCACTTACCATGCAGGTAAGGGAAGTTTTCTCATTTATGTTCTTACTAGAACATATGTTTTTTTTTTTTTTTTTTCCTGAAACCGACCCTTGACATCAAATATGTAGTTTTATGAATATTGCATGCTGGACTAACTACAATAGCAGTTGGACTGCAAAACACCTTGATAGTCGACCAGACAACTGTCACAGTTATGTTTCCTATTGAAATAAAACTGTTTTCACTTGCATGGTGCAGATAGAAGGGAATAATGCAAATGCTGATGACGCAATCATGCTTGACAAGGATGGTTTTGTGTCGGAAACAAATGCTACAAACATCGTAAGCCTTTGCTTTGTTACACTTTCTGATGTCAGTGCTACATTTACATGAAGAACCATTAGGTTCTTCATAAAAGCCACATGAAATGACCATTGACAACTAGTGAGGTGGTTCTCATTAAGAAAGATTCTTGCTCTTATAAATTGGTCAAATATATCATTCTACATTACTTTAAACGGGCTGTTGTGGAGAGTTATGGATATTATTTGTGCAGTAAACTTGAAAACATCAAAAAATAAATAAATTCATGGGAGTGCAGATAGGCCTAGCTCCTGCCATGATTAAGTAATTATCACTAAATTGTTGGACATTTCTCATAACAGTTTCATATGGGTAGCATCCCAGCCCAGTGGAGTGACAAATACTAATTCTTTGCACTTTTGCAGTTTTTAGTAAAAAAGGGCAGAGTTTTGACACCTCATGCTGATTACTGCCTTCCTGGTATCACTCGAGCCACTGTAAGTTGCATTGACATCCTTGTTTCAATTGTAAATTGATTTACCCAAGCATTCTTGGCCGGTTGAACTTATTTTATTGTGTTTTTGGTATGTAGGGGTGATTACAAATAAGTAAAGGCTGGATATTTTAACCTTAACCTTCATTTTTAAAAAAAACATTTAGACAAATTCTTCTGTTTTTTCGGAGACATAACAGATTCTTTTTGGATGCTGCAGGTAATGGATTTAGTGGTGAAAGAGGGGTTGGTGTTAGAGGAGAGAAGAATCAGCCTATCAGAATTCCACACTGCAGATGAGGTGCTCATAGTTACTTTCTGGAAATTCTTTTCTAATTATTTGGTCTTCATAAATGCTGAATTATTTACAGCACAATCACAAACTTTGTAGGTGGTAGTTATCACTATAACATTATAACCCAAAGCTGTTTCCACGAGGCAAGGATTCTATACTATCTCACAAATTGACATTAGATATGATAATGGTGAATAATTATTTATATTAAGCTTGCAATTGGCTTAAGTTTTGTCCTCCAGTAGTTTTCCATTATAAATGGTTTGTGTTTAAACTCATGAAGCCAGTGTTGTAGACTGTGATGATTACCTAAAAATACATGAGCCTAGTCTCATTACTTAATTGGTTAGAGAAGACATATTTCTGAAGTAGAAATTCTATAGGGTTGAACCATTTTGAATGAAACATACGGGCAACCACTTAAACATTTGAATTCATATGTTTTGCTAGTGAACAATCCTCTTCTGGTTTTCAATTTGTTATATTTCACTTGAAAAATTTATCAGTTACTTTGAACATTCATGGTCTGCAGGTATGGACGACTGGAACAATGGGAGAGCTCACCCCAGTAAGTATATTCTTTATAAATGACTTTTCCAATTATGTTAGTATACTAATAGTACATTTTGGCAGATTCTCTGTCTGCTGCAACCTAATCCATAACTAAACTCTTCTTGAGTGATTTTGAGGTCCTGTAGGTGGTGGCAACTTTTATTACAACGCCATCCTCCCAATCTGAACATCAGCTGATGAGTATATGAATGAAGTGTCAACCATTAAAAATGTTTCTAATATAATTATATACGCAATAAGTTTTCGTTCACTGGAAATGTTTTGGATACAATGGTTAGTCTGTCAGTCTAGTTGTGTCTTTTCCAACCTGACCAGAGACAGACCTCCTGTGAAGTGGGTCATCATCAAACCGTTCCATTTTCTGTATTTCTTATCGTCTAGTTGCTGAATCTTGTGTCCGAATGCATGCCATGTGGTATTTGCTGTGCAAATGTTGTTCTTGAGTCTCTTCATTTAATATTTGCTGCTGTTTTCAAGTAGTAGTAAGAAGTTAAGCAGTGGTAGTTGGTTACATTTTGAAGTTGACATTGTCCAAGCTAGATTCACCACTTCGAAGGTTTTTATTAGTAAGCTTCATCAACTCGTTTATGTTTAACTTGGCTCCGGTGACAAGTCTCAAGCAGATTCACAAGATATGGACACAGAATACTATGCTGGTTGAAATAATTTGAGTGCTATTAATCTTGGCACCTTCATGGAGTTTGTCTCTATCAAGTTCAAGAACTAATATACCATATCTTTCAGCTTCTAACTGGGAACATATATTTTTATGAATATCATTTAACAGGCTGTGAAGATTGATGGACGTGAAGTTGGCGATGGACAAGTGGGACCTGTGACTCGAAGGTTGCAAAATGCTTACAAAAAGCTTACAGAAGAGTCAGGAGTGCCCATACCATCCTATCAGGAGAATTAAATAATATATATAGCTTCTACAAGGTCTGATCACTTTTCCTCTTTCAGCAAGCGATACTAATAGAAAAACAACATTGAACAGAAATATGAGCCACAATTACTTTCACTATACAAACAGAATGTTTCATGTCATTTGTTTAAACGTATCATGCTCTTCTTGAACATATTACATCTATAATTTACCAATCAAATCATGATTTCTTCTTCTTTGTTTGATGCGCAAGAACACTATTTTTTTTACCAGTTCGTGAACCATGACTGCTGCTAAGAAACATTCTATGCCCTCTCCCTTTAACATTCCCTTGCCTTTCAACGATGGAACTTAATTATTTGTGCAGAGTGTAGACATTGTGCAAGTGGGATTGCTTTCATTCCCACAGAAAGAAGATTGTGCAGTTGCATTTTGATCGCCAGCATCACAGTTAAAGCACTGCAGATTTCAGATGCTTGTGGAGATGGTAACATAATCTTGGCATTTCTCTGCATGTTAACACAGAAGCTAAAATTGTTAAAGTGTTTAGCAACACAGGGCTTTTAAGTAATTCCCTACATCTTAAACTTCAGTAGGGATGTGTCTACTTAGCCAATGAAATAAATCTCAGACTGTTAAATAGTTTGAACGTGATTGTGGCATTTACTTCAAGCAATGTTATAGTATATATTTGTGTGTTGGTTCATCGGCATGTATAAGATTAATTCAAGGACTCTATTTTAATATGCCGAGCAATTCCCTGTTCTTAATTATACTAATGAAAATGATAATTCGGAGTTCGGTTTTCCATTGCTTTCTGATAAAACGGGAGCTGATAATTACTTGATGGAGTCTGATGGGCAGCTGCTAAAACCGGGGCTGGAGGAGGAAACACCATTTTTCTTCATTTTCGACTTCTCACAAAACCATTGGGTGGAGGAAGATAGAGCAAGATTCTAAAGGATCAAGATGTTCAATAAACTTGGGCTATCATATTGCCTTACAGGGACAACATTTGTGCACGTGTGATGTGATGCTTGGTGATGTAGTTATCTTTGACACTATAAAAAAAAACTGGGAGTACGGTTAAAACTGTTTTTTTTTTTTTTTTTTTTTTTAATTTGATGTTTTATTTAAAATTATTTTTTATATTTTTATATCATTTTAATATACTAATATTAAAAATAATTTAATAAATTTATAAATAAAAAATATTTCAAACAACAACTACTATCATATTATTAATCACGTCTTAAATATCATATCAATTGCTATGATGTGCCCCTACGAGTATGGTTACGTACAGGTGACAATGGGAACTCAGTTTTCTTCGGTTGTGTGCTATTACATAATGACTTCATTTCCGTGGGCCTTAAGATTGCTTTTAGCTAAGTGTTTTAGAATATAACTAAGAGGGCACCCACGTTACATATCATTGTAGGCTAACATTTTATTTTTATAAAAAAAAATTAAAAATATTGAATCTGGCTGCAAAGACTCAAAATATTGAATTTAACTAAAATATTATATTTAATTATAATATTTAATTTTTTTGCTTGAATTTTTATATTTTAATTTTTTAAAAAGATTTATGGTTTTTCTTTTGATAGTAATAATAATATTTTTTTTAAAAATTTATTAAGGATAATAAATAATAAGAATTATTATTATTAATTTTATCCTTCAAATTAAATATATGGTTGTTTTTCAAATTTATTAATTATCTTATTAATAATATTAACTATAATGAAAATAATAATATTTATAACACAAATAATAATATTTTTAATTATAAGAAAAATAACAATATTTATAACATAAATAATAATGTTTTGAAACATAAGACCAATTAGCCCTGGATCCTGACGCAGGACCTAAAAGAATTGGGTCATAACATATGACTCATAACACTTGGGTTCGGACACTGGACTCAATTCCTTTGGGTCCTGATGTTGGACCATCAAACTTGAATCCTGACGCTATACCAATTAGCCTTGGGGCTTGACACCGAACCCAAGAAAATTAAGTAGATAAATGAACCAATTATACTTGGACCATTAAGTTGGACCCATTACACTTGGTTCCTAACATAGGTCTCAAGAAAATTGGGTCGTGAAGCAAGACTCCTTACACTTGGACCCTGATGCAAGACCCATTACACTTGGATCCTAATGCTAGACCTAAGAGAATTGGGTCTTGATGCATGACCTATCTCTCTTGGGTCATTATGTTGGAATAGTTACCCTTGGGTCCAGGCGCCAGACCCCAAGACCTATTAGCCCTGACTCCTGACACAAGACTTAAGCAAATTGGGTCCAGACGCTGGATTCATTACACTTAGGTCCTGAAGCAGGATAAATTACTCTTGGATCTTGACAAATGGACCCATTACCCTTGGATCTGGACACGAGACAAATTACCTTTGGGTCCGGATGCGAGATCAATTACCCTTGGATCCTGATGTTGGATCCATTAGCCTTGGGACCAGACCCAGGACCCTAGAGAATTGGGTCCCAATACTGGACCTAAGGTAATTTGGTCCTGACACAAGACCCATTAGTCTTGGGTCCTGACGTCATATCCAAGAGAATTGGGTGCATACGTCGGACCTATTATACTTGAGCCCTGAAGAGGAACCCATTACACTTGTTTCCTGACATAGGTCCCAAGAAAATTAGGTCCTAAAGCAGAACCATTACCCTTTGATCCTAATGCAAGACCCAATTGAGTTGGGTGTTGAAGCAGGACCCAAGAGACTTGGGTCTACACTGAAGACCCATTACATTTAGATCTTGACGTCGAACCCATTACACTTTAGGTCTGGACACGGATGCATTACTAATGGGTATGGACACCAAACATAACAACCTTGGGTCTGAACATGAATCCTAAGCCTTGGGTCAAACATGACTGCAAGACCCAAGTGATTTGGGTCTACATCTCTGTTACATCCAAGGAACTTGGGTTAGGCTTTCCTTTCCAAACCCAAGTTTCTTGGGTCTAAAAGGGGATGTCTAATCCAAGTTAATAATAACAATAATAATTGATTTTGCCATTAAAATCAAATCTATATTTTTTTGATAGTAATAATATTTATTTTAATTTTAATAAATTGAATAATATTTAATTTGTCTACCTAAGTTCTTATATTTTTTAATCTTTTTTTTTAAAAAAATTTATAGTTTTCTTTCGATGGTAATCATATATGTATTTTAAATTCACTAATGATAGTAACAATAACAATAAAATTAATAATAATAATTCTTAATTATACCCTTCAAATAAAATCTATTATTTTTTTTTCAATAATAATAATAATAATTTTTTACAAATTTATTAATTATTATATTAATAATATTAATTATAATCAAAAAAATAATATTTATAATAAAAATAATAGTATTTTTAATCTTAATAATAATAATAATAATATTAAACTTGTTTGACCCAAGTTTTTATAATAATAAAAAAAATTATTAACAACAACAACAAAAACAACAATAATAATTGTTATTATATTTTTTTCTTCATTATTCTTCTATGCAAGGTCTGCAGACTCAGCCACACAAGTCAGAAGAGACCCAAGCGTGCAAGTCTGCACCTAGCACGTAGTTTTGCAAACCCAGGCACACGATTATGCAGATCCAGGGGAGTGGGTCTACTGACCGTAGGCAAGAGGGTCTGCACACCATGAGCATGTCTGCAAACCCCAGGCATGAGGGTTTGAACCCAGTGCGCATGTCTCCACACCCAGGAGAGTGGGTTTGTAGACCCCAGGCACGCAAGTTTGCACCTAGCGTGCAGGTCAACAAATCCTAGACACGCGAGTTTGCAGATCCAACACTTGAGTCTGATCCTAGAACCCAGGGTATAAGAACCCTAGCGCCAGGTATATGCCGCCTAGAGCCTGCCTACAATTACACCAAAATCTAAACTAACCATTTTCTCCTGGACCAAAAAATAACTTCATCTTTTTGTAGTCTCAGCAACTTTCTTTGATAAAAACAACCTTGTTATTATACTACTTCAATTCATCGTACAACTCTATGTGCCAAATGGCCTATTATAAATTTTATTTTTTACTCTATTAATACAGATCTAGAGAGCTGCTATTAGCAAATTGTTAGGGCCTCTTTATGTTTATAAAAAATGGCCCGTGGTTGATTTTCTTGGGGTACTAGAAAGCGTTAATATAATGTTGTGTATTACACACACGCGTATCAAACTATTTTATCAAAATTTCAAATCTATTGTGAAAAAAAAAACCTTGGTTAAATTTTTACAAGTAAATCTAAAAGGGATGGGAAATTATCTGTACATAATGCACAATAAATCTCGTCACAAAACACAAAACACTGTGAATGCATTGTTCACAGTTTTTTTATCTCATTTGTTTTGGTTTTAATGACCAAATTAAAGGTTAATTTGTTAGAAGATCGTAAAATTAAAAAATATAATATCAAAATAAAAAGACAAGTGAATGAGTGATATTTTCAGACTTTGGGGTAAAATATCTATTTTTTCCTTGAAAAAAACCATTATAATGGGGTAATTTAATGATTTTATAATAGGCCTTTTGGCATTCCAAAATTTAAAGGGGAAATTACGTCCTTTTGTTTTATGGACTGTCAACATCCATTTTGTATTTGCATTTGGATATTTTTGTAATTATCAAGTTAGTTTAGAAACAATTATATATATATAAAATTATTGACAGGTACTGCATTTGTTATCACGTGAAGGGCCGTCTAATTGTCGAATGCTATTTTCTAAGGTGGTATTTGAATTCTCATAGCATTATCTTTTAGTGTTTAAATTTTTTTTATTTTTTATTTTAATATTTTAAAATCATTTTAATATGTTAATATTAAAGATAATTTTAAAAAAATAAAAATGTATTATTTTAATATATTTTTAAATAAAAAATATTTTAAAAATAACTACACCTTGTTTTCAAATGCATTAGTTAAGCGTGATGGTTTATTTTTGCTTCTCCCCTCTCTGCTTCCTCAAAATCGGTGCCTAGCATTTATGAATATATAATTATTCTTTTAATTTTTTACTCCCCCTCCCTTTCTTTTTTTCATGCATCTTATCTCAATTTAAGGCTTTAAGCATCTATCATCACCACCGCCACTGCCCTACCTTTTCCGTCTTCAAAACGGTAACACAGTTCAACTGGCATCCTGACATTCTCCCCTGATATGACCTTCTTTTTGCATTTATTAAGGCAGCTCACAGTACCCTTTTTTTTTGTTTTTTTGTTTTTGTTTCATACTTACAAAGCTATTTGTTGCCTAGAGGTGTCGATCTTGAAGAGAGATTTGTGAAGATGTCTCAGTCTCAGCAAGAAAACAGTAGCAGGGATAAGAGATGGTCTCTCCAAGGAATGACAGCTCTTGTCACTGGTGGAACCAAAGGACTCGGGTAATTCCAGATTTTCAGTTCCTTTTTCGTCTGCACCTTCCATGATGTTTTACTTTAGCTCCGTAGTCTTAATTTATTTTAGTTAATTTCTTGGAAGATGATGCACAAAAGCAAGATTCCATTAAGGTCTCAAATCTCTTTAGTAAAACATAAGAATATTAGTATATTTTCTTCCCTCAATTTACAAAATTCAGCAGAGAATATAAATTGAAGGGAACCGCTATATCCACATAACAGTTTTTATATCCACAACAGATTTTTTTAATCTAAGGAAAAGATTAATGAATTCTATATACTTTTTTCATCAAAAAATTCATCCCCTGCTTGAGCACCCCTCTCGTGGATCTAAGAAAATGCTCCATGGATTTAGTGTTTTCAATGTATTGACATTATGTTGTTATCGCTAATAACACTGATTCCTGGGTCCATTACACGTAGTCCTTTAGTCTTTTGACAGCAATAACTGTAGACTTGTTTGCTGATGATCAATTATGATCAGGTATGCTGTTGTGGGTGAGTTGGCAGCACTAGGGGCAATCGTGCATACATGCGGGAGGAGTCAGGAACAGCTGCGTGAAAACCTCCGTGAATGGAAGGCGAAGGGTTTTAAAGTTACTGGTTCAGTTTGTGATTTGTCCTCCAATGCTGACAGAGAGAAGCTGATGGAGGAGGTTTCTTCTTTTTTTGATGGAAAACTTGACATCCTTGTAAGTAAAATTTATCTTCGTTTCTCATTTGCTCAACTCATTCACAGCACTTAGAACTTGCATAATGCCAGTAATTTACATGGAAACTTACATCTTGAAGATTATCAGAAGGACAAAAGCATTGCAGAAGATTACACGATCACTAACTCCTAATGTTTAGTCGAAGTTAAATGCTTGGGAGAATATTCAGGGGATAATTGATTCTAATCAAATCTCAGCTTGCCTAAATTCTGGCACTTGCAGTTCATGTCCCTACTTAAAAATATTCTGTAAACAAAACAAACAAGGTAGTGAAAAATACGTTCTGTTCTTTAGTCTTTCTTCAAACTCTACATGGTACCGGAGGCATCACATTGGCCAACGTTAAATGACTTCCTCTAGCTCTACTGCACTTCCCACTTTCTTCACACCACCCACTGTCAACATCCATGAACTCACTAAAGACAACTACACCACGTGGAAAGCACAGATTATACCTTATTTTATTGGCCTTGATTTATTCGGTTACCTTGATGGAACCATTCCCGAACCACACATGACTCTCTCTTCTATTGACGCCACCAATGCCAATGCCTCTTCTCCAATTCCTGCATACACTCATTGGATTTGTCAGGATGCCTTGATACCAAGTGCCATAATGTCCACATTAACTGAGCCTATTGTAGGTCAAATCAAACCTCATATGATGTGTCTAGCAAGCACTGGAAAAGATCTTTGCCTCACAATGCAAGCTCGTGTTTTTCATCTTCGTTCTCAACTCTCCACTCTTCGTAAAGGTTCTCAATCAACCACTAATTATTTCTTCAACATCAGAAAGATTTCTGATGAACTAGCTGTCTCTGGCCAACCTTTATCATAGGACGATACAATCACTTGTATTCTTGCTGGACTTGGGCACGATTATGACACATTAGCCACCACTATTACAGCTCGACAGGATTCTGTTACGTTGGAGGATTTGTACTCATTACTGCTGATTATTGATTCTATAATCATTGCCAACAATACAACATCCTTTTTTGGCAATGGTTCTGAAAATCTTTCTACTCGTCAACACAATTCCTTTCAACTTCGCAGCTGTGGAAACAGTCGTGGACGCGGGCGTGGCTACTATCGCACTCACCACTCCAATTATCACACCAGTGGTCGAGGCCAATTCAACAAAGAACCCATCTACTATTGCAACTGTCGCACGCAGCCGCACGGAGGCCGAATACAAAGCTAGCTCTTGCCAATGCTGCTGCTGAATTACAGTGACTGCGCAAGCTTTCGGAAGAACTCGGTTTAACCCCTACTCATCAACCTATCATTTGGTGTGATAAAATTGGAGCAACATATCTCTCTGCCAATTCCATTTTCCATACTAGAACACAAACATATTGAAATCGACTTTCAGTTTGTTCGTGATGTTGTGCATAACGAACAAGTCCAGGTCAAAGTTCTCTCCACCAAAAGATCAGATTGCTGACCTGCTAACAAAACCTCTGGCCACACAAAGGTTCCACCATGCCCGGTTCAATCTCAACGCCAGGGAACTTCCCTTGAGATTGCGGGGCGTGTCAGTAATGTACATGGAAACTTACATCTTGAAGATTATCAGAAGGACAAAAATATTGCAGAAGACTACACAATCACTAACCCCTAATGTTTAGTCAAAGTTAAATGCTCGGGAGAATTTTAAGGGGATAATTGATTCAAATCAAATCTCAGCTTGCCTAAATCTTTGCACTTGCTGTGCACGTCTCTACTTACAAATATTCTGTAAACAAAACAAACAATGCAATGAAAAATACTTTCTGTTCTTTAGTCTTACTCTACACAGAAGGGCTTAGAAATATTATGAGGGAACCTAATTAACCGTGACATAAATAATGCATGTAACTTGATATTGCAAGTAAATAAGAACTTGTCTGATTGCCTAAACTTTGCTAATCTATAGATAAACAATGCTGGGGGGAACATACATAAAGGAACCTTAGACTACACAACTGAGGATTTCGTATCCATCATGAATACAAACCTTGGATCTGCTTTCCATCTGTCCCAGCTTGCACATCCACTTTTGAAAGCTTCAGGAGCTGGAAGGATCGTCTTTATGTCATCCATTGCCAGTGTGGTTTCTATAAACCCTCAATATCCTATATATTCAGCTACTAAAGGTACTTGGCATAATTTTCTATCTCTCATCTCGTATTCCTTTCTGGTGTCTGTATCACAGAAGCTTGTTATGTTGTGATTTCTATATAATTGCAGGTGCAATGAACCAACTTACAAGGAATTTGGCTTGCGAATGGGCTAAGGACAACATAAGGGTTAACGCAGTGGCACCGTGGGCCGTCCGAACTCCTCTCACTGAACATGTACGAACTCTCCAATTCTTTAACTAATGTTTCTCTCCTTTATGCTTAATTTCTTTTCCTTTCAGTGCTCGTTGCACAAGTGCAGCAACGTAGGTGAATCGTTTTTATCACAGGAAATTGTGTCGAGGATGAACATTTTGAAAATATCTAATAATGCTTTTCATGTACGATTCAGTTTCTCGACGACGAAAAAATTCTGAAGGACGTTGTCAATCGAACCCCTATGAAACGACTTGGAGAACCAGGGGATGTGTCTTCTGTTGTCGCATTTCTATGCTTCCCAGCACCAGGCTTCTTAACCGGACAAGTTATTTGCGTTGATGGAGGCATGTCAGTGAATGGCTTCTCCATGGGCTGAAAACTAATTAGCTTCAAGGCCTGTTAGTTCATCTACTAGCTTGCAGGAAATGTACGAGAGAATCATATTGCTGGTTGTTGAATTATTATAGCCAAATAATAGTCAATGACTATCAATTGCCAAAAAGTTAGTTCATCTACTGACTTTCTTTTCTTTATTTTTTTCTTTCGTTTTTTCTTATACATAATTCTTAATGTTTAGGTGGATTTTATACTCTTACATTTCCTACTTAAACTAATACGTTTATGCTTCTCTATATCTAAGATTTATTCTTATCCAAAACTCTAATAGATATTAATCTTTAATATTGCAAAGTTAAAAACTATTAGAATTCTTATAAACTCTATATCCTAACTCCCGACTAATAATGAATTCTAACATTCTTTTTCAATATTAACTCTTATTATTCTTTAATCTTTTGCTCTTTACGATATTTTGCCTCAAACGTGTTAATGTTGTTTTTATTCTTTCATTACCAAACATGAATTTCTTTGACTTTGAAGAAAGTGATTTTACCTTTGTACTCAACACCAATTGCATTTTTCCAAGCCATATTCGTATTTTCAAATCTTCAATCAGTCTCAATTTCTTGTAACTTAATTCAAAATTACTCCTATTACTTTGTCTTGAGTTTCCACTAGAAACCTGACTCGAGTAAAACTCTAAATCTTGGATTGACTAGGTCGGCTATTGAGTTAGATTAAATTTAATGATTATGTTTCTAACAACATGTTAACTGAGTTTGTTTTCTACTAGAAATCTAACTCGAGTTAGGCTCCAAGTTTTGAATTTTTCAAGTCGATTTGCTGAGGTTGATTGAATTTAATGACTATGTTCCTAAACCCTTATCAACTGAGTTTGCTTTTGTGAGATTTATGAAATACTAACCGAGTTTGTTTTCTACTAGAAATCTAACTCAAGTTACGCTTCAAATTTTGAATTTGTCTCACAATTTGCTGAGATAGATTGATTTTAATGACTATGTTCCTAAACCCCTATCAATCCAGTTTGTTTTTGTGAGGTTTACAAGTGTCATAGCCTAATTTCTTACCCCTCATTCTTGTATATATTTTGAAAAATGAATATATATATCTTTTTAGTAAATTTAGTAAATTTTAATTATTTTGTTATTTTTATCAATTTATCAGTTACTACGAACTTTCATGCTCTGCAGGTATGGATGACTGGAACAATGGGAGAGCTCACCCCGGTGAGTATATTCTTTTTAAATATGACTTTTCCAACTATGTTAGGTACATTTTGGCAAATTCTTTGTCCGCTGCAATCTTAAGTGATTTTGAGGTCCTGTAAGTTGTGGCAACTTTTATTACAACGCCATCCTCCCGATCTGAACATCAGCTGATGAGTATATGAATAATGTGTCAACCATTAAAAATGTTTCTAATATAATTATATACGCAATAAGTTTTCGTTTACTGGAAATGTTTTGGATACAATGGTTAGTCTGTCAGTCTAGTTGTGTCTTTTCCAACCTGACCAGAGACAGACCTCCTGTGAATTCGAAGTGGGTCATCATCAAACCCTTCCATTTTCAGTATTTCTTTATCGTCGAGTTGCTGAATCTTGTGTCCAATGCATACTATGTGGTATTTGCTGTGCAAATGTTGTTCTTGAGACTCTTCATTTAATATCTGCTGCTGCTTTCAAGTAGTAGTAAGAAGTTAAGCAGTGGTAGTTGGTTACATTTTGAAGTTGACATTGTCCAAGCTAGATTCACCACTTCGAAGGTTTTTATTAGTAAGCTTCACAAGATATGGACACAGAATACCATGCTGGTTGAAATAATTTGAGTGTTGATGGGTCGTGGTTTATGTAAATCAGTCCCATTTAAAAGCCAACACATGAAAATCACAACCCAAGGAGGGATTATATCATTACCAACTTAAGTTGGATAGGGGAGTGCCCGTGCCCACCTTTATGATGGGTCAGGACACGTCCGCACCCAACCACATATTGGGACAGGGACGCGTCCGAGCCTGACCTCATATTCTGGCCAGGGGTGCAGCTGTGCCCCACTCCATATTGGGTCATGATGTATCCGCTCCTAACCCCATATTGAGCTAGGAATGAATCCTGCCCAACTCTATATTAGACCAGGGGCGTGCCCATACCCAACTTCATATTAGGTAAATGCTTGTCTGTGCCTAACCCCATGCTGGGCCAGGGATGCGTCTGTGCTTAACTCCATATTGGATCGAGATATGTCCCTGCCCAACTCCACTTTGGGCTATGAGACGTCTATCTCTGACCATTTTTAAGTGCAGTCACAAGTTTAACCCAACTCCTCTTAGGCTCATTGTGAGTTGAACCTAATACCCATCAGGCTGAGTGCACATCTAAAAAGATAACTCCACACTAAGCCACTCATACCCTGTGTTTGGATTAGTAATCATGATATCCATTATATCCTATTAAATACAAATAAGTTGTTCATGCTTCTATTAATTAGATGGGATTGTACGAGCAGTAAAATAATATTATCTTACTCACACAAGATTATATTTCTACCCTCCTCTACGTACATGAAAAGGTCAAGTTAAGTAATATAAAAGAGGGTAGGAACACACGAAAAGGGGTTCGAAACCTTATACAAAAAGACATAAACACATTTTCTATTTCTTCTTCCTTAACAATACATCTTCTTCTCCTTCCTCTTCTTCATCTTCATAAAAGCTCATTACTCCTTTTATTAATGTCTTTTCCACACAAAAATACCTTTCCTAACTTAATCTTCAGAGGGTTCTCTATCAACACTCGAGGGGACTTTGAGCAAGTATTTATCTAGGTTGAGATTTACATCCCTTAATGGAATTTATTAAAGAAGAAGTGATGTGGGACAATAAATAATAAGAATTAAAACAAGAAAAGAAAGAAGTTTTAAAGAAAGAATAAAGCTAAATAAGAGAAAAAAATAAGATTGGAGATATTCAAAATCTGCAATATTTTCATTAATCAACAAAAACTATCTCATAAAATGACAGAGAAACATATAAATAGTAAACTCTAAAACATCTCGTTATTGGGCTCAACCCATCAAATCAAACTATTTAACATAAATAATTTCAAATAAATAAAATAACAATGAGACATGCTCAAATGGACTAAATAAAATAACATTGAGATAGTTCCAAATGGATTTAGTCTCTCAACCAAAACGTGACAGGCTGGGTCATCCTACGTCGTCTCTGTCCATATACTTGTGTAGTTTATGGTGTGGATTTGGTGCCATCATTGAAAAACCAATACAGTCTTGAAGTGAAGATCATAACTATAAATAATATAAAAGAATTTGTGTGAATAATTCTTCCCAGGATATTCCCATTGATTATCCTCATCAAATGCTATTAATCTTGGCACCTTCATGGAGCTTGTCTCTGTCAAGTCAAGAACTAATATACCGTATCTTTCAGTTTCTAACTAGGAACATATATTTTATGAATATCATTTAACAGGCTGTGAAGATTGATGGACGTGAAGTTGGCGATGGACAAGTGGGACCTGTGACTCGAAGGTTGCAAAATTCTTACAAAAAGCTTACAGAAGAGTCAGGAGTGCCCATACCATCCTATCAGGAGAATTAAATAATATATATAGCTTCTACAAGGTCTGATCACTTTTCCTCTTTCAGCAAGCGATACTAGTAGAAAAACAACATTGAACTGAAATATGAGCCACAATTACTTTCACTATACAAACAGAATGTTTCATGTCATTTGTTTAAACGTATCATGCTCTTCTTGAACATATTACATCTATAATTTACCAATCAAATCATGATTTCTTCTTCTTTGTTTGATGCGCAAGAACACTTTTTTTTTTACCAGTTCATGAACCATGACTGCTGCTAAGAAACATTCGATGCCCTCTCCCTTTAACATTCCCTCGCCTTTCAACGATGGAACTTAATTATTTGTGCAGACTGTAGACATTGTGCAAGGGGGGTTGCTTTCATTCCCACAGAAAGAAGATTGTGCAGTTGCGTTTCGATCGCCAGCATCACAGTTAAAGCACTGCAGATTTCAGATGCTTGTGGAGATGATAACATAATCTTGGCATTTCTCTGCATGTTAACACAGAAGCTAAAATGGTTAATGTGGTTAGCAACACAGGGCTTTTAAGTAATTCCCTACATCTTAAACTTCAGTAGGGATGTGTCTACTTAGCCAATGAAATAAATCTCAGACTGTTAAATAGTTTGAACGTGATTGTGGCATTTACTTCAAGCAATGCTATAATAAAACGGGAGCTGATAATTACTTGATGGAGTCTGATGGGCAGCTGCTAAAACTCGGGCTGGAGGATGAAACACCATTTTTCTCCAGTTTCGACTTCTCACAAAACCATTGGGTGGAGGAAGATGTATAGAGCAAGATTTTAAAGGATCAAGATGTTCAATAAACTTGAGCATATCATATTGCCTTACAAGTTCGACTCCATTTGTGCATGTAAGATGTTTGGTGATGAAGTTATTTTTGACACTATGAAAATATTTGGAAACACTTAAAAATTTAAAAATTTATTTTTATTTAAAAATATTTTTTTTATATTTTCATATTATTTTAATATATTAATATTAAAAATAATTTAATAAATTTTTAAATAAAAAATATTTTAAACTACAACATGGTAATATTTCGAGCTCAAACATTTCCTACTTATCCGGTGTATTGCTATGATATGCTATTACATAATGAGTGAACTACTTCATGTACGTGGGCTTGAAGATTGCTTTTGGCTAATGTTTTAGAACATAATGTACATGAAAAGTATTATTTGGTTGAAGGAACAAATGGTTATATAAAATAAATATGTTTTTTTTTTTATAATTATAAAATAAATTTAAATTATTATAAATTATAGGGGATATATTTATTTTTACTGACTCTATCGAGTAAGAAATAAACTAAGCAGGAAAACGAGTAAGAAATAACCCTGCCACCTCCCTCCCATAAGGTAAAACAAAATCATAATTATCTTAAGTTTTTATCTATATTTAAACTTATCAGTTTTTTTTTTCTTCTATAGTTATTTGAGAATGTTATGAAAGTTATTTTTTAAAAGTTTTAAATATATTAAAACAATATTTTTTTATTTTTTAAAATTTATTTTAACATCATCACATCAAAACAATTTAAAAATATTAAATAAAAATTAAATAAAAGAATTTAAATTTTAACAAAAAGCAGTTTTAACCCATTCTATGGGCTGTATAATTTAGAGGACACAATGCGTTATGAGAACCAATGGAAAGAGATTGCTTCTAAGTTTGGACTTCCATCAGACAGGCATTTTGACTTTCAAGCTCTTTGCAAAGGATATTCCAAGACCACACAATACCCAAAATAAATCTTCAGTAGAGTTTCTTTTGGCGTCATGTGGTGCGTGTTTCATGCCATTGAGTTAGGCGTTCATTGTTTTTTTTTCCTTCCCTCTCTTCTTTTTTTAAATTTTTGCTTAACATTTAAAATTTTAGAATAGCCTTCTTAGAGATATTTGAATATCAATACTTATTATTTTAATTTATTAATTTATAATTTTTGTCATTGGCTATAAATTTTTTTATTTGTTTTCAATAATTCACAGTGTTTTGAAACCCGATCAGCGGATCGGGCAACCCAGCCGATCCGGGGCTGGAACAGGACCGGGTTGAAGAAAAAAAGAAGGAAGGAAAAACTTGGTGTGACCCGGCTGACCCAGCGGCTGACTTGGCGGTTGACCCAGCGACTCGACCGCAAATCCGTTAACTTTTGTTTTGTTTTTTCTTACCAAAACGACGTCGTTTTGATTTTTTTAAAAAAAAAATTGACCCAGCCGACCCGATGACTCGGTTAAAACCCGAAACTCGGGCCTTGGACAAGGCCAGGTCTTAAAACTAAGATAGTTCACATCCCCCTTACCACCCATTTTTCCATTTTCAATTTAAGCCTCTATCATCACAACAACCGCTGCCCCTTTTGCATTTATTAATGAGTGTGTTTGAAATTGCAGTAGCTGTTGTGGTTGTGGTTTGAAAAAAATTATTTTATAAAAAATAATTTTAGTTGAGGTTGGTTTGAAAAAATAGATGTTTGGTTAAAACTATAGTTGAAATTGAGGTTAAACAAAAAGTAGTTTAATATGTTTGGTTAAGAATGCTTTTAAAATTGAGGTTATAAAATATATATATATATATATATATATATATTAATATTGATGGTTTTTAATTTAAATATTGTAGATTTAACTATTGCTATTACATCATGAAATAAATAATACTTTATATAAAATATTTTTTATTATTCCATTAAACTATCCACCATTCCATAACGTACGAAATATATCCGACAAGGACTACAATTTTTATTTTTTAAGAACACAACAACATTAGGTAAAATACAATCAAGAACAAAATTGAGATTGCGATTAAATTTTATAAATGCGGCGTCATCAAGCAATCTTTGTCTAATCTATATAGTTATTGATAAATGTTTAACACTAGTTTTTTGAATAAAACACTATAAAAAAAAAAAAAAATTTATTTTGTTGAATTGGACCCGGTTCAATGCATTTTTAACTTTGAACTGGACCGGTCCAGTCGGAACAGTGAAGTCATTGAAGAAAATGGATGAACAGTGAAGCCATGCTCCATTGTTCATCCATTTTCTCATCATAAAAATCAACAAAGAGCTGCTTCTTGTAACTTATGGCTGTGCCACAGTTAATAGTGGGATCCACTACTAAAAAATCATGATAAAAGCATTAACAAATTTTAAAAATTGTGGCTAGAAATAAACCTTACCGGCAACCATAATACCAAATAGGCAGGCTGCTCATAGTACTTTTTTTGTTTCATACTTACAATGCTATTTATAGCCTAAAGGTGTTGAACTTGAAGGAGAGGTATGTGAAGATGTCTCAGCAAGAAAACAGTAGCAGGGATAAGAGATGGTCTCTCCAAGGAACGACAGCTCTCGTCACTGGTGGAACCAAAGGACTCGGGTAATTCCAGATTTTCAGTTCCTTTTTCATCTGCACCTTGCTTGCTGTTTTACTTTAGCTCCGTAGTCTTAATTTATTTTAGTTAATTTCTTGGAAGATGATGCAATCTCTTAGTAAAACATAAGAATATAAGTATATTTTCTTCCATTAATTTACAAATTCAGCAGGGAATATAAACTGTATTATCGCTTGTAACACTGATTCCTGGGTCCATTACACGCAGTCCTTTAATCTTTTCGCAGTAATAACTAGTTTATTCTTGAAATTAAAGGTGTTAAAATAGTAGACTTGTTTGCTGGTGATCAATTATGATCAGGTATGCTATTGTGGGTGAGTTGGCAGCACTAGGGGCAATCGTGCATACATGCGGGAGGAGTCAAGACCAGCTCGATGAAAACCTCCGTGAATGGAAGGCGAAGGGTTTTAAAGTTACTGGTTCAGTTTGTGATTTGTCCTCCGATGCTGAAAGAGAGAAGCTGATGGAGGAGGTTTCTTCTTTGTTTGATGGAAAACTTGACATCCTTGTAAGCAAAATCTCTCTTCGTTTCTTATTTGCTCAACTCATTCACAGCACTTGGAACTCACATTATGTCAGTAATTTACATGGAAACTTACATCTTGAAGATTACACAATCACTAACTCCTACTGTTTAGTCAAAGTTAAATGCTTGGGAGAATATTCAGGGGATAATTGATTCCAATCAAATCTCAGCTTGCCACTTCCTCTTTCTCCAAATCCTGTATACACTCATTGGATTCGTCAGGATGCCTTGATACCAAGTGCCATAATGTCCACATTAACTGAGCCTATTGTAGCTCAAATTGCTTCTCATCAAACCTCATATGACGTCTGGCACTTAAGCACTGGAAAAGATCTTTGCTTCACAATCCAAAGCTCGTGTTTTTCATCTTCGTTCTCAACTCTCCACTCTTCGTAAAGGTTCTCAATCATACTAATTATTTCTTCAACATCAGAAAGATTTCTGATGAACTAGCTGTCTCTGGCCAACCCTTTAACATAGGACGATACAATCACTTGTATTCTTGCTGGACTTGGGCATGATTATGACTCGTTAGCCACCACTATTACAGCTCGACAGGATTCAGTTACGTTGGAGGAATTGTACTCATTACTGCTGATTATTGATTCCATAATCACTGCCAACAATACAACATCTTTTTTTGGCAATGGTTCTGAAAATCTTTCTACTCGTCAACACAATTCCTTTCAACCTCGCAGCTGTGGAAACAGTCGTGGACGAGGGCGTGGCTACTATCGCACTCACCACTCCAATTATCACACCAGTGGTCGAGGCCAATTCAACAAAGAACCCATCTACTATTGCAACTGTCGCACGCAGCAGCACTGAGGCCGAATACAAAGCTCTTGCCAATGCTGCTGCTGAATTACAGTGACTGCGCAAGCTTTCGGATGAACTCGGTTTAACCTCCACTTATCAACCTCTCATTTGGTGTGATAAAATTGGAGCAACATATCCCGCTGCCAATTCAATTTTCCATACTAGAACACAAACATATTGAAATAGACTTTTAGTTTGTTCGTGATGTTGTGGATAACGAACAAGTCCAGGTCAAATTTCTCTCCACCAAAAGATCAGATTGCTGACCTGCTAACAAAACCTCTGGCCACACAAAGGTTCCACCATGCCCGGTTCAATCTCAACGCCAGGGAACTTCCCTTGAGATTGCGGGGCGTGTCAGTAATGTACATGGAAACTTACATCTTGAAGATTATCAGAAGGACAAAAATATTGCAGAAGACTACACAATCACTAACCCCTAATGTTTAGTCAAAGTTAAATGCTCGGGAGAATTTTAAGGGGATAATTGATTCAAATCAAATCTCAGCTTGCCTAAATCTTTGCACTTGCTGTGCACGTCTTTACTTACAAATATTCTGTAAACAAAACAAACAACGCAATGAAAAATACATCCTGTTCTTTATCTTTTTTCAAACTCTACACAGAAGGGCTTAGTAATATTATGAGGGAACCTAATTAACTGTGACATAAATAATGCATGTAACTTGATATTGCAAGTAAATAAGAACTTGTCTGATTGCCTAAACTTTGTTAATCTCTAGATAAACAATGCTGGGGGGAACATACATAAAGGAACCTTAGACTACACAACTGAGGATTTCGTATCCATCATGAATATAAACCTTGGATCTGCTTTCCATCTCTCCCAACTCGCACACCCACTTTTGAAAGCTTCAGGAGCTGGAAGGATCGTCTTTATGTCATCCATTACCAGTGTGGTTTCTATAAACCCTCAGTATCCTATATATTCAGCTACTAAAGGTACTTGGCATAGTTTTCTATCTCTCATCTCGTTTTCCTTTTTGGTGTTTGTATCGCAAAAGCTTGTTATGTCGTGATTTCTATATAATTGCAGGTGCAATGAACCAACTTACAAGGAATTTGGCATGCGAGTGGGCCAAGGACAACATAAGGGTTAACGCAGTGGCGCCATGGTCCATCCGAACTCCTCTCACTGAACATGTACGAACTCTCCAATTCTTTGGCTAATGTTTCTCTCCTTTATGCTTTCTTTTCCTTTCAGTGCTCGTTGCACAAGTGCAGCAACGTAGGTGAATCGTTTTTATCACAGGAAATTGTGTCGAGGATGAACATTCTGAAAATATCTAATAATGTTTTTCCTGTACGATTCAGTTTCTGGACGACGAAAAATTTCGGACGGAGGTTTTCAATCGAACCCCTATGAAACGACTTGGAGAACCAGGGGATGTGTCTTCTGTTGTCGCATTTCTATGCCTCCCTGCACCAGGCTTCTTAACCGGACAAGTTATTTGCGTTGATGGAGGGATGTCAGTGAATGGCTTCTCCATGGGCTGAAAACTAATTAGCTTCAAGGCCTGTTGGTTCATCTACTAGCTTGCAGGAAATGTACGAGAGAATCATATTGCTGGTTGTTGAAGTATTATAGCCAAATATTAGCAAAGACTATCAATTGCCAAAAAGTTAGTTCATCTACCAACTTTCTTTTCTTTATTATTTTCTTATGTTTTTCTTATGCATAATTCTTAATGTTTAGGTGGCTTTATATACTCTTACAATTCCTACTTAAACTAAGACGTTTATGCTTATCTAAGTAAGATTTATTCTTATCCAAAACTCTAATAGATATTAATTTTTAATATTGCAAAGTTAAAAAATATTAGAATTCTTGCAAATTCTAAATACTAACTCTTAACTAATATTGAATTCTAACACTCTCTCTTAGTATCAATTGTTATTATTTTTTTTTATCTTTTCCTTCTTTTCATGATGTTTTGTCTCAACCATGTTGATGATGTTTTTATTCCTTCATTAGCAAACATGAATTTCTTTAACTTTGAAAAAAGTAATTTTACCATTGTATTCAATATCAATTTTATTTTTCTAAATCATACTCATGTTTCCAAATCTTCAATCAGACTCGTAGATTTTTCATTTAAAAGTAACCTTTGGGCTTGCATATCTTCAATTTCTTGTAGCTTAATTCAAAAAATTTCATCTAGAAACCTGACTCGAGCAAGGCTCTAAATCTTGGATTTACTAAGTTAGCCTATTGAGCTAAACTGAATTTAATAACTATGTTCATAAAAATTTATTAACTGAGTTTTTTTTTTTCACTAGAAATCTAGCTCGAGCCGGGCTCTAATTCTTGAATTTATCAAGTTGATTTGTTGAGGTAAATTGAATTTAATGACCATGTTCCTAACCCTTATCAAGTGAGTTCTCTTTCATGAGGCTTACAAATGTTATAACCCAATTAAAACCTCTCTCTCTCTCTCTCTCTCTCTCTATATATATATATATATATATATATATATATATATATATTTCAATAAATTTAGTTAATTTTAATCATTTTGTTATTTTCATAAATTTATTTGATTTTTATGTGTAAAAAATAAAATATGATAGTCATAAAATTTTTTTTATATAAATATAGCTAGGGTTGAACTAGGATATATAATCAAGTATCACAAGTAAAAAATTTAAAGAGCTAATGATAAATTTAAAACACTTGATCAAATTAAATAGTTAAGGATTTATTTGAAAAGAAAAACCAAAATTAAAGGTTAGATGGATCAAAATTGTATAATTTTAGGAACCAAGTATGAATTTGTAATAATTAATTAGATCTGGTAATCTAAATTGATTAAACTAGGGATATAAATGGAAAGAAAAGAGTGATTTAGAGCAAATCCAATTAAAATTAAAAAAAATCAATAGCCAAGGACTATAATGAAAAGGAGAAAATATTTCTGGGATGAATTGACTATTTATTTAACTCTGTTCGAGTCCCATTCTTTTCAGTCCAACCAATTGAGTCCAATTGAATTAAACTAATTTAATTCAGCCCACTTAATTCATGTTTTCGGCTCGATTGTTTCCAATTGATTCAATTTAACCAAGTAATTAAACTCCAAACTCCAACAATAAAACCAAATCTTTTCAGCTCCTCAATCCCAGTTAAAAACAAGATTCTCAGCTCCTCGAGGCCCAAATTCTAGCATATCAAATCAAATCCCAGAACTTCAGCAATCAAACATCTAACTCTCCAAATCTGTCCAGCAAGAATCACTCAAAGGTATCTTAAGCCAAATCTCTAGCCTGTCAAGAATTATTCTCTAGCAGGAATCCTGCTGCAAAACAAAAGTCTTCCTTCTGTAATAGCACTTCAAAACGAGTACACAAGCAGGGCCACAATAGCAACAGGAGGGGCCACCAGCCTTGCAGGACAAGAAAAAACAAGACTGGTGGAACCACCACAAGCCTTGGATTTACCCAGAACGCCAGCAAAGAACACTGGAGGTTTTTGCAGTTTTCAACCAATCCCTTTCATCTCCAAGACAAGAGCACACAACATCCCATCTTCCCAACCATAGCCACTGCTTTTGCTATCTTGCCACGGTCCAACCAATAGAGCCATCTCCATTAGCCATCATCTCAATCATACCCACCATAACAGAAACCAGCCTCTCCTCAACCCAAATAACCAATTATATCATCTTCATCTTCATTGATTGTCGTCTTCCTCTTCAATCATCCACCAACCTCCTAGCCAAGACAACCCATTGTTGCTGCTTCTCACCATAGACCCGAAAAGCCGTCTCACCAAACACTCAAGCTAAATTAGCCCCCTCACACGCATCCTTGCAGTCTACCCACGCTCGTTCACCACCAACAGCAACAATGACGAACCCTACACCAGCAACAAATGATAGCAACTACTCCAAGGACAACAATTCAAAGTGACCATCACATCACCTTCTCCTCAACAGCCACGACACCAGAAACCACCACCATTGAATCACTACCCACACCAGCCTCCGCTTACAGCAACCTCGCTTTCTTCCTCGCCATCAAATGAACCCTCAGCGTACCTCTTTTGGCAGTCCACCTGAAGATACCCAAGCCACAAACGTTTGCAATCTCAGTTAAAAAATTATATGGTTTTGGTAGATTTTGAGAGTGGCAAGCACGAGCTCTCCAACACAGAAAATTTAATTGGTCAACAAGTGAGATACACACACTGCGTGGCCCAGTTTTATTTTCATCCAGCTTCTGTCCTTTCTCCTCCCTGAAGGTTAACTTCAAATCCGGACAAATATTCAAGTTATGTTTGTGTAATATGCTGTTTATGTTCATTTTCTTTTTAATTTTATATATGCGTGAGTCCAAATATTGTCGGTAACAAATATTGCTCATAATAAATAAATAATAATATTAAAGAATATATTTATTGATGTAAGTTTATTTTGTGTAAGTTGATATAATACTTTGGGTTAGCTCAATATGACTCCATCAAGACCCATTAATTAAGAGTTGCGTCTTTAAAGTCTATTTTGAGACTAACAAAAGTAAATGAAACAAAAGCCTAATCCAAATTTTTTTCAATTATTATGGTCCAATATCCATTATTAAAAATGACTTAAATAACAAGTTTTTTTTTAGGGGTTCAATGATTTTTCTTTTCTTTTTTTGTAAGTAACCAAAATAACAAGTCTTTTTTAAAAGGATTGAAGTCAAGATTTTTATAATTAACCAAATCAACAAATCTTCTAATTCTAAGGACTGACATCAAATTTTGATGTTGAGTACAATGGTGAAATCACCTTTTTATTGTCAAAGAAATTCATGTTTGGTATTTCATGAAGAGATGGAAAAGAGAAACATTATGAAAGCTGACACTGAGATCAGTGTTAGAATTCAACATCAACTAGATTTTAGGTTCATAGGATTTAGAATTCGCAAGAAATTTAATATTGCTAACTATGCAATATTAAGATCAATATTTATTAGAGAGCTTTATTGTAGTTAGGATATAGTTCCTTGATTAGTTCTCTTCTTAGTTGGAAAAAGATAAAAGTCTTAGCTTGATTTGAAGACTATATATAGTCACCTTAAACATTAAAAATTATGTATAATAAAAAGTAGAAAATAAAAATAAAAGTGAATTCTTATTTTTTTTTTAGAGCAAAACTTACATTAGTTTTGTTCCTTTACGCTACTCATGAATGCCGTCACTTGGGCTCTAAGTGTTTTTAGCATGTCTCGGTTGCCTATCATCT
Source organism: Populus alba (assembly GCF_005239225.2). Taxonomy (NCBI): domain Eukaryota; kingdom Viridiplantae; phylum Streptophyta; class Magnoliopsida; order Malpighiales; family Salicaceae; genus Populus; species Populus alba. The sequence continues at coordinate 3,016,850 of NC_133288.1, forward strand.
AAGTTCAAACTCACATTAGAGCAATCAACCCATTGCTCGAGTAAATAAAAAAACTATTAGGTCTTTTTTAACCTATTGAATAATTAAGGCAAAACAATAAGAATTAATTTTAATAATTAAAGAATTAAAATCTATTTATGCATCCATTCTTTTTGTTTGAATGTGGGCTTCAATGAGAGCTGGGTTGGGGACTGCACTGCCCATCTTCGTTCGTGGCCAGTACTGTTGGGAAGATGACCATATGAGATACGCACCCTGCACTATCAGGTCGCTGGTCATGGCCTCTTTATTTTTCTTAATCAGCATTATATAAAGAAACAATGTTACTGTACTGAAATTAAAAAAAAAAGGGAAGAAATGGATTTTAGTTCCCTTTTCTTATGCCTGGATTATGATTCACTCTGTGGGTCAATGGATGCATTAGCATGTTTTGCTCATTCCTGTCCTTGAAAAGAATGATTATTCTATGTTTTTCTCCATTTTTTTCTCAGCAATTGTCCATGTTTTGTTACTGCTTTACACCTTTGCAATTTATGATACACAAGAGGTCTCTATCTGGTGATTTTTCTGAAAAACTTTACCTGCATTTCAAAGATATGTCGTGCAATACCTCCCTTTGGATTTCTCTGTGTATTTTCTTCCCTCAGCTTTTGAGATACAACAAGCAGATCGCTTTAAAATACAAAGCTTTTGCAGAACAGTAATTTAACTAGTATTGTATTTGTGCATGGGGCCGAATGGGTCGGATTGGAATCCTTCAACTACTTGTTACCTAGCTATAAAACAAGCAAGCAAAACAAAAGGGGAGATAGAGAGAGAGAGTTGAGTGATAGAATCTTCCAAAATAATACTCAGAGCTTGTTCACGAATTTAAAATATGATTTGTGCACCTACCTAAGGATCTTGACCATTCAATAGTGTATTTGAAAAGTAACATTGAAAAAAAGAAAACCACATTCAGTCTTATCTGAACCATTATTAAACTTGATCTGGTTTAGCCCAGATTTTATATTAAATCGAATAAAAATTAATTTAGTGAAACATTAATGAGCTAGCAAGCCAATCTATATTAGAATTTAGTATGATCTTTCAATTTTTTTTTTTCAAAGTATCATCATGAAACTTTCGATTTTGAATGAGTATTTTGGGTTGACCCATCGGGTCATAACCCAATCCAGGATTATTTAATAACTTTGTTTAAAACAATGGTGATGTCTTATCTTTAAAATGGCATGTATGGTCATATCATTGGTATTCCACAGGTAAAGTTAAACAGTAAGAAACATCCTCTTTAGTTCATTTTACATTCAATCAAATACAGTAAGTTGTCTCAGTTATCCAAGTCTTGATGTAAATAAAAAAATACCAAAAAATAGCTAGCTTTACTTTTTTAAAATTTTCAGCCTCAAAAGTGCCTTTTCTCCACTAATAATTGCAAGAGGCTGTAAGTAAAATTGATTGCTTTGGCAGTACACTAAAAGCACTAATGTTACAGTACTCCTTTGCATGTGAATGTGGCTTGTCTCCATGTTAAAATTGGATCGTGCAACTTCTAATACTATGTAGCATCGCAAGGTTAGCGGTTGATGGAAATGCCAGCTCAGTTAGCAGGCCATCGCACTTCCAAGAAATTTTTTTACATAATTATTCTACAATTTAGAAACTTTTTAATCACATCCCTCAATTTTACATACTCTGCACCCCAAATTTTTTTTTTTTTTTTCTAACTTATCCCTTTTGATTAGATGATAAAAATCATTTATTGATTGTCTTAATTTGTCAAATTACTTGATTTCTTTCTTTTATTAATTAGAAAATAATCAAGTATATTTACCTCGGTTATTTATTTAACATGTCGCTTCAAATTCATAATAATTTTAATTTTCATGAATTTAATATACAATAACATCACTTCTTTTGTTATTATAGCCTCATTATCTGCTTATCAAAGTGATCACTATCAATAAATTATCTTAATTAATCAATAATTAAATTGAGCTTATCATATGCTTGCAATCATAAAAACATCATAGGAAACAATCAAACACCGTGGATCAAATTCCAATCAAACTTTCAAACTTTCATGTATGCTACTTGGATATAACAATAAACAAGGAGTAAATACTCCAAATAGAAAAGAAATGTAAAGGAAGATGAATCAACAAATCAAGAGTTGATGTATCATTGAAAAATAATAAATAAAATATTTGATAGACAATTAAAAGGATTAAAGATAAAATATTTTAAAGTGATTAGACATATGATATAAAGTTGCCCATCAAAAAAGTAGAAGCTAATTAATTTGCTCCGATACCAAATAGAAATTTAGAATAAAAAAAAATATTATTTGATAATTCATTAAAATTTTTATATTCAACTTATGTAGAGTTTATATAACCATAAAACAAGACACATAAGAAAATAGAATATCATATAAAATGCTTGATCATCTCCTGTGATTAGATGATATAAATAATTTTCTGATTGTTTGATTTGCTTCATTCCTTGATTTCTTTCTTTTATCAAAGTTATATATATATATATATATATATATATATATATATATAATTCCTTATTATTGTTCTTAAAAACAAATTGTTTTGCAATACTTGAAACATGTCCACTAACCAAAAATAATAGAGAAACATAAATAGAGTGCGAGACCAGAGACGACTGTTGTTTTAGCCCTGGTCCCTTGGAGACATTATTATAAACTTGAAATATGTCCACCAACCAAAAATATTAGAGAAACAGAAACAGAGAGTGAGACCAAACGACTGTTGTTTTAGCCCTGGTCCTTGGAGGCATTATTATTATCCTTATTATTGTTATTATGAAATTCAAAACATGCTAATTCATAATCTGCGTGCCAAGATTTTTACCAAAAAAATACTTAATACTCAGTTGTCCCTTTAATCAATTCATTGTCATAAACTTTATTCTCTTTAAATCCATCTCTCAAAAGACACTCAACCCTACCACCATATCAACTTTTTGCCTAGGGATTCGGCCGTGAGCACCGTACAATTTGATGGGGCTACAATTACAATCTCAATGCACAAATGATTTTGATTTGATGCCACAAACCACAAACATAAGTTCATCAACACCCTAATCTAGTCCTCCACAAGATTCGACCATGTCTTTGGACACTAAAATGATCAAATTGGGTGAAGCGGATTAAATTCAGGTTACATGTATATCTTTCAATGTGCAGGCTGTGTTAAAAGAAATTCAGAGATGCAGAGAGAGCTTAGCACTTCTTAAGGCTGCTCATCATGGCAGCCTTCTGTTGAGTTTCACGTTCATGAGGTTCTGATACATCACCTTTAAGCTTTTCTGAGTTCAAAATCTTGATTCTCAGAGTGTGCTTCTCCTGACTTGCTGAAAAATATGATATTGGACATGCATTATTTATCTAGCTAGCCATGTGAATTATGTTTGCTGTACGTACTCTTATTAGGAAACCTACATCACTTTTATAAAGCTATATATTCGAATTTCGCATTTGGACTCTTGCAAGTTTTTGACCATCTGAAAAGTTGATTCAATCAGCAATAATATGATCAGTCACCAGCAGAATATCATATAGACATGTTCAAGCAGATTGTATAAAACTTGGACTAATTACGCATCACTAGCCCAAATGATCAATTAAGTATCTCCAGGGTTGTATCTTTTGGGGTTGCCATGAAGGAATATATTAATTTGCTGGTGAAATGGTAGCTAAAGATTGGTTTGATGCCAAATTTGGATCGTGGACAAATATATATAAAATATAAGATTGAAAAAAATATATTTTGATCATCTTACTGAAGTGCCAAAACCTGATAGAGGGAAACATATGGTCCAGAGGTTTGACAGATTTGAAAGGCAAAAGTTGCAGCCATGGCCCATTTAAGCACCTACAATATTATAAATTGCAGCACAGATAATTCTTATGATAGAGGCTGAAAACAGTAAGATCTTAAGGAGAGGAAAAAGGGTGAGCCGTAGAGGTTAGGAGAGAGTATTAGTACAAACTAGAACAAAAAATATGCTTGGGCAAGGCATTAAAGATGGTTTGAATTGACCAAGCATCTATGTATGGCTCATACAGAAGATGCTCTAGAAAAACTACAAAAAGAAAAAGGTGGAGAAAAAAGTTACAAAATAGAGGAACAGAAACATCCAAATTAGACCAACCAGAAGAAGCTACACTAGGAATAAAATGGGAGAGACATTAGTTGCGATGAGCCTTTCAGAGACTGCCTAAAAATGCAGAAATTGCCCTCATATGGTGTGTAGAGGGCCAACCACAAAGGAAAATTAATAGTAAACTTTCTAACAATTCATCACACACTCTTCTTGAATCCTACCTAGCATCTGATACACTGCTGTAGCAATCTCATCCACTGAAGTCAGCTTGCAATCATCTTCTACCTGCAATAATGATCAAGCCATCATAAATGTTAAAACCTTAGCTGGGTTCCTCTTTTTCTTTTTCTTTTTCTTTTTTCCTTTTCTTTTTGTCTTGGCTGTAAAGAAATTACCTTGACACTTAGAGAATAAAGCACAATTTGATCAACCGTTGTGACGTTTAGGTGAAGAACAGTGAGGCGCATGCTATGCAGCCCAGAAACAACCTTCAAGAGCTGTTTCGGTCGCCTTTTCGATCTTATTTTGAGGTTGGCATGACTCTCTACCATGGTCACTTCTATGTCAGCTATAGTAGATTGAGTCTTATGCAACTTTTCATTCTTGCCAACAGAGTTTTCGAAATGAATTGAGCTTGTTGAGTACTGTGGAAATGTAAAGAACTCAGAGAAAGGCAGTGAAGAAACATGTTGCTGATTATCACCATCAGAGTTTTCCTTCATTTTTTTGCAGGCACCAAGTACTTGCATCTTTTGTTCAAGCTCCTTGACAAAATTAATAGCACCTCCGATAATTGATGCTTGATCGCCCTAAAAAATAAAGTTAATTACTGCTTAAGAGAGAGAAACTTTGCCGGCCACTCAAGAAAGTTATTAAGAGATGAAACTAAGCAAGAAAATGAGGAGGAGAGGGAAATGAGAGATACCCTTTGAACGTAAGACTCGGGCATTAAAGCTCTCAGAACTGAAAGATACTCGTTCATTTGCTTTCTTCTGTTTCTCTCTACAGCAATGTGAGTCATTCTTTGATTCTCAATCTCTTCTTTGTTCTTCTTACTCCTCGATCTCCTTCTCTTCACACGGGTAGCAGGCATTGTTGATGAATCACCTAAGTGGTGGTGATGATCACTAGTTGGAGGAGCAGTACTCAATAGTCCATTCGCTGCATCAATGCTTGCATCTGATGAGGATGGAATATTGCTGCTACATGTTAGGTGCAAATCATTCAAGTGAGGCACCATGGAATTAGGTGGTTGGAAAGAGTTCCAATCCTCGTGAAGAAATGTTTCTGTTTGGTTCTCGAGAAAATAAGAGCAGCTGTTGTCTCGATCTTCTTCATTTTGGTCTAGGCCAAAGTCATAGCTCCAATTCCCACCAAGCAAGTTGTAGAGCTCTTTGCTGCCGTGACCAAACCAGTCTTGTTGAAAGACTGCAGCCTCCAGTGCCATCTCTTTCTCTCTTATAAGAAACTCAGTGTATTTAAAAATTAAAAAAAAAAAAAAAAAAACAACAACAACACAAAGGAGAAGAGTAGCAGAACAGAAAGCACCCAAAAAGAAGAGAGGCTTTCTGCTTTTTGGGTCTTGTATGGATGGAGAAGCTGAGCTTTTAAAGGCCTTATTATGAAACAAATGATCTACAGCATATTGCACGTGAAAATGGTATTGAGTTTTTATTGAAAAAGAGAGGCGTGGAGGCCACAATATTGGATTAATTTTCTTTTTGAAAAAATAACAATATATATACATGCTCTATATTTTTCCTCTCTTTTTTTTTTTTGTTTTCACTCTCTCGGTAATACAAAAAAAAAAAAAAAAAAAAAAACTAGTTAAATTAAAATAGGATACTCATTTTTGTAGGCTAACAAAAAATAAAGTGGAACTTGTAATTTTAAGAAATATTTTTCAAATTACATAAATTAATTAAATTTACATATATTTTTCAACTTTACTATAACTTTTTCTTTTCTTTATAGTTGATGTTTACTGTGATTCATAACTTTTTGATTACGTTTAGCATTAAAAAAAAAGTATGAAAAAGGCAGAAATATATTTGATTAGAAAAAAAAAATTATCTTCAAAATAATTTTGAAATTAATTTATATTATTTTAAAATAAAAAATACAAGAGAGAGTTATTCATTCTATTTTCATTTTCTTATACTATTCTATCTCAAAACAATAATCAAATACCAAAAATTATTTTAGACTACTATTATTTTACTCTCTTTAATTGGAAGCTCATTGTTCTTCAACAGCCACACAATAATCAATTCCTATATTTTATTCATTCTTATACATATTATTTGATTTCATCAGCAATTCATATACTCCTGAACCTGTTTCACACACTAAAATTAAATAATTAAACTTTTTAATCTCCAAGTAAATTCCTCACATAATCACATCCAAATTAAAAGATTTTAAGAAATAGTAATTCAATCGTGACTTAAAATCTGAATCCCAATAATATATATATACACAAAAACAAGAAGAAGAGGAAGAGGAAGGCATCTAGCTTACTAACCATTGCCAACATCTCTTGTTAATTATTCCCCTTTCTCATATGAATTGTGAATGAGATTAAGAATGATCTATATATCCTGTTGGCTAAGATAAGAACACCCACCGATAAAATTGAAACTTAAATCTTTTGCCACATATTGCCTGTCTCTCTGGTTGACGTTAAGCGCGTGCATGCATGCCTAAAATCAGTATCATGGAAGTTTTAGATACTTGCAGCATTTACAACACAGTTGTCAATTCTATCTATCTATCCACTCACACACACACATATATATATAAGAATTTCCTTTTATTAATTGTCTCAAAATGATATTAACAAAAGTTTTTAAATTGGGACAGAAACTGATATAAACATCAAGCTGTCACAATAGCCAATTTCTTATTTTTCTTCTTCAATTTTTAGTAAGAATGAAGAATTATTGGTTTAACTTGAGCTTAGTACATAGGTTTTTTAAGGATTACATATCTAAAATAATATAGAAAATAAATATGATAAAAAAAAAAATTATAAACTAAATTAAATATTGAAAGCTAATTAAGTACTAAAAATGAAAATCTACTGTTTTTTTTTAAAAAAAATACCACGAAAAGAAATTAAAAATAGTGCCTTGTTCACTTTATTATATATACTTGTATTTTTTTAAATATATCGATGGATAAAGCATGATTGGGTGGCATATCATGAGCCACATAATTAAAAAATTGGATTTCTTTAAAGAAAGTTGTGATTAAAGTCACATCTGCCCCAGGTTTTAGGACAGTAACGAAATACCACATGCAGCAACAAATGGGTTAGCTTTCTCTGGCCTCTGTTCAATTTTATTTTATTTTTTTTATTTTGTAGCGTAACCGATACTCTGAATTTTATGTAATTATATTGGCCATTTTAACTTTATACTGCTTACCTACCAGCTGCACCTTGATATGATAACGCATAGAGCAGTCGGTCTACTTTAAGCCTTGATTTGTTCCAAAAAGTTAACAATCATTTATCATCTTAGATTTAAAAAAAATGATAAATGAATATCATAATGAGTTCATCTTCAATTCTTTATGTAATTAATTTTCAATCAGGCAGGAACTATTGTCTCTACGATATATGAATATCATAATTGATGTGTTTAATTATATTTGAGGGAAAAACAACAGGTTTAGAAGTAGAGGGGAGGGAATAAAAAGATTAAGTAATATTTGGAAGCGAAAAACATAAAAATTAATCAGAGGGTATATATATAATTGAAAACTTTCAAGATTTTAGGAGGTTTCTATTATTTTCAAACAATTATTTATTATTTATTTTTATTTTAACTCGTGAATGAAAAGTATTTTATTCCGTGAGTAGGATGTTTCACCTATATAGCCAAGCTCCCAAATCCCTTATCCTTAAAGTTAATCTCCACTCATAACACCTTTTCCTTCAAGTCTTTAACTATGTATGTGTAGGAAAATGACACTCTCTCACACACACACACACGTATATAATTTCTTTTCGAGCAGAGAAAATGTCCTCTAGCATAACAAAATAAGCAGCATCGACTCGAATTATGGATGTAAGACTCATTAAAAGAGTTAACTCTGTTCAAGACTCGTATTATATAAACTGGATGTTGATGGGTGAATTCAAGTTATAATTTAATATATATATATTGTTTTGATACAAAGAATTTGTTCATAGCAAAACCTAGTTCGAGCTAGGTTTTAGGTCACCGGGTCCGGAATAACAAGAGATTCACTAACTCCACACTCTTATCTTTGCGTGCAAACCCGCATAAAGCAAGAGCCAAGAACTCGAAACATGGAATCGCGCGGTTCACACGAGCCACCATGAACCACCAAAAACTTTTGAAGAAAAGCTTGAAGGTTCGTCATTTTGTAATAATATGGGTGGAATGTACGACTCCATTGAGACAAGTGAAAAATAAAAAAGACTGACATAGAAGAGATTCTCGCAGTGATGAAGGCCAAGATAGAGATTAAAGCTTCACTACTGGTATGATTTGTCTGATACATTTGCACGTGAGGAATCTACTTGACAAAACCAACTAGCCATTCATACTGTGCATTACTATTACATAATGTATAATACATATATATATATATATATATATATATATATATATAGGGAAAGTTAGTATTATACATTATGCATCAATTTCCTTCCCAAGGTCACTGTAAAAGGCAGCCTTTTGTTTCTACAGTTTCAAAAGAATGAGAGCCCATCTTTAGATTCTCGACTTCTTTGAGTGTTTCTTGAACAAACAAGTTTCTTGGGAAACAGAGAATTCTGATCCAACTACTTGTATTCCATCTACAAACAAGTACCAAAAAAAAGGAAGGTTTAATGCATGTGTTGTATTATAGTAGCATGATTACGTTTTCAAAAAAAAAAAAACTATTAGTATTCCATCTAAATACATGTAAAAAAAATTAATGTGTGTTTTGTATTGTTACAACACATTACGATTTCAAAAAATCAAGTTTTTTTCTATAAACCTTATAAATTATAAAACAGAGAACCTTATATTTTTTTAAAAAATATTAATTTAATATTTTTCAAACAAAAAATAATTTAAAAAACATGCTTATCCAAGAAGAAAAAACTTTCTAAGTTCCCTATTCAAATTGGCAACATTTTCTTTAATTTGCTGTTGGGACCATTGACCAATCAATCATAAAAGTATTTTTTAACAGGAATAATTAAATAATACATAAGCTGCTTCCAAGTACCTTTTACCCAATAATATTAATCCATAATTAGTTAATCAATAATCTAAGTTGCTTTCCATGATACGTCTGCAGCTAATAACATTATTGGTAACTTATGCATATATCCTTTTCGGTGGTCCTGCAGTAATTAGTACAGAACACAGTAATCTAATATTGGACATTAGTCGGCACATAGGATGATGTTCTTGGCAGTTTACCCTGAGAACTAGAAAAATGGACCCTGTAATTTTAAATCCATCAATCAGAAATAACTGTAAACCATGAAGGCCTACATGCACTCACAAAAATAAAAATAAAAAAAAAAAAAAAAAAAAAAAGAGGGGAAAAATGATAATGATGAACATGCCATATAATTTCTTAATTTTACGTGTTTTATAGGTTAATTTTCTCTAATACCATATATATTCAATAAGCCAGTGTTTGTAGCAACTTTCCGAATACGAAGGCATATATAATAACATCTAATTCAAAGGATAAGGAATTGAGTGTTCATATGAAGGGATAGACACGTAAACGTTAAAAAAGAAAGAAGAATATTTTGGATTAAAAAGAAAAAATGTCTCACTCTACCTGATAATCCAAAATCTTTTTTTGATGGTTTCAAGCATCAGCAACCTAAAAAGTTTCAAGAATATTCTGGCCTATTGCTGCCAAGAAATAAACCCGATCCCTACCATCTACTTTCCCACTAAGTTTTTGCTCTTGTGATTTTTTCTCTTTTTTTTTTGGCTAGATTTTTTTAGTGAAGAAATGCCTGAGAATAAATAAAATTATTCTTTGAATTTTATTAAATAATTTAAAATCTTAGATTGAAATACTTTTTAGAGTTTTATCGAGTAAATTAATATTCATTTTACTATCCTCTCATTAATTTCTTTTAATTAAATTAAAAAATTAAACACATAATAATATGATCTTTCATTTAGGATATTTTAAAAAATAATATAAAATTATTTGTTTAAACTTCATCTAGTAATTTAAATTTTTAAGTTAAATTGTTTTTTATGTGATATTAAAGTTTAATTAATGACAAATCTAATATCACTATCTATTCTATTTTTATAAATTAATTTTGGGTTGAAATATTGTTTTCTTGACATAGTATCATAATTTAAGTATATAAAAGCTAATCTAATAATTTAAATTTTTAAATTGAGATGATTTTTTTTATAAAAAAAGAAACTTTCACCAAAGAATTACCTGACTGGTTTTGTTTTGATGTAAAACATTCTGCAATAACAGTACTATCAAGGGAAGAGGGGGGAAGATGCTGGGCTATTTATATAAACAAGAAAGTGCCTCTACAACAAACCTGTTGAGTTGGATGCTCAAAGCAACCAACTCAATGGATATGCAATAACAGTATATGCTCAAAGGATATCATATATGCAAAATATGTGTTCAGATAATATTTAAAACACTAAATCTGATATTTGAAACATTTGGTTGTATTGTTTGTTGGTGCATTTAGAACTACGTTGGGTGCATTTTAAAAATACGTTCGGCTCCAAAAATATTAAATTCATGTTTTAAAATATTTTTTAAAAATATTATCCACCAATACTAAACACACAAATCAAATGTTTTGAATATCCAACCATGCTTTACATATTTTCATATCCCTTACAGATTAACTATCTCAAGACATTTTTTTTGAAATTTGGAAACGAAATCAAACGGAACTTGAGAAATTAAGTGCGTGCATGTTGGTACTATGAATTTACAATGAACTTAGCAGGTAGGTATACAATTTGGAATTTATTTTTTTCTTGGGTTGAATTGATCTATCATAGGTGTTAGCAAATTGGCATGCACAATCCATTGGATCCTATAAAATGGGAAGAAAAGATTAAATAGCTAGATTCTAGACCCTCCATTGTCCTGATGCATTCATTATTATAAGTTATATGATCAGAACTTTCTACCTAATACTACATTTTATATTTAAATAACTTATTAAACTTTGGATCACACAACTAAAAGCAATATATATTCCCTTGAAAATAAATAAAATTGGATATCAATAGACTAATTAGAACTTGACAATATTCATTTTTTATGTTATATACACACATTCCAACTTCCTAGCCAGGACATCATTTTTTTAGTTGTTCTTGTAATTATAACATCACCCACACCTCATTTGCATGTCAACCCAAAACATAATTTATCCAAAAATAAAAAAGAAAAGGAAAGCAAAAACAACAAACAATATTATACCACCAGAAATTAAAATAAGGGAGCAACAAAATGAAGTGTCTTGAAAGGATTCGATGACCAGTACGAGGATCCTAGAAATGAAGTAGGTAAAATCTCTTAGCTTTATAATATTATAAAATTCACCATAATTGGGACTAGCTAGGTCGATCACAAGATTAGGCATTAGGGCTTAGGCCGGTCAATCTTTAGACCACTTCCAAGATCGATCCTTATCAAAAAAATAAAATAAAATGTAAATGCAAGAAGCTAGGTCACGAATGGAAACGGTCTCCCAAATCTAAGTCAAACCTTCTAGTAATCATACCAAGTCAACTCTAAATTTATTGCATTAGCTGCAGATATGACAAATAATGTAAAATTAATGCAACTAATTCACAACCCTTTTGAGGATATTGGTGAAGTTTGATGTTCAAATGCAATGGATGCCGCCTTCCTCAGGGAATCGGTGTTCATTGAGAGCGAAGGGTCTTCCCATAAGATCGTCTTAAATATTTAGGTTTGAAGAATTGAGAAGGATCTGGTTCAATCAAATCGAGATCGATGGAGATACTGGCAAATTTTTGTCACTATCGATCCGAGCTGTGAATGAGACCAAAAGGTTTTCAAGGATTCAGATTTTGTTGTTGCTGATGGAAGGTGAATTGTGAACTAAGATATTAGCTGGTCTATTCTATGCCTTGTCCTTTCTTGGAATGCAAGGGACCCTTGTGTATCACAGCTCACCCTCTAGCTAATTAGACCATACGTAGTTTAGACACACGCTAACTTACCTAACAATTAACACTTCAATTATTTTCTTGTATTTTGCATAGGGGCTATATTAATTAATCTATAATATAATCGACATACACCCAACTTACCGCACAATTAAGTCAAGAAATGGCCTTAAAATTTTCATATTACAGTTTTTCTTCAGCTGTTGTCCAATGTACTTTAGAAAAGAGCAACTCTTCAAGATACCTCTGTCTATCATGTTCCAGAATTCAAGCATTCATGCACATAGCTTTGTAAGAGTACTCCAAAATAAAAATCAAAAGGTAATTTCTTTATTGGTATACTAGCTTCTACTAGCTTCGGTGCCCACGTTTCGCCGCAGGAACAAACAATTTTTTTGTGTGCAAGAAATGATGTTTAGCTGCTGCAAACATGTTTTTTTAAAAATAAAAAATAAAAAAACAAATATGTGACTCAACTCATAGACCTTACTGGATCAAGTAAACTGATTTTATTTCAATTAGACAAAAAAAAAATGAAACTATAGTAAATGGATCAAGTTTAGAAAGAAAAGTTATTAGGAAAACCTACAAATGTTTTTTTCTTGAAAGGGGACAAATGATGTATCACAATTCACATCTCATTAAATATAGAAGAATGAAATGAGGTAAAAAAAAAATCTAGTCCTAGTCAATCCAAGTTATAACCCCGTTAATCAAGGTTAAGCCAACCCAAGATCAATATTTTGCTAAATTCGCAGCCCGGATTATGAGACTGGAATAATTTAATGAAAAAATAAAGAGAATTATATAATATTTTTTTAAAAAAAAAAAATTATTTTAACTTTTTAAACTCATGACAAGGGTCATTAACCTAAAGTACATATCTGAAAAAATCATGAAATTCAATTCTCAATTAATAAAATATTAAATGATAAAATTGAAAAAGAAATTACAATTACACAAAATGATTAAAAAAATAGCAATTAAAAAAATGAAGATCAAAATAAATTTTATATTTGATTGAAAGGTGAAATTAAAAAAAAAATTAATTTAGCAAAAGGACTTAAAAAAATAAAAAGATGAGAATCCCAATTGACATAAAAAATCATCAAAATAATTTTTTTTTATTGAAGGGTGAAATTGAAAAGAATAATAACTTTTACAAAAAGACCAAGAATGAAAATTAAAAATCAAAACAATGAGGACCAAATTGAAATTTGGATTGAAGGATAAAATTAAAACCCATAAAACTTTTACAATAGAGTAAAAAAAAAATGCAAACACAAAAATAAGAACCAAATTAGAAAAAGATAATATATAGCAAATTATGATGGAAGGATGAAGTTGATAATAAATAAAACTTCTATAAAAGGGCCAATAATAAAAATTAGTAATCAAAATAATAAAGACTGTGTTGAAATACCAACAACCAAAAGCGTCAAGCTATAATTTTTAGGGGAGAAAATGGAAAAATAAAAGAAAAATGAAAGGCCCACCAATGATAAACCAGACCACCAATGCCGACACACGCCACTCTAAAGGCAAAAGGACACGACGGTGCTTTCAATGACACAAAAAAGAGCATGTTTGAATGACGAGAGAAGCTATACATGCGACCCAAAAGGCATTGGTGCCTCCCACACATTAGGGAGTGCATCACACATGCATTGTCTTTTTTTATATATATATTTGATGAAATGTTAGACTGCCTCTAAGCTAACTTCATAATCATTAAAAAACCATTATAAAATGATGAAAACACCTTTTAACTATAATTTTAATTTTTTTTAAGGGCATTTTAGTTGTTTCATTGGGGTATTAAATTTTTCTTTATTTTTTTTATATTTGTTCAAATATAAAATTGTTCATCAGCTTATATTATCATAAACAAAAACCTATAATGCAACTATAAAAATTTTCCTTGATGCTAGTTCATTTGTTTTCTTTTAAGGGTATTTTGGTTTTTTCACTGTGCAATTGGAATTGAAAAGGACTTATTTGTTCTTAGTCAATTTGGTAATAACTAATAAACCATGTCAAAAAAAAAAAAAAGTCTTTGGAAGCCAATATTATTTTTTTTTTTTAGTGGAGGGGCAAAATCACCATTACATTGTTCAAGTGAACAATAACCCTAAATCCAAAGCTATAATATGTTTTTAAGGGGTTTTAGCTTCTTTTAATGTATTTTTATTTCATAGGTTGTTCACTCCATGATTCTATATAATTGTATAAACAGTTTACTTTTCATTTGTAAATGCATGTTTTTTCTAATTTAAAAGGATCAAATTTATTTTTGGAGTAAATAAATTATTTGGTTGAAAGGTTTGTTTGATGAGCTTAGTTGCAATTAGGATGTAACTATTATATATTGTGATAATCATGTTAGGATATTGTGCATTTGACTAGAGATCACAAGTTCCCTTAGAGGAAAAAACATAATGATGTTAGGATATTGTGCTTTAATACTAAAGGATAATCTAGCTAATATTTTGACAAACTCGTTTTTGTTGTTTAAATTCAAGCATTACTTGTAATTGATTTTTTATAGCCTTGAATGGTTTGATGGTGAAGGTTAAGATTTTTTACTATTAAGGAAATTCAAGCGAAAGTAAGATTTTTTAGACATGGCATGAATTCAAATTATTAATATATAAGGACTTTACGTTAAATAATGAAAACTTTATAAACATATAATTGTTTTTTCTAAAAAAAATCCTTATGTAATTAATATATTACTAGATGTGGGCCCATACTACACCATTAGATCATATTATCTTTCTTTCATAAAAAATCTACAACTCGGGTTATAGTCTTCACTAGTCAAATAATTTGGTTTTATTTTAATTAAATGATAGAAAAACGATAGTTATAACAAACACACCATGAAGCATCATGCATGTAAATACCATGAAGTTCAAATCACAACAAATCAAACATTGAATAATCAAATTGAAAAAAAATATATATACAAAAGGATCCAAAACAAAAAATATATATATAATTAAAAATAAGTATAAAAAATGAAATAAAAAATAAATTAGAGGGTAATTATAAATTTTTTATCGAATGGTGAAATTAAAAAGAAAAATAATTTTAACAAAAGGATAAAAAAAAAAAAGAAGACCTAATTGAAAAATATAATATAAAATAAATTTGGATTGAATGATGGAATTAAAAACCAATAAAAATTATATAAAAGATCAAGAAAAAATTATAAATTTAAAGAATAAGGACCAAATATATATATATATATATATATATATCATAAATTGGAATTGAAATATAAAATTAAAAATAAATAAAAATTTTATAAAAAGTCAAGAATAAAAATAAAAAATTAATAGAAAAATGATTGAAGTTGAAATACCGATAACAAATAGTATATCTTTGGAATTTCCAGGGGAAGATAAAAGAAGAAGAAAAAAGTTTTGTCGGCAAAAAAAATATACCTACTACCGTTGATGACATGTGCTAGCTAAAATGAAAAGGGTTGTGACAGTAATTCTAACGATACGGCAATAAAGTATTTTTGGCCGCCAAAAATTAAATGTTGCATATGCCGCTCAAAGTGTGTTAGCAGCTCTCACATGTTGGCTCATGTATTTCACGTGTTAGCAAATTTTTCTATTTAAATAATATTTAATATTTACTAAAAGCCCAAATCACCCTTGCTCTACTCGATAATAATAAAAAAAAAAAAAAAAAACAGGGTAAAAAGATTAAAAATCCTCTTAACACAACTTTAAAATTTTTGTTTCTAAGGATAAAGTTTTCATTTTATTGTATTTTAAAAAGTAAAAACAAAAAAAAAAACAAAAAGAACCTTATATGCCAACTTTAAGAATTTTGTCTTCGATGGCAATGGAGTCATCTCACTTTACTTAAAAAATAAAAATAAAAACATTCATTTACCCCTAATCAATTTTTTATGACTAATATAACTATGTGAAAAGACCGAATTATGTGCAACTCCTAGGCCATGTTTTTTATTTTTTTTTGTAAGAGTAAAAAAATAATTACATTATTGTTGTGGTTAGTGA
The DNA here is from genome assembly GCF_005239225.2 of Populus alba. Taxonomy (NCBI): domain Eukaryota; kingdom Viridiplantae; phylum Streptophyta; class Magnoliopsida; order Malpighiales; family Salicaceae; genus Populus; species Populus alba. The sequence goes on from NC_133288.1 coordinate 3,033,213, forward strand.
AATGTACATGGATGTACAATGAAAATCCCTTTAGCTCTATCTTCTTTTTTATTTATTAATCCTTTACCTATTAGGACTAATTAAGACATATTATATATGAATGTGTTCGGGCCTAATTTTTCTTACTCCTAAACTCGAATTCTAAACTAATTAATACATTCAATCCTCACAGCACATCATGAATTTCTTCTAAAGGATGATCTTGTATGCTAAAAAAAGTTAGCTAAGAAGAGAAATTTATAGTTTCATGTGAATATTGAATGTAATTTGAGAGTTCTACAAAACTTGTATTATTTTGAGGGTAAGAAAATTTGTCTTCTTCACTTGTGGACATATGCAGAGTCCAACCATATAAAATAAATGTGATGTGTGATTGCTTTCTTTTCTGTTTGGAGAATTAACATTTGGGATATTCAGTTCTAGATTCTGGCAGATGCATGGAGGATGAGATTCATGGTTGGAGTAGAACGCAATTAACTATTGTTTTTACAATTGTAATTTTAGGAAATTGAATTTTATAAAAAGTATGTAAAACATGTTTATGACGCGCGTTTGATTAAACTTTAGTGGAAAACATGTTTTCAAATAAAAAAATCTTTATACGGTCTCTTGCTCTCTATCCTTATCTCTTTCCCCTTCATTTGCTTGTTTGTTTCATTGCTTTTCTGTTGGTTTTTTTTTCTTTTTGATTAGACATGGTGGGAATTTCTGCTACAAGCCTACAATATGAAGCATTATTAGCAAAGAAACTACTGTGTTTTTGCTTAATGTCAAACCAGGTAGCTAAACTGCTACGTGTTCACCTTCAAAAAAAAAAAAAAAAAAAAGCAAGAAGTTGCTGCTTTAAAACCCATTTGTTTTTATGTTTTAAAAATAATTTTCTAATAAAAAATTAATTTTTTTTTATTTTTTTACTTCAAATTAAATGTTTTTTTGTATATTTTTAGATCAATTTAATATTATGATATTAAAAATAAAATTTAAAAAATTATTTTAATATATTTATAAACAAAAAACACTTTAAAAATAATCTCAATCACAATTCCAATCATGATATTAATTTTCTTTCCCATCCGGCATCCATGCAACAGTTTAAACACTGTATCGTGCATAGAACACACAGAAGAATCATTTCACTTTCATGATAGTTTAGGGCATGCATGCAGTGAGAACTTCTTTTTAATTATTTACCAAGATGAACAATAAACATAAAGCAAAAACTCTAAAAAGAGTCGAAGTTATATACAGTGAGTTATAGAAGAAACTGAAAAGACAATGTCTATGACCATTGAGTGGTACTGTTTCAAGAGAAAGAAGATGTGATCATAATTGCAGAATTGGCACATGCATATCTAAGAGAGCTAGCCACCATCTTTGAATTCGTTTTAATTTCTTTTTTCTAGTTTCTACGCTAATATTCTAGCCAAGTCACAGTCGTGCACTATGTATGTGACTAAAAAATGTTTTCCCGCAATCAAGAATTTTCTAAAGTTGACGATCTTCGACAGCTGAGTGATATAAAATTTCTAAAATATGATTCGACATCTTTTTATTTTTCGTTAAAAAATACATTAAAATACAGCAAAATGTGGACCAGATAAACTCTGCTTCTAAATTCAGCTACGGGAACCTTTTCTTTTCCCAAATCTACTAAAAGCTCCAAGACCCATGAATTCTTGACACTTCCAATATCATATAGATGTTGTTGCCTGATTTGGATGCTTCATCCATTAATGATCAGAGGCAGAGAACCTCGCCTCGAGGTAATGGCCAAAAGCATTAATTGTACCCTTTTTTTTGCCTCTCTGGTATGTCAATTATTCAACTATACACGAGACAAAAATAAAAATAAAAAGTGCTGAAGAAAATGCCTCTTTTTTTCCTTTTTTCACAACTTAAGATAAGGCTGCACACGGAATATGAAAAGAGCTCATTATAGAAATCTCCCCCGCTCTCATGTCTCGCTGCATTATTCCTAGGAACACATTCCACTTGAAGACTGTACTGCTACAATGATGATGATTTTCTCATCATGCAATGCTTCGCTGTCTTGCCAATTGCCATCCATGCTTTTGTTGAGAAATTAGAGGAATGGTCTTAGCTTTATACTCATTTCATGTGGAAAAACAAAAGATTAATTTGGAAGATGGAAGTGTGTGACAAAGACTCCTTACTTTTAAGTCCTTTCATCATGTGAAAGCACCAATTTTTGTGGGCTCTCATAATCTCTACTGATATATTCCCTCAATCTCTTTGTCTTCCTCCCAATTTTAGTCTCATGTGAGTGAGGCAGGGAAAAATAAAATAAATTAATAAATTCGCATATCATAATCTGAAGAAACATCTCTACACAGCTCCATTAATTGAACCAAAACCTGATACGTCTCTATATATTAGTACTAGAAGCCAATAAAATATTTCTACAAGAAACACAATCATCATAATAATTAATTGCAAAAGGCATACGCTTTTTCCAGATCAATCCTAACAAACTGGCAAAATCATTGTCCTCTAAAAGTTTAATCAAACCCACCCATTCCTCACAATTCTCACCTACCTACCCCACATGTGATATCCCTTTGATTCATTATTATTTGAATCTATTAGCAAAAAGTTGTTTCACATCCAATCAATTTCTTCTCAAGGTTAATTCTAGTGTTGTGTATACTATGTGAGATACCCTACCCTAATTTCTAAGGCATAATAATTATCTTCGGGTTGTAAATATATATATGTGTCCAAGGTAGGCTCTTGTTACCTTTGGACAAGGGAATGTGACCAGAAAACAGTGCCATGGTCGGTACCCTAAAAGATGTCAAAGGACAAAAACTAATTGGAGAATAAAATGATTTTAACTTGGATTATTTTAACTTGGATTATTTATAATTCACTTTATCACTTTCAACCATCGAGTAGCGTATAATGATGTATTAAAGGGATAGTTACACACGCCAAAGTTTTAGTGAACAGCCCTTGAAGAAGATTCTCTCTTATCCATAGATTACATTTTTAGTGGTGTGAGAACAAATAATTACAACGTCTGAAGTTACAATTAACTGATCACGCATATTATAAACCATCTAAACTCCACTTTTTCTTTCAATTCAGTCCTTTTTATTTTTTCATTTCCTTTTTTCCATTTTAATCTCATTTTTTTTTCAATTTCATACTCAATTTGTTTTTAACAATAGTTCGGATTGCTATTGGACCGGTCAAGTCATCTGAATCACGTCGAGACAACTCATACATAATTTCATTTTAAACTCGAATTAAGTAAGGAATCGGGTTGATGGTTTTTTTATGTCACTTTCAAATAATTTTTTACTAGTTGGTTGAGTTGTTGTTGGATTGCCCAAGTCGATTTGGTTATGCTAGGAAAATTTCTACACAATTTAATTGTAAACTCGAGTAATACAAGAAGTTGAGTTGAAAGATTTTTTCTAAATCTCATCTATTATTAAACTGGGTTACCTTTAAACCAATCAGGTTAACTAGATCACATCTGAATAATTTTTATAGTTTAATTTTAAACCCGAACTAGATAAGAAATTAAATCGGAAAGTCTCAAGATTGATTTGTTGGACCGGAGTTTAATAACAATTTCAAATAATTTTCTATGACTTTAATATTTTTTAATTATGTTAAAAAAAATTGATTAAACCCACAACAGCCTATAAATGAACTAGTATTTTATAAAAGAGAAAAAATATGCTTGTCCCTCAATTATTATGTGATTCTCAACTACGGTTCTCAAACAAAAAAATATATATTAGCTACTAAATCCCTCATCCATAAAATGGTTGCACATATAACCTCCACTATTGAAATTTATGACAAAATTGGCATTTGTTAAGAAAATCTGGACCTTGTTTTTATGATTTTCAAATAAAATAATTAAGGAGAGAAGTAATAGGGTAAAGACTAGTAGATGGGGGGCACAACGGAGAACCTTTTTAATTTGTTTAGGGACCTAACTGAGAATCGGATGAAATAAGAAGTTAAGAATTTTGTCATTTTTCCAAAAAGAGTTTCACAGTCTGCGAAATATTAATTTCTTTTAATATAAATTCTCCAAAATGCGCGTTATCTGGCAAATTTACCTTTTGTGTTATCTAGAAAATCTATTTTTTTTTTAGGGAAATCTATAAAATTTTGTGGTTAATTAAATACTTGATAGATATTCCAATGGAATTTCCCTTCACATGCATTTTAAATGAAATTAAATGGGAGGGATAATAATTTTTTCTGCTGTTTATAACCCAAAAACCCAATTAATCTCTCAATATAAAAGTCAAACAGAGTTAATTTATCTCAAAAGCAAAAGATTTTTGGGAAACCTCTCGTGCCCACCATAGCGAACAAGTGCAATGATGGCTAGGGTTCTAGCTCGTGTACAATATTGACCATGGGCCACCAACTTCCTTTCCATACAAGCACGATTAATTAGCCGTGGCCTGACATGAGTGTATGATCATAGCTAGCTTCAAAATGGTTAATTAGAAGATTTAATTAGACTCTTCCCTGTTAATCCTTGGCACCACTATAGATTGCTACCTTGTATTTTTTTTTTTTTAATTATTAATGTGGATATCTGAGATAGCTTATATATTTTTTAATTAATTTCATGAATTTTAAAATTAACAATTATATAAATTTTTAATAATTTTTATTTTTTTATATGATATACAAAATGTTGGTAGCTAGAAAGCTTAAAAAGTTTGGTGGCAATATTTTTCACCATGTTTTTCACAGACCGGGATTAGCATGGACTCCGTTAATATATATATACACACACACACACAGTGATGGTTGAACAAGATCATAATGTGAATGGGATTGCTTAACAAACTAATCAATAATTTAATTATTTGGATTACATGCATGTGAAAGTCGATCTCATATACAGTACTACTAAATAAGTAGCTATAATTGCTGACAGCATGCCTTTGGGAAGGTAAGATTACAACTTTATTTTTTTAAAAAATATGGCTTAATTTTTTTAAGATGATAACTTTTTAAAAAAAATATCAAGACAATGATAAATTGGATTAATCCTGGTCTCCTCATAACCTGGATCCTTGACTTTAATTTTTTTCTAATTTCATTATATAATAAAAGTAGATGCTTATAAAATTAAACATTACCTTAAAATAGATATTTATTTGAAATTCTAATAACTTTATAGAAAACAAACAAAAATAAATCATGCAGTCTATTTCCTAACCAATCTAATATTGAAAAATAAAATTAAAAAAAAAAAAAGCATATTCGGTTGGTAAGTAAACCCGTCAAACTTGTGAATCAGGTAACCTGAGCTAGTATGTTAAATTCATAAAATAGATTATTGACTCCCTGAGAACATACTTTATTTTTTAAAATTATTTTTTTACTTGACAAATATAATAATAAAAATACATGATCGTAAAATCGAATATCAATCTAATACTAATATTTTTTTAAAAAAACCGTGAGAACCTTATAAAAAAATTAAACGAAACTAATTATAAAACTAAATTCTCAATTAACCCAATATTTATAGATGAAATTGAAAATAATAATAATAAAAAGTTAACCTTTTTGGACCCGTGAACTATGTCCACCAATCAAACCCTACAAAACCCATAAATAGAGGTAATTTGAATTAGCCTTGCAAACTTGCTAATTACTTTAACCATATTAAAAAATAAAATAAAAATATAAATTACAAAACTCAATTCTCAATCACTCCAATAATAAAAGATAAAATAAAAATAATAATAATAATAAAAAATAAAAAGAAATTAATTTATATAAATATTCCATTATATCTATCAAATGAGTGATCCAAACGTATTTAAGTACCAATGAGTATATTAATAAAGAAATTTTATTTGGACGGTCATTGATCCCTTTAGTCTCAAAATAACAATCAATAGTGAAAGCTATAGTTAATAATGTTCTATTAGAGTTGTTATTACTGTGAACCCTCGTTAAATACATTATAATGGTGAATAGCAATAATAAGTTAATCGAATCTGTTGTTAAATAAATATAACTAATTGAAGTTATTTAAAACCATGATTTATATTAGGAACTGGCATCTTTCAATTTTCTGTTGCAGGGATCCTCATCCAAGATGAGTACGTTTCTGATTTAGAAAATAATGTTAGCCCAGGATTGAATTCCATCGAGATTTCACTTAAGAGATTATAACGTCGGGTAAAATATAATTTTTAAAGCATGTTTGGTATTATAGTATAGGGTATTTGTTTTACTTGAAATATATCAAAATAATTTTTTTAAAATTGTTTTTTGACGTATCAGCACAATAAAATTATTAAAAAATAATAAAAAAATATTAAGTTAAAATTTTTAAAATAAAACACATTTTTTAAAATGCATATAAAAGCAAAAATGATCACACTTCTCAACACTTACTTAATTTGAGACTCTTGAACTTTTATAATTAAATGAATCATTAAAAGCCAAATTAACATGGATACAAAGTACCTAGCACAAAAAAAAGTAATTATTTGAGTACAATAATTAACTAGAATTCGACAAAAGCATGTATGTATGAGACAATGAATCCTGTTATGAGCAATGAGAGAATTAGTTGGAGTCTTTGTTTTGGAGGTAATACATGAAATTAACTATTACCATATATTTAACTTTTACTGTTTTCTTTTTGTCCTTCAATTCTGTATTCCCACGAATATCAAGCCAAAATAATTCATTTCTTTCTTTCTTTCTTTCTTTCTTTTTACATCACATAAAACCAAATCAACCATCAAATCCATGTGTGCGTCCGTCCCCGCAGGTGGGTGTTGAGCAGAGCTTTATATGTTCACTAACATATGCATGCAAATTGCAATGCATGTAAAACTTAAGATTACAAAAAAAAAAAAAAAAAAGGTTACAACATGGTAAAAAGTAAATTTAAGATTAAATTAAAATGGAATCCAATCATATTTGAAGCTAAATTTTGTTGGGAATTTTCTACTCTAACTTCAAGTTTGTTATAACATTTGAGGAAAATATCTTATTTGCAAAAATTTTAAAGTAATTTTTTATATGACGCTGAAATAGAAAATACAATAAAAATATGAAAAGCATGTTTTTATTATAGATGTTTTTGTGCTATTAAGAATTATATCAAAATGTAAATGCAACCACAATCTTTTTATCAAACAGGGTAAAGGTGTTGTGATCGCAATCTTGAGTATTTGACTTGAGCTATCATGTTTATTTTTGTATCTTAAAAATATTTTTGAAAAAAATTTAATTTTTTTATTTATTTTAAATTAATATTTTTTTAGTTTTTTAGATTATTTTAATATGCTGATATCAAAATTAATTTTAAAAAATATATTATTTTGATATATTTTAAAAAAAATATTTGCAATCGCACTTCCAAACATAATTGACTTTATTTGAAAGTGTAATTGCGATTGTTTTTGAAAGTATTTTTCGTCTTATTAAATTTTTTAATATTATTAAATTTATCTTGTTAAAAAAATTAATAATATAAATGATGTCATTGTTAAAAAAAATTGAATGTATTTGAAGGATATATTTTTTTTTATTTCTCTTTCCTCTCTCCTCATTAAATACCGTTTATATCAGTTTTACAATTTCAAAGAGATATACTTGTGAACCACGAATCAAATCGTAACCCATAAATCTTTAAATTGAGTTTTTTTTAAAATATTTTTTTCATTAAACTAAAAAAGTAATAATAATAACTCTGAAGGTTAACGGTTACTAATAGTCCTAGACAAGTTCAGTGATTTGACAAAAGAAACTTGTCATCATGCATTTGGAAGAGCACCCAAATCATTCATGATCTTCAGTACACGTGTCAACTCATCATGGCCTTTCATAGGGTAGCAGTACTCATCAATCAATGTACAATTCCCTCTCTCGCTGGGCATTATGCATGAAACTATTAGCCAACCTTGCAGCAAACAACGGCGCAGGCCAGAAACCACCCTTTTAAAATAAAAGAGTGGTTTCGATTTTTGGAGAGAAAAAATATTTTCGAGAAATTTTAATTACTTTTTAGCCCATCTTTATGAGGGCAATCGAAAGATGCTGACATGCGTGGGACAGTGAAAGAAGCATAGCTTCTCTGAAGGGAATATAGTATGAAGTCATAGCTCTTGCCCTCATTTTCATCTGTTCTTCTTTTGGGGACGATGGCTAGGGTTTGGTGCTTACTGCTGAACCTTTATTTGCTTTGGAGCCTAGGACCTATGTATGTATTGAACCTGTACGTCACTCGTGACCCATCGTGCTGATGTGAAGAATGGGTCTGATAATTCATAGCAGTCGACTCCAACTTAGTAGAAATCCAGGGTGCATGGGATGAATATTAGCCTCAAGATCATTTGCAGGTATTTTACCATGACCCTGCAGCAGTAGCAACGGATATTAACCTCAAGATTTGCAAGTACTTTACAAATCTGAAGTTGAGAAATTAATTGCATGTTGAATTCACATGTTCTATTTACTATTTAGGCTAAGTTTGGGGACGCGTCGGCACCCGTTATGCCACCTATATTCTCAAACAAACACTTGATCTTTAATATATATATATTCTTATTCTTCTATGTTTTATGTTACTTCTAATTATGCTTGAGTTATTAACTATGAACAATTCATGATAAAAGTAATGTTTAAACTAAGATTTTGATCGAAAAATCCATACTTGAGAAGTCTTCAGAGAATATATATATATATATATATATATATATATATATATATATATATATATATATATATATATATATATATATATATATATAGAAAGCAAACTGTGACGATGTATATTCAAATAAATGCCTTTGGAAATTGAATGTAAATTAATGCATGGAGAACATGCTAGTTATGGTTTAGTTGCACCCAATTCTGCTCAGTCGGTTTGCCAAATGAAATCGAGTTCTATTATTTTCAGTTTCCATGGCTTATTTTTCAAATGGGTTAAGCTAGTGTATGTTTATTTTGATTTATTAGTGTGTAGCTCTTTGGATAAATTACAGTACTAAACAAACTCTTTCGAAGTATCATGAAATTACAATAATTATCTAAAAGTTTAAAAATATATGACGAAAACTATCGATGTACCAAGATTTCCTTAATTATTATTTAGAAGAGATAGTTAAATTAAAGGTTTTAAAATTAGAGTAGGAATATGAAAAAATAATCACCAAACAAAATTTATTGGAACTAATATTGTTTGTGTACAAAAAAATAAACATTTCCGTTTCTTATATATTCATTCTTTCTCCTCTTTTTTTTCATTTTTAATTTAACTATAAGTTTTTTATTTTATCATGAAAAATATATCAATTTCATTGAATCAAAATTTAAACAACATATATCATTATTTTAAAAATCAAATTTAATAAATAAAAATATATCAAATAAAAAAACCAATTAAAATAGTGAAATATAATATTTCATATTACTAGTAGTCTGTTTTTCGATCAAAATTTAAACATCACATGTATTTTTTTTTGTGGTGTTCATTCTTTACCCCTGCAGACCAGAAACAGAGTAACCGGCAATAAACTAGATAGTTGGTTCGTTCTATATAGTAGCCTCCTAACCAGCCTTTTGAGCAGATCATCAAGTGCCAGCTCTACTTCTCCTCTAAATAGAAGGCTTAATAAAGATGATAGAAGGCTTAAATAATGGAGGGCAACTATCAACTAAATGATGAAAGATGAACATGAGAAAAAATCAATTTAAAAAAAATATTAAACAAAAACCCGATTCAACCCAGAAAAACTCGACTAACTTGTGATCTAATATATGAGATACCCCACAAAAATAAAAGCTAAAAAAATTCATGAAGCTCAAGGTACTCAAGGCCTAATAATCTAATGTTGAATGTTGAAATTAAAAAAATCAAAATTAAATTAGACTAATATTTAAAATTTGTGTCCCAGATTATGAAACAGGATTACTCCATAGAAGATAAACACCAAAAAAAAATCATGAAACAAAATTCATAATCATCCTAAATTAAAAAATAAAATAATTAGCAATCAAAACAATGAGGATCAAATCTAGTCTAAAACTCCATGAAAGAAAATAGTGAGGGAATAAATTAAAAAAAATAAAATAAATCAAGAAAAATGATTTTTTTTTAAAAAAGAGAGAAATAAAAAGAATAAGAGCCCAATTGAATAAAAAAAATGAAATAAAATGTTGAAGATCAAATTAAAAAAAAATAGACAAAGATAAAAAAAAACAAAAAAATAGCAACCAAACAAATGATAATCAAATTGGATACAAAAGGACTAAATTATATTTACATTTGTTAAAAAAACTAAATTGCTCTTCATTTAAATTGATTATACTAAAACACAACAATGAAAATACAAAAATATCCCTAGACATCATTTTTAATTTTTCTGCTTTCAAGAACAATTTTTGTAATTATACTATTCAATCATTGGTTTTAGTTTTTTTTTTTCTTTTAAAGGTATTTAAATCATTTTCTTGTGCATATAAAATGTTAAAATGTCAGCTTGTCCTGATTAATATATTAATGACAAATGAATTATATGAAAAAAATCACCTCAATAACTTGTTAAATAATATTTTTTTTAAAAGGCAACAATAATTATTTTATTACTCTAATTCATAATAAAATATATCTTGATACACTCTAAAATATTAATTTCTTTTAGTTTTTTTTTTAATTTATCGATGTGAACAAGGTAGTTAGATTTCATTTATTCTTGATTTTTCAAGGCAGATAACAGCTGAGATCAATGGCCCGAATGCATTAACTTCATTACAAGATATTTAGATTCACTGGCTTTGATTGGTCCAATTAATCCAAGCCTTCGACAAGTTCAAGAAAAATGGTTCCATGACATATGCTCCATTTATTATAAAGCAATTAATTGCACATGTAATAAGTTAAGGAGTTGGAAATTCGTGGCCTCAGTATTACGGGATTGATTAATTGCCTTTGTTCATGGGGTAAAGAAGTGAAAATGAATCAAAGGGCAAATAAGTTTCACTAATCTCTTGCTATAGATCATGATTATGATTGTAATGATAGTTGCATTGAACCTAAGCAAACTTCCAAGCAACGTCTATGTGTAGGCATAGAGAGAGAGAGAGAGAGAGAGACCTAGAGAGAATTTCCATGTCCCTTTCCAGACTAGCCAGCCTGTTTGCTGATGGACCCTCATCCTCCAATTTGAAGTTGACATCACGATAGAGAAATAATTCTTTTCCTGTCATAATTTCACACTACAAAGCACTTGTGCTTGTTCTGTGGACAGCATAAAATGACAAGCCTTTTGAGCAAAAAAAAAAAACTTTATTGGAGATTTTAGATGGAGACTACTACGCCCCTATAAATGTATATAATTCCCAATTATATGTATATATAATGTTTCTTATGTCATTTCCTATACGTTCACATAACCTATTCTATCTTTTATCTAGAAGAGAAGAATTGTATCGTTTTATTAATTAAGGAAAGAAGCTCCTGCAGTAATCTTTTGTATTAATGCCGTAATCAAATGCAAAAGGCTAAAGCTTCAAAAGCTCTTGCAGCTGCTATTAACTCGTTTGTCTACATGGCAAAGGTTATGTTTGAAATTGCAATTCAAAATAAAAAAAATATCATTTTAGCTGGTTTTTATTTAAATTGCAATTGCTGTTTGAAACGTGGTAAACAAAGGGTAACTACAAGTACATGTAATTGTGCATTGGAAATGCATATGCAGGTTTGCAGCGGCTACATGCACATGCACTGGGCCACCTAGCCCGTGTGGTTTAATCTTTTTTAACATTGATTTTTTGTGAAAAAATTTATTGGTTGTTTTTTAATTTTAATTTAACTTTTTTAATATTTGATTCATTTTAAATTTTGTTGCACATGAACTCGTAGCGTTGAGGTGTCAGGGATTAATAAATTATTGGCTTTGACTAATAGCATCTAAATGGATAACCGAAACGAACAAATATTTAGCTTCAGCTAATGCATCCTAAGTGGATGATGGGAATAAATGATTGATTAGTTTCAGCTAATAGCATTTGAATAGATAACCGAGATAACTAATCGATTAGCTTCAACTAATGATATCTTAGATGGATTCATCAGGATAAATAATTGATTAGCTCAACTAATAACATCCTAGTTAGGTTGGTTTTTTTTGGGCAATGCCACAGTTGATGTGATGTCAATTGGCCAAAAAGGACCACACTGGTTTATAGTTTGATGTAAGGTTATTATTTGCATGCAAGTTTTGTCAAAATTAGTAGAGAAATAAAGAATTAAATGCCTTGAAAAGGAGGCAATTCAAGCAACTTTTTTTGATGAAAATTGAAGAAGATGAACAGTAACCAAAACAGTATTGTTTCGATAAAGTTTAATTTAGTCTTTTAATTTGTGATTTCTCTTAGTTACACCCCTGGTTGGCTCTAAATTTTTAATTTAATGTAATTTTACTCCTGTCGAATTAGAATATCAACCCTGAATTTCAATGTCCTTTTCATATTAGTCATTAGTCTTGGTTTTATGCAATTTGACCCTTAGTTGACCATTAAACTTTAAATTTTCTTCAATTTCACCCCTTATTTCATCCAATTAGGTCCCCATAGCTAGATGCCTTTTACATAAAGGTCCTTGGCTGCAAATTTTTTTGATTTTATTGCAATTTTACTCTTGATTTGAACAAATTGACTTGGTAAAAATTAAATTTGATCTCTTAAAATTTTAATTTTTTCAATTAAGCTCAAATTGTGCTCCCAAACTTAATTTTTCACCAAGTAAGCCCCTAATAACATTAATTTACCTCATTTAAAGTATAATTAAGTCCTTGCACCTAAATAAATCTTTCAATTAGATTCAAATTAATTCTTAAACATAATTAAACTTTAATTTGACCTATGATTAAATCAAATTGACCTATTAAAAATCTAATTATATCTTTAGGCTTAATTTTTATGCAAATTCATCTAATAATCATGTAACTTGACTTTAAATCTGCATTGTCTTTATATTTTTTGATAAAATAAGAGTACAATTAGGCTCCCGATTCCATTCAAAATTGTAGCTTAATTTTTTTTCTTGCTTTTGTCAAAATACCGGTCTTCTTGTTATTATTATTATTATATTTTTTTTTTATTTTTATTTTGAAAACAAAAGGTGAAGGGAATAACCCATAAATGGGTTATGACACCTAGTTTGAGATATTATTATCAATTTTAATGTGATTATCTATAATTTTTTCTTTTATATTGGTGTCTTTCTCTCTCTCTTCAAAATGAATCCATGCAGCAACTAATGATATTTGGCATGAAAGTAATATATATGTGTGTGTAATCTTCTATCCATATTTTTGTTAGATATTTTCATATATCTGAGACAGTAATTCAATCCCAACCTATTTTATTAAAAAATATATATAAAGATGAAAAAAAAATACCACATAGCAAATTGATTTTTTTTTTAATGCCGAACTTAAGTTTCCCCTTTAAGGTTATTTTTATTGAAATAGACGCAAATATCCGCAATTGATTTAATTATTCTGAATGGCCACTATATATATATATATACAGAGAGAGAGAGAGAGAGAGAGTAATAAATACGTATACACTCTCTTCTTAGCAGACTTCGGATGGAAAATGAGTGATGGTTGCGTGTATTTCCTCCAATGTCCGTCCTTTAGTCTCAGGCACCAACTTCCAAATGAACACGGCGGTGACACCACATATAGCGGCGAAGAAAAAAAAAGTTCCTACAAAATAATAGCCACCATAGACAGCACAATTAATTACTTGACTTCAACCGTCTCTGTGTGCTGCAGAGACGCCAAGAAAGTGAGAGTAATTCACCTGTCGAGCTCCACTCCATCATAAAACTGAAGGAGTATGTCATGATCCAAGAGGCGGACCAATTGACTAAAGTCACTAAACTTCCAGCTGAGGCTTTCACGTCTAGAGGAAATATCTACAATAAAATCTCATTAATCTATTTAAGCTTCAAAACCTTATAAGAAGATGTTCATTAATTAAGAAAATATATGCGTACCTCTGACATTATAACCCAAGGTATTCCTGACATGCCTATTGCAAAAGTAACACCATAACCCTGGTTGCAACGTCAAAGAAATGAGAAGGAAACTTGGATCACAACACGAACATTTTGGTCACATTTTGTGTGGAAAAAAGAGTGATGCGTTTCCTTACTATTATATATATAAATGCAAAGCAAATGCTAATTAGTAAACGAAGAAGGGAGAAAATATGATAAATTAAAGAAATTGAACATAAGCTAATTAAGGATGGAAATTAAACATGGCTTTAATCTGGACTGAATTACGTACCAATAAGCCAATAAATGTAAAAGTCGGAGTTAGCTCTTTCAAATAGTGTAGTTCCTGCTCATAAAAAAAATAAAAAGGGGAAGTAAATTTCAAAGTTGGCTCATCACCCGGCTCAAGATTTGAGTCAAGAATTAAAAAAAATTATCTTGAATTAATCAAAATAATGTTATTTTAATTTTTTTAAATTTAAAATAACATCATTTTGTAAAAATAAAATAAAAATAAACTAAATTTTATTCGGGTCGTCTCATAATAAATTAATTAAATCAATTTTATATTGATTTTTTTAACACTATGCTGAGTAAAGGGATGGATTGGCTAGATCCTGGTTGATCCACCAACCAGACAAATTTTAATAACTAAATAGTTTGGAAAGACATGCTAAAATTTGAATATAATGCAAGAATAAAACCGTAGATGTATTTGCAACAGTATGGCAGAAACACAAATCTAAATTTGATTAAACCTGCAAGAGGAATGACAACCCAACGAGGACTAAACTTAAACACGTTCCAATGGAAGAAACCTGCAAATATCCGTACACTTTCATTACAAATGATATGATCATTTCAAGCTTTTTAAAACGAAATCATTATCATCTGAATTACTAACCAAAAGAAGTCTTCTTCTTCCTGATATATCCAACAAGAGTACACCTGCAATAGACGCTGGGATCTGCAGAAAAATCATCAACATTCTAAGATCTACGCACACAAAGCCATTAAACTTGCTCCCACATAAAAGTAAACAAAAAAAAGACCAGGAAAATACCTGCAAAATGCCTGCCGTTGTAGTACCAATGATAGTTGAAAAATCTAGGCAAAACCAAGCAAATTCATCACTTAGCCCATCTTCACAGTTCATTCTCTATATAAGAAATACTAAATTGAGGCACTTAACAATGAGCAAATGAGATTAAATCAGACTAAATTAACAAGACTAGGATGTCTCATAGGCGAAAGTGAGACAGAAATGTAGATTTTGAAAAGAAAAAAAAATTGTTTCGTGTCATCTCTTATGTATGCATCAAATATGGCACAAGTCAAGCTGTGAATAATATGCAAGAGACAACTTACTAGCTTTAACATATATAGAGCTAGAATAATATGACATAGCACTAGTTCCTCCAAATTGTTGCAGTAACATTAGTCCTACTCCAACCTCATCAATTTAAATAATCAGAATTAAGAAAGTTCATTAGTTATAAAAAATGAAGGAAAATAATTTATGAAAATAAAAAAAAAATTAAGGGAAGGAATTACTCTACACTTACAATTATTGGATAAGCATATTTACTCTGAAATAAGTTCAGAAATTGAGCTTTTGAGTTGTGTTGAGAGATATCTATAGTATCCTATAAAACAATGGAATTATTTGTCAAATGATTTTTCTAAAAAAAAATTATATAATTCAATTCATAAATAGTAGAGAAATGAAGTTGAAATGTTACTCTGATATCATTTGCTTCTTGAGAAATATCAACATTCATTCCTCTAAGCCATTGCAAAGTAGTCTCAAACTCTTTCTCACGATCAAGTTTTGCCTGTTGGACAATTTACTCTTCATTTTATGTTTTAAATGGACCCTAAGCAAAATTTACACTATTATTAAACCCGGCTCGACAAGTTATTTCATGATCCGGTTAATCCACCTCACCTCCTAACCTAATCAGATATAAAAAAACCCCTTACAGTTGACTTGATTAACTTGTCAGGTGAATTCACAACCTAGTTGTTTTTGTCAAAAATCAATTGCTTTTACTTTTATTTAAAAAAAAAAAAAAAAAAAACTGATTGATGTAGGTCAACCTACCTCCCCATAAAATGGATCTTCTGCTGTACTTGGGTTAACCTATATGGGATTTAATAACTATGAAAAATTAAAACAAAGCAGTAATAAATTGGACTCACCAACCATCTAGGTGACTCCGGAATGAAGAATAAACCCACAAGTTGCAGTATACATGGAAGAAGACCTGAAAACAGGATCCGGTTAATACATTAAATAATACTAATCTCTAAACTACTTTGTAGATTGAATTCATAAGAAGATTAAGAAACTTTACCAATCAGAGATAAAGCACGCCAAGAAATAATATTTCCAATGAAATATACAAGGGCGAAGCCGAGACTTACCATCAACTAAACACATTAAAAAAAAAGGAATAAAAATCAGACTGTTGGATATTATACTTGATCATCGACAAGGCATTAGCTTTACCTGCTGACCTGATGTAAATCCTCCCCTATGATTCTTGGGTGTTATTTCTGCGATATATACTGGGACCTGTCATGAAGAATGACCATAAAATTCTATTTCATCTTAGAATTTTGCCTATAAAATATAAAAATACGTAGCCATATATATATATATATGAAAACAGGTAATTTCGAAACCCATGCAATTACCACATATGTAATAAGCCCAACTCCAACTCCAATCGATAGTCTTCCAATATCCAACCACCAAGCATTCTTCAAACAAAAAAATAAATTTATGGATCATATTAAAGACTATTTTTCGAAACAATATAAACATGAAATGAATAATTTCTCAAGCACAAATTAAAGATCGGTATTACATCATGTTGGGGAAAAAAAAAAAGAGTGCTAAGAGGAGGGGGGGAATTAAAACCTTAGCGAACGCTATTAGGAGCCATCCTGGGATGCAAAATATTTCAGATAGCCACATTGTCTGCTTGAGAAGAACACCAAATTAATATGAATGGATTAAAGGCTTCTTAATTTAATTTAATTTTGTGGGGTTGAAATCGTATGCAAGTATGTGTATATTAATTACTCGTTTTCGGCCAATAAAATCTGCAATCTTTCCACTTGGAATCGCACCGATCATTCCTCCGATTGTCATTATTGAACCAAAAACTGAGTACTGCAAAATGTGAAGGGAAATTAGAAACATCCGTCGATTCCATAGAAAATGTCAAGGATATGGAAATCAAAATAATAATTTCCCATTGGACAAGATTATTTGCATGAATTATTTACTTCATCTTAACAGGATTAGAGATTTTATCAATGGATTTATTCCAATATGTTCTTGTTACATGAGACAGGCCATCCATGTGCGACTCATAATTTTAATGCTTCAAAAGAAAATATTTACACGCCGTTCTCGGTTTGGAATTGCATTTTAAATAGTATTTCATAAAAAATTAATTATTTTTGTTTAAAATTAATTATTTTTTTATTTTCAAATCGTTTTGATGTGCTAAAATCAAAAATATTTTTTTAAAAAAAAATTTATTTTAATGTATTTTAAAATAAAAAATATTTTCAAAAACAACTGTTACCATATTTTCAAACATTTTTTTTTCAATTAAATTGAAATTTAAATCAGTTGAATTTAAGTATGGTGAAATTGATGATTTAGTTGATTTGATTAAATTTAAATAAATCCCGACAAGGTAAACTTCAAAAATATATTTTAGTTTTTATCCAAGATATAATTTTAAAATAAATTCAGATTAATTTATTGAACCACAGGTTAATTAGATAAATCAACTAGCTCGGGTATCAAACCGATACTGATAACAATACTTCAATGATCTCTTATTTTGCTCAAACTAAAAATAAATAAATTAGAGTATGAAAAGCACTAACTTCTGACACCGAGAGGCCCAAGTCTTTCCTGATCCCAGATTCAGCTGTTGATGAATAGCCCACCTGAAGCAATTTATCTCAATGTCAGTACAATGTGGTTTTTATTGAAATTACTTGAGCAATATTAGTTGTGGAGTTTACTGAGAATGAGTCCTTGAATTATATTTTTGTATAAATACCACTCAGATTTTATCAAAAACATCAATCACGTTATAAAAATAAAATAAATGATTTTTTTATCAAATAATATAAACATGGCCTGGCCAGTAAATAAAAAGCCCATGAATCAATGGAGGGTCCAGTACTGGTTCAGCAGCAATATTGCAATCAAGTTCATGCAGCCATTAGGATTTCTACGGTGCAGTGAGTTTTCTAGTCGGGCCATAAAATGGAGGGCTCGAAGAGGCCTAGTAGGAGAGTCCATAGCAAAATAGAAGTTTAGGCTTTAAAATCTTATAAAATATTCTTATTGGCAAAGTTTACTCCTCGTAAGAAGTTAACAATTTGTAGCATTGATTTAATCTAAAATATTAAAAATTAATCGAATAGTGATGAATTTTTAATATAATATTGGAGCTTTGATGACCAAGTGGTTGTAAGTTCAAATCTTGTTATTTTTATTATTTAATAAAAATTAATTATAAGGTAATGTGAATTTATGTAAATTTTAAATTTAAAAATTTTTTATTTAGAAATGCATTAAAGAATAATATAAATTATTTTTTAAATGTAACATTCATGACTCACTCAATTTGTCAATCAATAGACTTAGTGGATGAATTTTTATAAGAAATTCAATTAAATTCAGAAATTTTGACAATTTATAGTGAGATGATCTATAGACAATCTGCCTGGTAGACATCTAAATCAAAGACTTTATGTGGTGGTTTGTTACGTGTAGTCATCACGATAAGATTTCTTGCTCTGCGTTTGAACCTACCTAAATGAGATATATTAATTAATTATGGAACGTATAAAATAAAATTATGAATTATTAGAAACATAAAAGAGCCTTCATGTGTCGAACAGGGTATATGAGATTTTGATATAGTAATAAGAGAGAGGGGCATATATGTTTAGTTTTCACACTAATTTTCAAAAGCTCATCATTCAATTTTATTTTTTTCTCTTTTTTTACGATAAAGATAAAGTATCATAGAACACCTTTCCCGTATCAAAACTACTATACAAAATTTAAATACCCCACTAATTAATTAGCACCGAATACATTGGAAATAGAGAGGACAATATAAAAAAATTAAGATAGAGACAAAATTATATTTAGTAGTGTTATATAAGATAAAGTAAATATTTTTATATCTTGTTTGGTTATGGTTGATAATATTTAATATAATATGAAAAAGTTTATTTTACTCTTAATATGTATTATTGTCAAATTTATATCTTTGATAGTACACTAAATTAACACTTCAATTGGGTTTAAAATTATAATAATTATTATTTTTATTTTTATATGTTTAAATTGAATAATTTTAAAACTCTCATGTAGAATGTTTGACTTTGTACATGGAACATCATAAGAAAAAAAAAAATTTAACGGGACATCAACATTATTCAAAGTAGTATAAATTTATATATGGAGGAAAAAAGGAGAGAATATAACAGCCTTTTGGTGACATTATATATCATGAAGAATTAATAAAATTGCATAATCATAAATATTATAATTATAAAATCCAGTCTGGTTTGGTAAATTAGCTTAGTATACTCGTTAACCTAAAATCTAGTCCAGTATAAGTTTTATTTTAAATTGGATAGTTTTACCAAAATAGCATTATTTAAGGTTTCGTTTTAAAAAACTAGAATTAATGTTATTTTGGTTAAAAAAAAATTAGATTGATTTTCCTGTCTATGGTTAACTCTATCAATCTATAATCCCCAGCCCTAGACAAAGTCTTATATCTATAGTCATTATTAGGGGTGTTCACAATTTAATTTTAATCTAAAAATTCAACCAAACCAAAAAATAATATTTTTTATTGATGTGACCCAAACCAAATTAAAAACCAGTTCAAACCAAACCAATTTCATGCGGTTTGGGTTGGCTTTTTAGCATTAAAAATTAGAAAAATCAAAAATCAATTAAATAAGCTTGTTTTTACTGTTATGTTGTGCCAAAGCCCTCTAACTCCATTTCTCACATAGCTTGTGTATATTAGTATGTGAAATGATGAAATAAACTGAGATCTTAGATTATTATTTCTAACATTATATGATATTTTTTACTTTCAGGATGAACCAAAATGGAGAGAAATACTTTGATTTGCAAATAAATTCACATGGAGCCATTACAACCACCATTATAGTGAAGTGAAGGTTTTGAAAAACACTGTCATATGGGAGACCAAAAAGTGATTGTAGAAGAAGATGGGGACACGTGGTGTCAAAACTCAAAAGAAGAATTTAATGTTAGGTTAATACTTAATATGAGAGAGAAGAGCATAAAGGAGAGGGGGCCGGTTGTAAAGGGATAAAATGATTTGAGGTTGGGGATATTTCTTTTTACATCTATTTTTTAAGTTATTTAGATTTAATTAAACTTGTTTTGTTTGTTCCAGTTAATCGGTTTAAGCTTTTTGAAATCAAAATTAAATAGGATAAAGTGATTTTCTTTGTTTTTTTATTGATTTATTTAATTTTTTTTATCAATTAATTTTTTCTTGAATTTTTTAGTTTAATCAATTGATTAGTTTTTTTTGAATACCCAAGATAGACACTCAATAAACTAATGGTATATTACATTATGCAAGTGCAATGAGAATCTTGGTTATTATCACGTGCTACATATAAAAACAACACCTCTCAATAAGTTAACTAATGGTATGTTACGTTATACGAATGCAATATGCAGCACATATTAATTGCTTGATTTTTAAGAAATTTGTAGATATCAACTTCATCAGGCTCTTGTTGGTAATTAAGTTGATATTAATATGTTAACCACTAGCAGGTTTAACACTAAATACTGCAAGGATCAAACTGGCTAACTGATTTTATTTGTTGGGTTTTAATCTTTCAGAGTTTCCTCTCAGCTTTCTGATCATAAGAGAAACTAGCTAGCTCGGATAGTAAATCAAAAAATTAGCAAAATTAAACCAGAATATTGCTATTGAATTAATAAAGAAACCTCTGACTTCTAGCAAGAAACATGGTGATGGTATTGATTAGCGTATAACTTACAGCGAACCCGTAGCAGAAAGAGCCGCAGACGGCAATGAAGGTGCTAAGCACAAGAATGGGAGTGATGGAGGAGTCATGACTTCTTTCTTCGTTGCAGATGCCATTATCATTCACACTGGGATTTCCATCTTCAAGAAGTAAGGACCTTGTAGACGCTGGCATCCCTTCTTCGACGACTCTCTCTACTTTTTATGCTTTCTTTGAAAGTGAATAGATACAGACAGAGGAAATTGGAGTTGGAAATAATGATGAGTTTTTCAGTGTCCATGCTATATATAGAACAAAGGATCAAATCCTTCAAGTCACTGTTAAAAGTTTAAAATTATTACTGTATATATATATATATATATATATATATATATATATATAAAGTTAAAGAAACATATATAAAAATATAAAATAAATATATTTTTGAGTGAGTTTCTGTCTTTTAAAAATATAATAGACAGAAAATAAGTTTTTTTTGTTTTTTTTTTAATGTTTTGAGACAGTAACTAAATAATATTAATGTATAATTTCGTATAATTGTTCCACTGTGTCAAATCTCAACAAATCCCTTTTCATGATTTTGAACTTGAGACTTTTTGGTGGAAATTCATGATTCAAAAGTTTAGGGCTCCGTTTGTTTGCAGGAAAGTGAATTCCTTTTGGAAAGTGAATTCCGGGAAAAGTGAATTCCTGGAAAATGAATTCCGGAAAAGTATTTTCCGATGTTTGGTAGTGTTATGAAAAATTAACTGGAAAACACTTTCTAGTGTTTGGTTATGTCATGGAAAATGAGCTGGAAAATAACTTATTAATATTTTATTTTTCTCAAGTTTATTAAAATAATGAGGAACAAATCTTACAAATTAAAAAGTTGAATAAGAATGAAATTGAAAAAAAATATATAATTTCATAAATTATCTCAAATAAAACAAATAATAATCAAAATAATAGGGATCAAATCTAAAAAATTAAAAAACAAATGAAAAATGAAGAAATTAAAATAATAATAATCAACATTTCATAAATTATTTCAAATAAAATAAGTAACAATCAAAAGAATGAGGATTAAATTTGATAAATAAAAAATTTCAATAAAAAAATGATAAGAAAAAAGCAAATAGCAATTATAAAAATAAGGACCAAAGTTAATATAAAAATAAAATTTTAAGAGATGAAATTGAAAAATAAATATTCAAAACAAAATATATATAGCAATCAAAAGTTTGAGGATCAAATTTGATATAATCAGCAAATAATGACATTTCTAAATTTTTCACAACTTCCGGAAAGTGTTTTCCCCTCAAATTTTTCAGGAAAATATTTTCCTGAAAACCAAGCCAAATTTTCCTTTTACTGGAAAGTGTTTTCCATTGACCAACTTTTCTACTGGCAAACAAACACAAGAAAGTTTGGAAAGTGATTTCCCGGAAACCACTTTCCGGAAAACAAACACAGCTAAAAGGAAAACACTTTCCTGAAAACCAAGTCAAAATTTTTTTTTGACTAAAATTGACTGGAAAGTGTTTTCCGTTGACCGGAAAGTATTTTCCGTTGACTAGAAAGTGTTTTCCGCTGACCGGAAATTGTTTTCCGTTGACCAACTTTCCTAATGACAAACAAACACAGGAAAGTTTGGAAAATGGTTTCCCGGAAACTACTTTCCGGGAAACAAACAAGGCTAGATTCTAATCCACGATGACTTGGCTTCCAACTTCCGCGCTCCATAAAAATTGGAGTCGAGAATACTATTAACTATTTAAGAAAAAAAATTGAAATTATATCTTACTATCTAATTAAGAGTAATGTATATCAGCAACTACATCAATAAGAATAATATCACCACCTCCTTATTGATAACATATTATATTTTCTATTCAGTTTCAATTCTTAGTTGATGTCACATTTTGATTTATTTATTTTTTATTTAATAATCACATGACTTTAGGTAAAGGGTGATGTTGCTTCCTAACAGCCACTAATATTAAAAAATTAAAATTCCTAATCTATTTCGTTGAAAATAGATAGCATCTTGATTTTATTTGGAGAAATATATAGAGAAATAGAACTCTCAAGGGAGATATTATATATTAAAAACCATTCAATCAAACAATTCAAATTGCTAAATAAATTCCCGAAAAGGTTTATATTATATTTTCTTATACATCCCGTCCTTAAAAATCTACTACCATACAACTAGATAACTTTTTAGTTAACCATGGAAATGTTGATACCTAATCCATACATTGTTTCTTAGATTCAGACTTTACTCGCACGCCCAATTTCTCATTGCTGACTAAAAACCAAGACTTAAAATGGTGTTTAATCTTTTAAAATAGTGGCTTGGATTTAATTTATTGAATCAAGGATCACCTAAGATTGAAGTGAAAACGACAGCACCTGTGTTTCTTCCACGGCAACATCTTTTTTATTCTATCAAAAAAAAAAAAAAACTCGACTTTTTATACATATTAGAAAATATAATAGTTGTTATTTTTTAAAATGTTTTTCACTTAAAAATATATCAAAATAATAATTTTATTTTTAAAAAATTATTTTTGATATCAGCGCATCAACATAATTTAAAAACACTAAAAAAAAATTAATTTAAAACAAAAAAAAATTAATTTTTTTTAAAAACGCTTTTGAAACACAAAAACAAATATGACCTGTAAAAAAACAAGAACATCATTTGATGTCGTTTTTGTTAGATATTAGTTAAAATTATAGTATAAGTAGAATCATACCAATTGTTAAAAATTAAACAGGCAAATCATTTTAAACCTTCCTCCTCTTATTCATATATTCAACATTTTTAAAATGAATATATTAATTATGATTACAGGTTCCGACTGATAAAATAAAGTTATGTGTTATCACACTTAATTGCTCTTCTCAATGTTGGCATAAATAACCACTTTACATGATAAATACTATTGTTAATGACCGTAACAGAGACTAGTCTAGGAAGAGTAAACTACCTAAATAATTATAGAGATTCTAGTCTCTTCTGTACAAGTAACAACAAGGAAAGAAATAAAGAAGGCAGTCATCTTGGAGCCTTAACAGATCGTCCGCCAGCTAGGAAAGAATCACTCAAAAAATATCAACGTTCCCCTCAAGCTGGTGCATAGATTTCCGTTATGCCCAACTTGTTAAGACAGATGTTAAAAGCTTGGTTAGACATTGTTTTGGTCAGCACATCTACAAGCTAATCTTGAAACCAACATGTTTCTTGATAAAGTGTCTATCAACCTCAACATATTTAGTTTTAGAAATTGATTGGGAACACCGTTAAAATTATATTCTCATAAAATTCAAAATAATTTTTTTTTACTAAAATTTAATATGATTTGTATGTTTTGGATCGTTTTGATGTGTTGATATCAAAAATAATTTAAAAAAAATAAAAAAACATCATTGACATATATTTCAACATGAAAAATTATTTAAAAAGTAACTACTACCACACTACCACACATTAACATGTTGAACTAAGTCGCGAGTGATATCAAATGTTGCTATAATTTCATAGGACTTGTGTGCTCAATGTGTAGCTCTTGCATCATATTCTTGATCCATTATAATTCATATATTGTCTTGGTCATTCCCTTGTATTTGAGTTCAGCCTATGATCTAGCCATCACTTCATGTTTCTTACTTTTTCAAGTGACCAAATTCCCACCTATAAATGTAAAGTATTCAATATAAATGTAAACAAAATTTATTTCCCTGAAAATGATTTCAAGTAAAGCAAGATACTTGAAAAGTGCATAAATTGATTAATTACACTTAGAATATAAGCTAAATCAAGGGTATTTAATTACAGTCATGTCACAATGATTAAGTTCTTGAAAAATTGCCACAAGATCACCATAATACATTGATAGAGAGGCGACAATAAAAAATTCTTTCTAATTCAATGAAAAAAGTTATGATTGGCCTGATTCATCATAGAAAGCATTGACTAGAGCAAGCATTGACTAGAGCATTCTAAATTTAACTAACGTGCGGTGCGTAGTCGAATATACAACGTGTTTGGGAATACAGTTTCTCATAAAATTCAAAAAATAAATATTATTAAAATTTAATACAGTTTGTATGTTTTGAATTGTTTTGATATATTGATGTTAAAAATAATTTTTAAAAAATAAAAAATATAATTGACATACATTTCGGCATGAAAAATTATTTCAAAAGTAACTGCTATTATATTACCAAATATAATTATAGTGATTCATAATAACTAGTGACATATATGTTAACAACCATCCTTTAACCTTTAGATTTTCAGCAAATCATTTTGCATAAGAAGCAACAGTATCTATCTTGAAGAGGTCGTGTTTTGCTCATAATATATTCAAGCTTCTCACGTACTCCAACAGCATATTCATGATCCGGGACCATACATCTTGTCCAAAAAAAATTGTTTAATGCTTCAAAAAATCTTTTTAGATTTGGATATGTGTTGCCCGTGAACTTCCCCGCTAGAGGTCAACGAAATTTTCTCAACAAGTAACGATTTGTTTGGATGCATAAAACAGAAGGTCCAATTGATTAGACGTCGAACTTACTACGGTAGGTAATCCATCTTAACCAGCATCCCACACCCACACACAAAAAAAAACAAAAAAACCCCACTAGTGTAACAGGAGCCCTAATGGATAATCCATGACTATTAACACATTAATAATTTCTTCATCCTTCATCAGTTCATCTCACAGTTGCTTTCCAGATCAATCAAGATTTCTTGATCAGGAGCAGAGGGTCCTAATCAAAATAAAAATAGGATGTAGTCAAGATCTTGTTTTGGGGCCTTAAATAACAAGGCTCGGAGTCTAAGGTTATAGTTTCAGTTTTGGTTGATCCGATACCAAGCCTAAACCAACTGGAATAGACTATATACACTTTTTCCCACCATCTAAAGGAAAATGATATTCTCTCTGTATGATCTACACGTTTTGTATTATCATCAAAAAGAAAAATTGTTTCGAGTGACAAGAAGAGATGGCCTGGAAGAAGTTTTGTCTACCTTAGACGTTATAATCCAGGGTATTCCTGCAAAGCCTGCATTGAAAGATTTCAAATAAACCTGATAGCAAGATCAACAGCCAATGTGATGAACTAGGTAGAAAGAGTTTCTGAAAAAGAAGGGGAGTCTACCTTTGTTCAGTGATATGATTCAAGGCCCCATCGTACTAAATCAACTACTGTAGTTTGATTTATTTATTTATTATCGAAAAAAGATCATTCCGAACTGTTGAACTTTCCCTCTGCCATAGACAGGCTCAAATCAGATTAAATTCCTGAAACAGGTGACGAATATCCAATCTGGGAAAAAAATTACTAAGAAACAGCTGAATGTAGAAGAACTCGTGTGCGCAACAAAGATTAAGATGGAATGACCTAGCAAGTCCAAGTAGTCCCCAAACCCATCTTTAGTGTCATTTAACTTTTTAAGAGGAAAACTATCATTAATTGAGTGGTTCAATCGGCATTCGTTTCTTTATACAGTCGCCACTTGCCCGAGCCCATGTTTCATTGTGTGGGCTTGAGCTCATGTTTTGCGAGAGATTTTAACAAAAATTAT
The DNA here is from genome assembly GCF_005239225.2 of Populus alba. NCBI lineage: Eukaryota > Viridiplantae > Streptophyta > Magnoliopsida > Malpighiales > Salicaceae > Populus > Populus alba. The sequence goes on from NC_133288.1 coordinate 3,059,948, forward strand.
ATAAATTTAATTTATAAATAAAAAAAAAATAAAGTTGAATTAGATTAATCTAGTGATTATTATTTTAGATCAAGTCGACGACCGGATAAGATTTAAAAAATATAATTATTTATAAAAAGAAAATAAAAAAAAAAACATTTTCATGTCTTCTCTTAGAGCATACTAGATTTGTTTCCCACGCTTCGCTGCGGGGTGGGCTTCGCAGCGAATTGAGACATTAGTTATATGTTTATATAAACACAATAAAAGCAAAATACATTATTTTTTTTTTGACATGTTCAAGGCTGTAATGCAAAACAACAAAGCAGCCATATGAATTGTTTCAAACCCTTCAAAGCAATTACATATTTGAATTGTCTTGCTCAATTAAGCACGTTAGTCTAGCATAGTATGGAGTTTTATGTTTCTTAATGAATATACATAGTAGCCGTGGAAAAGTTGATGAAGGCCACAACTGCATCAACAAAAAAATTTCTGGAGCGGTGGTGTAGCCTTTCTAGAGCTTCAGTTTTCCTGTAAAAAGGAGGTGATGTTATTCATGGACATTAATGAGATGAGCAAAAATAAATGGAGTGAAGGATAAGGCTAATCTAATATCAATAGTAATAAAACATGAAGAGAAGGAAATAAATCTTTGAATTAAAAAGGGCAAAGCAAAAATAAACCACCTAGCTTGTTCTATATTTTCAAGCAATACAACCCACAGTGGTAAATATACATTCTTATGAATGTTTAAGATCTTCATTGAAATTCTAATCCAAAAACCTCAATGGTTGTTATGTGTTAGAAATCACAACCTAATAGGAGCATTCATACATCTTACCTACATGTCCTCTTCAAATTTATGGACCAAAAAGTTCAATGGCTGTGCTGTGTTAGAAATTACAGGTTCATGGGAGCATGCAGACTTGTTTCCTACATGGCTTCAACATACGGGACTACTGTAACATACTGGAAGTCCACTGCCAGTGATAGTGATAGTGTTGATTATAGGAAGACCAATTATAAAAACCTTGGAAGCCACCCCTGCAACAATGCACTCATCACCTTTGATTTAACAAAAAGATACATAACATAGCATTGCACTTGCCAAACTCTTTTTACAACCTATTTTCCATCAATGACCACATCTTCTATGTGGTCCAACGTTAATTGTTGATGGTGTTGTAAACACTCAAAAGTGATTTAGTGTTAGGATTGCAACCCAACCAACCGCCAAGTTCTGCCAGCCCTTATCCAAAGCTATAGTATATCATGTAAAATATTTGTTTAATGGTGAAACAAAAAAAAAAGGCAAAAGTAGGACGCCATCAAAATCTTGAAAAGTCCAAGAATTAATTGATCACACTCTCATTGCTGAATGAAGGAAAAAATCCGATTAACCACGTAATAAATTGCTAGTTACATATAATGATGTACACCACTTACCAAGTTTTCTTTCTAATCAACTTGTGCAAATCCCTGCAGCTATATTGTTGGTTTAAAGATCCCTGCAAGCAAAAGTTGAAAAAACCTTAGATCCTTCTCTTCTCAATCAACAAAGATCTCTCTCTCTCTCACACACACACACACGCAACCCTCAACAACCCATAAAAATCCAATCTTTCCCTCTCACACTCTTCTTCAGCTAATAGCCAGTGGCAGCAACAGATCCCTCAAACGATTTCAATTATCAAATATTTCTATAACATGGGTTCATTCATCCAGATATAAAGCTAGAAAATAACCTCCTTGCAACCTCTGCGAGAAAGAGGTCCATCCCAATTCAAGCAGCAATTTCTTGAAGGCAGAAGTAAAGCCAAGAAAGATATATTGTGCATAGTTAAAAAAAAGTCATAAGTCTCTTTGATATGCATATGGATTAGCTTTGATTTGGATCACTTGAATAATCATACCTCTCAGCATAACATGAAGGTCAATGCTTAGTGGTTACGCCCACAAACCTGCCATCCCAGATGATGTCCCAATAATCTACATTATAAAAAACAATCATCGGCATTAGAAAGAAAAACAAAATTAACAAAAGACTTCTCTATCTTTACATTTAGGCATGTAACATTAAAGAAAGGCACAATTAATAGTCCAAGACAATAGCTTTCCTACAATAAGCTTGAACTGCAACATATTGATAGTAATGTAATAGATCACATGTGTCGTACATATAGTTCATTCTTTACTTTTGACACCAGGGTTTAAGACCACAAAATAAAGTCAATATTGTTGTCAACCGAGTTCATGAAGTTACATGGACAAAATCATAAATAATTGCCGGTCACGATACATACGATTACACAACTCAATGTAATATAACTTTTTAGCCACTACTTTCATTTCTTCGTCCTGACCCAATAACTATGCTGCAAAAATCTTCAATCTGATTACTGAGTCTGACTGGGCAAATTGTTTTTCATAAAAACCAAGTTAGGGATTGCAGAACGGAATAACCAATTTAAGCTTGGATTGTTAAATATACATGGAATTAATCAAGATCAATGGTAAGCAATATAGAGATATCAACAAATTGTGCACTTGCTTATTCAAAGATGAAGAAAATAGCATAACCTAACTAACAAATTTAATTCATTGATTAGCGATTAATCATTTCCATCATCAAATTCAAATGAATTAGCATTCAACATGAAAAAATAAAAGACGGAATTTGAAAAGGTAGGCCTAACCTTGGCGACAAAAACGATAGATGACTTGGTCTTGCAGATATAACGACGACAATCATCGCAGATGAAACAGAGTCATGCCATGGATGTGGAGCAAACTTCACGATGGCAGTAAATAACCCATTCTAGAACTCTACACAATAATTAAAAAAATATATATGCAAGCTTATAAGGGAATTCAATTAAAATCATGAAAAATTCTTCGTGCAGGAAGGAGTTTACAATAATTTAATAGAAATAACAAAAAATAACAAAAAGATCAATTTGTTTTTGTGAATGGAAAAGAAATAGAGAGAAGGAGAGAAAAGCCTGGTGTATGTGTTTTTTTTATTTTTTAGACGCAGAGACAAAGTGAATGGATGCTTCTAGGGAGTAAAGAAAGAAGAATATTTTACGGCAAATAAGCCATGTGTGTGAGAACAAAAAGGAAGTGAGAATGAGCAAATCAATTTTGAGAGAGAGAGAGAATCGATTTCTTTAACTTTAGCCTTCATGACTTTTTTTGTTCTAGAGGGTAGGGTGACAGAGATATGAAAAAAAATAAATAAATAAAGAAGACAAAGATAGCAAATTGATCTTATAGATTGAAACTTAACTAAAATGCAGCTTGATTTAGGCAAGTCCAGTAACCAATAATCTCCAGAGCTATAACAGTACACAAATTGCTCAACAACAAAAATTAAAATAAAATCCCCAACTAAACACAAATAAAACCACCAGCTTTTTCAGTAATACAAAACTAAATTTGATCAAGTGAGCGTCACATTTAATGCACACAATGAGAACCCATACTATTTAGAAGAAATGTCTCCCAAAATCACGCCGGATTTTTTGGGTTGGTGCCCATGTTTTTGTTCTGTTTTTAGGCAAGTTCTCGGCCGGTTCTTGATTGATTTCAGATTCATTTTGAAGAGGCTGCTTTTGGTCTTGTAAACGTGATTCCTATGCCATTTGATTGTAGTCTCAACCCCAACATCAGTCTCATCCCCTGCAAACCTCACCTAACCATCCTAGCCCCAATAACTGTCCCATCCCGCATAAACCGCACCTAACGAATCCAAGAAACCACCAAAATCCAAGAAACCACCAACAAATAAAATATAGATGAACACAATCAAAGAAAAATTGAGTTCATTGCGTGAGTCCACAATGCAGAACTCTGAATGAACAGTTGAATCATCAAATCTTTTAGTTTTTTTTGTGACGATGAAGCAAAAGAAAACACGCCAGGAACAACACATAAAAATAATTGAAGAAATTGAACAAAACTTCTCGTGAAATTGAACAAACTCGTCGTGAGAAATACTGTTTGAATCCACTCAGAATCTACAGTGCTCTCTTGATCTCTTTTAGTTTTTTTTTTTTTTTTTAATAATAATAATGTAGCATACTGAGAACACACACAACCCAAAAAAAAGGACTCCTAAAATCAAGCCAGATTTTCTGGTCTGTAAAATAAAGTCCCTTTCCCTTTTAGCCTAAGCCATCATGAAATCCAAGCCGTCGTTCACTCTTCATTTCCTGGTCTTTCCTTTTGGGATCTATATTATGCAATTATAAAATACGCCCGTGAGGACCCAAGCAGCAAGAAAAAGGAGGAGCTAAAATTCCCCATCAGACAAAGCTTTATAAGGTAAGGAAGAAAATTACTTACGGATCCGGATGCCATTCTTTTTGAGTGAACGAAACGCAAGCGCAAGCTCCGCCCCGACCTCCTGATGAGAACTGAAATGCAAACTAAGATCTTGGAGTGAAACCAAGACGATCTTCCCTCCATGAATTCCAACTTAGCGCGAGAAAAAACTAAGCTCCAGCCCACAGTAATTAGACACAGTGGGCACAATGTTTTCTTAAGCCCTTTTAGCATTAATTTTTTAATTTCTGAGATAGATCTGGAATTGTGAATGTGGGATTTGTTTGGGAGGCGTTCTCTGATACGTTTGTATCAGAAAAAACAAAGAGATGAAAAGTTGTACCTGTAACCTGCTAAAAAAAAACACAAATATATATGGCAGGGATGCTGCCACGTACCCAACAAAATAAATGAAAAAACAGTGAAACAAAACTGGCTAAGACTTACCGCAAGAATGAATTTTAAACGTAAACAGTGCAATCCACGGTGATTTTAGACACAATCTACAGTGATTCTCTGATCTGTTTTAGTTTTTTTTAAATAGAGTTCTAAGAACTCCGTATGCCCTTATGGGTGTTTGGTTATCCAAAGTTAAGGTATTTCTAGAGTTGAAACAAATTTCAACAACAAAGAAGTAGCTGTTTCAACTTCATTTCAAAAGCTCGATACTTTTTGTTTTTTTCTAAAAAATATTTTTTTATGCTAAGGTTATTTTTAAAAAAAAAATTTAATTGAGAATATATTAAAATAATATTTTTAAAAAAAAATTATTTTTAATATTAATTTATTAAAATAATTAATTTAAAAAAATTTAAATTTTGCAAAACCATGACCGCAGCGCAAATCACCCTCAATACATACATACATACATACATACATAAAAATTTAAACCCTTGCCTCTGCGCGCGCGCCCTCTCTCTCTCTCTCTTTTCCCCTCTTGGGCTTTTAGCCAAAGCAAGCAAGTTGATGTAAAAGGTCAAGTAATAGTTAAACCTGACATGGAGGTCTAATAAAAGCTGTAGGTAGAGATTAGGTGGGTTAATTCAATTTAAAAAAAATAAGAATAAAAATTAAAACAACAACATTTAAAAAAATAAAAATTAACAGGATTTGAACAAGTTGACCAGATGAACTCCAAGTTAATTTATTGATGTAGATAAGTTTGTAGAATCTAATAATTCTAAACTGGTGTGAACTTTTTACTAGTAGATTATTCATAAAACTTGGTAGACTCGTCTATTAATTAATGAATGAATCAGAGTTAAATTCAAAAACAGAGGGTTTTTTCAACGGGTTCGATTTTTTTTTATTTGTCTAATAAAATCTTTTTAGACATAAGAATTCTTTCTTTTGGAAGCCATCTCAGGAGCTTTAGCTGGATCCTGAAGTTTATCAAGTACAAAGTTCATGAAAAATGTACGAGGTGTTGTCGTGAAAGTGAGTGAGTGGGATCACAGATGAATTGTAGTATTTTAGTATTAGCAACTATGCTGTTAAACTTGGCGTAAAAATGTTGATGGATCCACTCTTTCTCTGTCACAAGTTTTGGAATTTATTTATTCTTTTTCTCATTAAATAAATAAATTAATTGGTTTCATATGATGTTGCTCAATCCGTGCAAGAATTAATGACAGCACAGATGTTGCTAATACTAAAATCTATAGATCACATCTGTTGCCTAACTTCAACAAATTATGGTAGGATTTTCTAATAATTTTCATTAAACAACGAGAGCTTAGCATTTCTTTAATGCAAAACATTAGTCACTGATGCTTGTATTTCTTCTAGTGACCTTCCTTTAGTCTCCGGCACCAGCATTACTGTGAATAAAAAACCGAACGCAGAAACACCTGCAAATATGATGAACGTTCCTGAAAAAGAAAAAAAAAAAAACAAATGGGAAGAAAACAATCATTTGTAGTCATTGAGTTTGGAGGAGCTGACATAAGGATGCAAGAGGAGGAGAAAGAGGGAGCAGGCTGTATCACCTGTAGAGCTCCATTCCAATAGAAAGTTGAAGGTGTAAGAAACAACCCAACTAGAGAACCAATAAATTAAATTGCAAAGGCTTCCAGCTGATCCCTTCACATTTACTGGGAATATCTGAAATACAGACAATTATTTCACCCAATATGATCTACACAGCTTTTCATCTAGTAAACTTGTTTCTTTCGAGTGAATGGAAGATATGGCTAGAGAAAAGTTTTGTCTACCTCAGACATTATAATCCATGGTATTCCTGAAATGCCTAGATTGAAAGATGCGAAATAAACCTGATAACAAGATAACAACAAATGTGATCAGGGGAAAAGTCGAATTCTGGAGCGAAAACATGAAGTTTTGAATGAAAGCAGTCTAATGCATTACCGACACTCCCATGAGTGCTAATGAAGATATCCAATAGTGATCGTCCTGCTTACATGGTCAATTAATGTTGTTATGTCAGGGAAAAAGGAAGAACAGAAAATGAAGCCATGAAAACCGACTACAAGTAGTTCTATTAGACAGTGTTGTAGTGGAACCTGCAACGAGAACGAGAATCCAGTAAGCAAAGAACCCAAGCAAGTCCCAGCTGCAGAAACCTGCAACAAGTTTTATCATTCAGTTTTCTCCAGAGTTGACTATAATTTTATTTTCAATGCTCTTATTGTGGACCAAACCATCAAAAGCGTCCGCCTTCCGAATTTGTCAATTAAGAATATAGCCATAGTGGTTGACAGAATCTGCAAGAGAAAATGTTTGATTTTTGAGAGATGGAAGCATTCACCAATCTTGCATCAACAATGAAGGTTTTCGTGGAAAGAACCTTTACGATGGCCAATGTTACATATCCAGCTTCAGATGAAATACCTGTCATGAAGAAAAGGTAAAGAAAATAAATCACTCTATCAACAGTATATTACTGTATATCTTTATATACTTTTTTTTTTTTTTAAGCATTGGAATGATCATTTACCAGCCAAAACAAAAATATTAGTCATGTAAAATGTATAGCCAGGTAACCCTGAAAATTGTGTGAGTGTCATCAGCCCAACTGCAACCTGCACCATCAATTAATAACTCTTTACGGGTCAATGCATCATGTAGAAGTTGAAATTCACTTCAAAAGTTTCTAGCATGCAGCTCACAATGATTGGTCGAGCATACTTCTTCTGAAACAAGTCCAGAATTTTATTCTCTGAGAGAAGTTGAATAAATTCTGCATATTCCTGTAAAATTGCAAAGATCGCTTATCATTTACAGTAACTAATCTGGAAAGATTACGAAAAGCAAAAGAGTTGAGGTAAGAAGGCATGTTTCTGAAAAATTAATTCTTAGAAGGCAAAAAATATGATGCAAACCATTGGATGTCAAAAGGAACTATAATTCAATTTCTATATGTCTTGATTATAATTCATACATTAGACTTCAAATTCAGAAATTACTTTGATCTCAGCTGCTTCTGGAGAAATGTCAGCTTTCTTTCCTCTAAGACGCTGCAAAACACCTTCAAACTCCTTTTCACGACCATTCTTTACCTGCATATATAGCTTTGCTCATTGTTAAAATCTCGTTGTAGTACACACATTAATTGACAATACAGTTAATTGACAATACAGAAATTGTTGAGCTTACTAGCCATCTGGGGGACTCTGGGACGAAGAATAGACAAAGCATCTGTAGGAGACATGGAATGCTCCCTGATAAATTCAAAATCATAATAAGATTGTCATGGAATTGGCTACGATCATCAGATTATACTCTCCGTATTAAACCAGATGTAAAAACTCATTTTTCTATGAAATTAACAAAATAATGCTACCTATTAGAGCCAGTCCACGCCATTTTACAACCGAACCAATAAGATATACAATTGCTACTCCAGAACCAGTCATCCACTGTAGAAAAGATGGTAGCAAGGCAAGTACGTGAACAAACACAAATAGCTATATTATTCCAAGATTTTGAATGCTAAAACGTACCGGATTGAATGTCATAAGTCCTCCTCTAAGATTCTTGGGTGTTATTTCTGCAATAAAAATATTTCCCTGTAGACAATGGAACTTAGACTACCAAGTCCTTTATGTTGTAAATTAAATACAAAATCTCGAAGCATGTACCACATAAGAAGTAAGAGCAATTCCAATTCCTTGCAGCAGTCTTCCAAGGTCAAGCAACCAAGAAACCTATCAGCATGCACTAAACATTTAACACTACAAATCTAGAGCTTAACTCTAAAACATACTAATGATATATTTGTATGCATATGGGTACTAGAGAGCATGGGTATTAATTAAACATAAGCTGTAAATAAAACGAAGTATGGGAGAGACAAGACCTTAGCGAATGCTATTGCAAGCCACCCTAAGATGAAGAAGATATTGATGATCCACATTGTCTGTTTCACAAGATTCATAAACATTATCAACTCAAGAGTTGAGAAGGAGTGTTGATAAGGAGTCAACAAACTAGAACCTAAAATTTTTTTTTACGTTCAAATGCTGATAAAATCTCACAGTTCTATGGCCAAAATAATCGGCTGTCTTCCCGCTCATCAATGCACCAACCATTCCTCCAACAGCCAACATTGAGCCAAAAACCGAGTACTGCATGTTATAAATGAAAAGGGACGTGATAAAATAACATGGTCTACCTTAAATGAGGAAAATCTTTTAAAATGGTAGTTAATTGAGGGAATCAAGTGCAGGTATCTCACCTCTGCCATAGAGAGCCTCAAATCAGCTAAGACTCCATATTCAGCAGGGGACGAATATCCAATCTGAGAAAGAATTATTAAAAACAGAATTAGCTAGTGTTAAATTTAGAACTCGTGTGCATCCACAATTAAGCTGTTAATTAGATGGACACGGTAAAGTTGATCGATGACTTGGTTAATCCAAGTGATCACAGAATTACCATCTTCAGTTTTCACTAATTTCTGTGGGGAAAAAATATAGAACCAGTTATAAGTGCAACAGTAAAGGGAAAATATCATTAAAATGTGGTCAAGATTTTTGGTTGCCAGACTTCGATCCTCCTTTTGTGTTCAAAGGAAATTAGCGATGGAAAATCTGTGCTGTTTGGAAATGAATTTCTATATATAGCCAAGTCTTTCTTTTGTTTTTCTTTTTGATGAATAGCCAAGTGCCTAATGTTTATCAACTCTTGGTGTTGCTAAAAGAGTCTTGCTTTAGCATAAACTTAAAAGTGGCAACCACCACACTCGAGTCCATGTAGCTCTAATTTATTCAATTATCATGTAATGGAGGGAAATTATCTCCATTGTATAGCCCTAGCCTTAACAAGTGTCTCGATGAACAAAAGAAAGTGATGTCAGCAATGACGGCCGTGAAAATGGTAATACATGCAATGAATATTTGAGAAATAGAAAGAAAATCCCTAATAAGACGACAAGAGTCCATTTTTTCTAATATTTATCAAAATACAACAATACCCCTGAACTAAAGGATACAAAGATTGTAGGGACCTGCATCTCCATGAAACCACTATTTTCTTCACTTAAATTAGCAAAAGAAAAATTATTATATTTGCTGTCAAAATCTCTAAAGGCCCCCCAGGCCCCAACAAACATTATTTTTAAGACATAACCATGTGATAGTATCTTAAAGAAACTCAGAAATTGAGAGAGAGAGAGAGAGAGAGAGAGTCCGTACACAATAGCCAGAAGTGAAAGAACAAGTAGCTGCAACAATGGTGCTAAACACAAGAAAACCCGTGGCACTAGAGTTTCCGTCAACACCACCGTTGCTACTTCGATGATAGGGAGCATCTTCTTGATCAGCAACCAGCAGAGGCCTTCTTGCTTGCTCAGATCCCCCCATAAATATCTTCTTGTTGGCAGGTGCTCTGAATGGGAGCAATGCAAGAACAATACGAGCCAAGGCTTTCAGAGGAGGGTGAAAGAGAGAGAGACTGTCTGCCCATCCAAGTTTAAGAAAAGACCGGGGTGATCGCTAATATGCGGTCCATGTTCGGGAGGGCAGATGGAGTTATTTATTAAAGTGTTTATATATATATATATATATATATATATATATATATATATATATATATATATATTAAAATAGTATTTTTTTTTTATTTTTTTAAATTTATATGTAAAGAAGGGGTCCTCCTCCGTCGCTAATATGTGTAAGGAAGGAGCACCTCCTCACTCTTCTTCACCGAGGACTGGCTTGACTTGGTGTCATGCACAGCACCTTCCACCCTTGTTTTGCAACTCCTGCAACCATCTGCCACTCCTTTTTCAATAAAAATGTCATTGGATGGTTGCATAATCCTTCCATTTACACCTTCAGACTTAAAAGTGTCTTTGCCTTTTGTTATTAGACGGTCTTTTCTTTGCTCCTCCTTTGAGAACTCGTCCTCTAATTGCACTTGTCGCCTCAGATGTACTCTCAACATGCCTGCCTTTTGTCTCGTTTCACCTTCTTCATGTGCTCTCCTGTAACTTTTTTTTATATATATTAACGGATATTTCTTAATTAATCCATGATTCTTGAAGTTATTATAAAAAACCAAACCTAAAACTTAATCAATTAAATTGCGTCTTTCTAGGTTATTTTATATTCGACCAGAACAGCTCATCTTTGTCACAGGACATCTCTTTGAGCTACAAAATAGGATGCTAATATTACTCTCATTATTTTAGCTCCTTGCATCCACTGGGAACATGTGGAACTCGAGCATCCATCTGCCAATAACTTGCTAGTTGTGGTGATCCTTTTCGTATTGTCAATATTCTTTTTCTTTTTAAATAAAATTGAGGTTATGCTCGTTTTGATTTACTCAAGTTAACTTGAATAAACCGTAATTTGAGTTGTGAGTCGAGTCAAGTTCAATAACTTTAATCTAAATCCTTACCCCATCATGCAAAATGAATCCAGAATAAAACAAATAGAATTAGATAATTTTTCATAATGAGTATTCCTTAAATTCTCGAAATAATAATAACAATAATCATAACTTGTCAATCATCAGGTCAAGATTTTGAGTAATGACTTCAAATCATTGGATTTTTTATATTTATTTGAACAATAACCACCTAAACACTATTTTTTTCAAAAAGATTTCATCGAATAAATAATTTTTATTTTTTGAAAATCAATAATTTTAATAAATTGTTCAAACATGATGCTAAAAATTATTTAGGAAAGAAAATTGTTCAAATCTGATCCTCAAAAAAACTATTTAGGAGAGAGCAAAGAGCTAGCGAGTGTTTTAAATCTATGTATCAGGATTGAATACAGTTCAAGTTTCGATTCAAATATCATAACCAAATCATAATCATAAATATTTTTCAAATTTTATCTGAATCCAAACCAATAATATTTTTTTATTTAGAAGCATGAACAATTTGAATTTGGCATCTTGACTCTTTAAAAGTATTTTTTAAAATTCATCCAAAAACACTAAAAAAATAATTTTAAACAACTAGGTTAGGAACTGTCTCCTCTTCAGAATCGTGGGATCAAGATTTGATTGGTATAAGAAAATGTGTAAAGAAAGAAAAATACAATTGTACTGTCATAAAGCCCTTAACCATCGCTGATTATTTTTCTACATGTATGTTTGTAAAGCAAGATGAGCGAAACAAGTTCCAGTCCCCCATTTGAAAACCATTGTTAGTTTTTCGGAGGAGTCAATAACCATCAACACCATGATGGGGAAACCTCATCAATTGGTGATATTGTTGGGTCTAATTTCATTGCCATTTGCCTTTCATCCATTTCTATAAATTAATGAATGAAGGATATAGACCTTAGTTACTGGGCTACTGGCAAACCTAGACCCTTGATAGCAGACGTTATGCATTAAAAGAGTGCAGAAAGGATCATAGCCTCCAAAATTGTACTGTTAAACTATATGCTTAAACAACTCAAACTTGGAATTCATTCCTCAGCATAAGAAAAAAGTGGCATAAAAAAATTAACCATTGAAGGATAAAGCAGATCAGTCTGAGTTCCTTTTCATCAAGAAGCATACCTTGGACAAAATTAATTCCTAACCATCTTAGTATTGTTGTCCCAGAGATTCAAATTGCTAAGAGAGAACAAGGGGACAAAAAATTTCTTAGCTCTGCACCACTAGTCAAGTAAAAACACAAAGGTATGGAAGGATTAGCAACACCTTCAAGCAAAGCCAGGAGAACTAGATTGTGCTGCACCATAACCTCCTCCTCCACGACCAAAACCCGGCCTTCCACCAGAGCCCTGCAAGATCATAATAGAATTAGAAAAGTACGTGAAAAAATACTGATGGTGATTAAATAGGCATTAACAATTAGGGTTAGTGATGAAGTGAAATTACCCTAAATGCAGGCTGGTAATCTGCTGGAGCTCCTCCCTTCTCGCCACCTTCACCCCCTCGAGGGCCCCCTCGATAACCATCACGGTCACCAAATCTTGGGCGGTCTCCTTCAAAGCGAGGTGGGCCGCTAGAAACCAAAGTAAACACCACATGTTAATTAGAGAATTCTAAAAAATCAATGAAAAGATAGGAAGACACTCAAAGAAAAGATAGGAAAACACTTAAAATCAGCAAATGGTCAGATAATGTAAATTACCGGGGACGGTCACCAGGTGGGCCACCAAATGGCCGACCACCAGCAGGCTTTGATTGTTTCTTCAAAGTGGCAGGAACAATTTCAGAGGGAAGATTCAGGTATGTCCTCAAAAACTCAATCCCATCATTGGTAAGGTACCAGTAGTAGTACATCCATGCAAATGTCTCACGAACATATTCCTTGGATTTAAAGCTCTGCATGAGCTTGATAACCTGGAGATTGGGAACATCAATCTCCGGGTGCTTTGCAAGGTTGAAATCCTTCTTTGCATAGCAAACTCCCTCTGCAGATTAAAGACAAAGTTAAAATAAAGAATGCAGATAAGGTATATGATAAGACTAATCTTCCTTAGTCCCATTTGGTTAACTTGAAAAAAAAAAATTTCTGTTCAATTTAACTGATTATAACCAAAAAATAAAATAAGTCAAAGCAGGCAGGGCTCATTGGCAAAGATTCTCACTGTAGTTTTACTTTTGTGTTCCAACTACTGGGGAAAAAAAAGAAGCAAGTAACAAGGGTGTGGTTATCTCATAACCAGCACAACAATCTATCTGGTAAAAGTACATTAACATCAGCAGTTCAGTAGTGGCTTAGGTGTATTCTAAGCCTCCATAGAACAAATGAAAATGATTTTACTTATTTTTTCCATATCACTGGTTTCAAGCCACTACCAGAAGCTATAGCAGAAACCCATTAACTTAGCACCTCTCCCCCAATGGAGAAAATCTATTCAATAGAGATTGGAATATTAGTTGCATTGTCCAAACTATCCAAAGCCATAAAAACAAGGAGAATACATTAAAAAAAAACATTTGTTTGGAGAAAAAAGAGATGCACCCAGTGTTAAACACATCAAAAGGAAGTAAAGGATGGGCATTGCTTTGACATTATTTTCAATTTTTGCACAAGCAGCAAAGACCTTGTATGAATATATCCTGAGGGAAGAATATATGTATATATAATTGTAGCAGTTGCAATTGCAACCTCACTCAATGTGAGTTCACCTTACCACCACCACGGTTTCTCTAATCAAGTTGTCAGCCTATTTTAGTATCAATGTGTAATATTCTGAATCCTCATTACTAATGGAATCAAAATGATCTTTAGATTGATCAGAAGATCCCTTCAATTGGCTAGAATCCCTTCCTTGAAGGAAGCTAGATCTTGTGGAATCATATTGAATATTTGACACTATATTCCATGCCTTGCAAAAAAACCTATCCTTGTTTACAAACCACACTTTGTCCAACCAAATACAATTCTCTCTCGATATGTTCCTCGAAAAATCTGATCCATGCATATTACCCCACCCCCCCCCCAAACTAAGGAAGAGGTCTTGGTGGAATTGCCACAGATGAAATCGAGCACAATTTTGCAAAGAAATAGCACATTTATTTCTCGAGAACCATTGCACAACATAACGTTTTTATTTCAAGATTTACCAACAAGCCCCAACAACAACTCAGCTTTCTAAAATCACAAGCAGTGAAGAAACTAACTCAAGACAAATTCGTAACCCGAGTTCTTCAAAATTCATAGCCAAAAGAGAACATTCTAAAAAAAGACTTAGAAAGATAAAGTATTGCTTGGTGGGTAAGCAACTGAGAGTAGGATCAGAGGTGGAAAAACAGACAACAAAACATGAAAAAAAATATATAATACCTTGAAAGAGGTACTTAGAGATTTCTCTTCTGTTCTTTTCTGTAATAATCTGAAGATATCATCAAAAATAGAACAAGAAAACAGTAAGCAGCTAACTCACATTCGTATGTATGTGCTGATATGTTGAGAGAGCGAAAGAGAGAGGTTACCATGGTTGCGAAATTCGAGCCCCTTTCGTTTTTTGCAGCTGCGGAGATGAGAGCAGCCCTTCCTTTTGGTAGGGTAGAAAGCAGGGGACTTCGAAACCCTAGAGAAACGCTAAGTTCTGGGCTGGGTAAATTAATAGCCCTAAAGTTTTTTATGCGTGGGCTTATAATAAATCCAATCTTAGTTTCTTCCATCCTTTTTGAAAGAAATTGACATCATTGAAGTTTTTTTTCCTTAAAAAAAATAATAATAATAATAATAAGTTAGGATACGTGGTAACGGTACAACTGGTGCACGGATTTTTATTATTTTTTATTTTTTATTTTAAATTAATTTTTTTATATTTTTAGATCTCATTCCAAAAATAAAATTTAAAAAATAAAAATATATATTATTTTAATATATTTTTAAATAAAAACACTTTAAAAAACTATTGTTACCAATATCACAAACACCTTTTTAGTTACTTCATGAGCTCATATTTGAAAAAGAAATATACAAAAAGAGAAGAGAGAAGAGAAAAAATAAAACTTACAATCCACAAAAATAATAAGAATATTTTTACTTTATAAAGTCCACCATGTTTAGCTTAGCCAATCAAGTCATTAAAAATCCAATTAGATCTATTGAATTTCATCAAATTAATATTTTTTTTATTTAACTTAAATCAAGCTTAAAATCATAGATTTTCTAAATCAAGTTTAACAACTATACTAGACAAGAAAATTTTATCCATATTTATGGTAGCACTTGGAAGGACACAAGCTCAAGTAAAATTTTAAAAATATGTTTATTAAAAAAAAAGATATTAAATTATTTTTTAAAAATATTTTTTAATAATTTTGATATACGGATTTTAAAAATAAAAAATAATAATATAAAAAAATTATTATTTTCTAATATTTTCAAATAAAATATAATTTTAAAAAATATCTTTACCGGCGGAAGTAAAAGTAAAATATTAATATACCTATACTCAAGTGCAATTTAGATAGGGTTACATGACGCTGGATGTTGAAAGGCTTGGATCTCTCCCATAAATAAATAAAATTTGCTAGTTGCTTAAGGTCTTCTAATTTGAACAAGTCTTGGTATTCAAAATGAAGACCTTTGATACCAATTTCAGCACCATATACAGTAATTTCATACTAAAAGTCAACGTCGCATTCCGTCACGTTCCTACAAACACCCGGCGGATGATTTAGTAGAAATTCAAACCATTAATTCAAAGCATATATCTAAAAGTTTGTGGCAGTTTTTAATTAACATTGGATAGTATAATTAAAGAGAGATTAAAACTGGACTAATACTAAAGTACGTTTTCTAGTATGCAAAACAATAAATGGAATGGGGAAGAAATACAAGAGATAGAAGCATGATCATTTCCTGTCATCCACTCAATCACAGTGATCATACGAATTAAGCTATCTTGAAGATCTCTATTGTGTGACTGAAGAACTGAAATTATAGCTTGAGCTGATACTGCAAATTTCCATATTGGAGGCAGCAATGCATGGTTCAGGGATTGAGGGAACAGGCATGTTACTACTTTCCAGCATATTCACAATCTGATCCATTGTTGGCCTAGCGTGTAATAAAGGATGAGCACAGATAAGAGCAACGTGCACATGTTGTTCCATCACTTCCGGCAACCCCAGCTCAGGCAGGTTGTCTTCGATGATATCCAATCCTCTCCCTTCCTTGGCTAGCGACCACGCCCAATCTGTCAAAAGAGAAACATTTCCCTCGTTGTTCTCAGAAGCCTTTTTTCCACTCAGAAGCTCAAGAAGCACAACTCCGAAGCTGTAGACATCGCTTCTCTCGGTTAACGTCCCGTACAAGGCATACTCCGGGGCGACGTAACCAAGAGTCCCGGCAACTCTTGTGCTCAAATGTGTCATTCCCTGTGAATTGAACCTTGCAAGGCCAAAATCTGCAACTTTTGCCTCGAAGTTGTCATCCAAAAGTATATTGCTAGCTTTAATATCCCTGTGGATGATTGCTGGATGTACCCCGTAGTGTAAATAAGCCAAACCCTGTGCGGTCCCGAGGGCGATCTTCTGACGAGTCGGCCAGCTAAGTTTCATTTTTCCTGATTCGAAAAGATGGTTGTAGAGGCTTCCATTATGCATCAAATCGCACACAATGATCCTTTGATGAGCTTCTTGAGGAACTTTTGTGGTGCAATAGCCTCTTAAAGCAACAAGATTGACATGCCTCACACTGGCTATGATTTCCACTTCGTGTGCAAAAGTTGCGTCGCCACTACCAGAGCAGTTCTTGAACCTCTTGAATGCAACTTCAGACCCATCCGGTAACATCCCTTTGAAAACATTCCCATAACCTCCTTTGCCAATAATATTATGTCTAGAGAAATTCATTGTTGCCTTCGTGATTTCCTCGATTTTGAATTTGACTATATTAGTGCTTCTAATGTGCAATCCAAACCCAAGATCCAAACTAGCATCCTCTAGATCTGGACTGATCTTTTCCTTGTCGCTTTTCCCGTGTAGCTTCCAGCGTAAGCAAACTGCAATAAAGCCCCCCAAGACACCAAACACGGAACCCGCAGCAATGCCAGCAATCGCAGCCTTGTGATGCTCATCGGTTGTGGACTTCACGGAATACTTAAGCCTGAACAAGCACTTTGCAGTTCCGGGATCTGTCGGTCCAAACCGATTAATAATGGCAGCTGCATACATAGACAGATAACCAGAACAATCTGAGGTATTCACAGGTTGAGGATCACGAAGATACAGATCCCCAAGACTCAACAATCTCTTGGTACAGGAACCACAAGCAAGGTCATCATCCAGAGATCGATTACAATAAAGCTTCATCTCTTGCAACTTGGACTCGGGAAATTTGATCTCAAACTGTGCCACAGATGTAATATTCAAACAGCCCTTTGAAATCCATCCAGCCTGATAACCACAGCCAGACTGGATATCAAGACCATCTGTAACCTCGCGAATCACGTTCCGATATGATTGCCAGCATGCCTGAAATGTATCAGGAGGAGGAACAAAGGACCTGGCGGTTCGCAGATATTCCGACCGAACAAAACGAATTCCATCAGGAACGAATTGACATTGATTAGGCAGATCAATAAATGAATATTTCGGACGAGCTTTACTGACTAATTCACGAAAGACACTGTAGTTTAATGGGCAAGAGGCTTCAAAAAGGTTTCTGTTTGAGATTTCCCTGCAATTAGCACTTTGAAAACAGAATTCTGAAAGGGCTAAGAGCAGGACTAATTGAAAAACCTTGAACTGAAAGAGGAACATGTCTGAGTTATGGTTTCATAGGATCTGAAAACCATGATTCCAACCTTAACTTTCATGGGAATGGATAATCATAACCTTATATCTACCTTAATTTCTCAATGTCTCAGCTTGAACGACCTTTTTTGGCAGTCAGTGATTGGGCGGCAAGAGATAGAATGAGTCTTCAACTTATTTTTAATCGAGGATTACTTCAGTTTTGAACACTTAGCTATCAACATGGAACCTTTTAAAATTATGAAATGAAAATTTTGAATCAGTCTATGAAGATATCTAGAGGGATAATCTTTATAAAATGGCATACAGTCAATTGAAATTACAACTTTTAAGCAAGTTTTCTAAGGTATTTAGGTTGTGAAGTTTAGCTTAGATGACGGTTGTATTATAATTATTAAACCGACTTGCAGGTCAATTTAATAATTCTCCATCACGAATATTCTTGGTTTGAGCTAGTTTTTTTTTTAATTAGTTTAAATATTAATCTAATTAAATTTAGTTAATCTGATATGTCAATTCATGATTCGATGGATTCAATTAAAATTGGTAATAAGTTTTTTTAAAATTTTTATTTAAAATATCATTATTTTATTTAATCTATAACGGTATTATTTTTATATTCCCAACAAGAGCCCAAATAAGGTATAATAACTATGCTTTCGACCACTATACTCCAATAAAACAAAGTTGGATGCTATGAAACTAAATAGCAAATACAAGAAGACAAGCATCTTTTATTTATATTAATGGACACTAAAATTATACTTGAAATCCATGAATAGTACATGTCATCTTCTCTGTACATGACAAGGTTTCAACGTGCCATCTTGCAAGGATGATCCAACTAAGTTTTGACTTGAATATAAAATAATATTGATCTAATAAAATCTAGCTGATCCAGCTAAACATGATCTAGATACAACCAAATCAATACTAATTTTTTAAATATTATTTTTTAAAAATAATTGATTCAAGTTAATTTAATTCAATAATTCCTATCCTTCTTGAAGTCATCCGATCCGACAACTAGGATAAATTACTCAACTTTCAAAACCAGGGAACAGACTAAAATTCCCACAGGATGTATTCAGCAGAAAGGAATGATGATGTATGCCGGCTCAACATAAAAAAAAAATGGCGAAGGTCAAGGTCCCATGAGAATGAAAACGGGTTAAGACTCTGATTGGAAACGCGATGTAAATTATATTTATAAAAAATTTAATTTTTTTTTATTAAAATTTAATTTTTTTTATTAAAATTTAATATGGTGTATATAATTTGGATTGTTTTGATGTGCTGATGTTAAAAATAATTTTTTAAAAAAAAAATCATTAACATGCATTTCGTTACGAAAAGTTATTTGAAAAGCAACCACTACCACATTACCAAATATACTCTAACTCGGGTTTTGGAAACATAATTGTGTTTTGCATTATGTTTTGAAAGATTTTAAAAAAATAATAATATTTTTTATTTTTTTAATTTTAAATTAATATTTTTTAATATTTTCAGACTATTTTAATGTGTTAATATTAAAAATAATTTTTTAAAAATAAAAAATATATATTATTTTAATATATTTTTAAAATAAAAAACACTTTAAAAAACAACAGCACAATTTATAAATAAAAAACGTGGTCAAACACGCCAAAAATCTAATTTTTAAGCAACAATTCTTACTTCCTTCACACTCTACAGTTACTTTTGGAGGAGATTACGCATCCTTGAAGTTGAAGTATTCATACTGACTTTTAAAGTTTTGAGACTTTTGAATGATGTTAGGTTCGGTAATGTTTGGGATTGTATTTAAAAAAAAAAATTAATTAATAATTTTTTAGTTTTTTTTTTCATTTTAATGTGTGAACAAATAAAAAAATATTTTAAAAAAATATCTTACACAATGGTGTCTCAAATACTGCCTTAGACTTGGTTAATAATGTTATAAGATTCAAAGTGAAGCAACAAATATCTAGGAAACTTGGGTCTTCAAATTTTAAGCATATCATCTTAAATTATAGAGAAAAATCCTAATATATTATATAAATTCTTAATTCAATAATTTGATTAAAAAACAACTAACATATCAACTAAACCAACTAAAAAACTAAACCAACTAAAAAAATCCAAAATTATATAAGAAGAATTCAAAATTAAATAGAAAAAGAATTAAAGCAACAAAAATGGGAGTTTTAGGGCCTAATTTGAACTAGTTCTGTATAATAAAAAAAAAATTAACAAATCTTAATTGACCCAATAGTTAAATATAAATTAAGTTATAGCAGATTTAGTTAGGCTACGATGTTTGACAAGTTCAATCTTCTTTAAAATTTTAATTTATTTATCTAATTCATAAACATATTTTGTAATACATTCAACGTCACAAAGTAAATGTAATTGCTTAAGAATCAATTATTTGTAAATATAGCAAAACTAACCCAACCCTGAAAAAATTGAAAAAACATTATTTATAAATAACTATTTGTCCGATCCAAGCCCTCAAGAGAATTTAATTAAAAAAAAAATTGGTTAAAATCCTGAAAAGAATGGATGTAAAGATTTAAGGTAGGTTTGGGTTTATAATAACAGTTGCGGTTTAAAATGTTTTTTATTTAAAAAATATGAAAGTAATAATTTTTTAGTTTTTTAAAAATATTTTTAATATTATTATATAAAAATAATCTGAAAATATATGAAAAAATATTTTTAATAAAAAAAATTAAAAAGCATTTAATAATAGAGTACATTGTGCATCTCAAACGGACCGTAAAATGATGCAAGCCCCCTGCAAGATTAGCCCAATTATATTAGGAAGGTTCCAAGTGAGCTACTGGTTAGGCCTTCTATGCCATTTTTGGGAAGAAATCACAGGCAAAATTTAATCTCGATGATTGTTTTTTCATCGGCTTCCTTTCGAGTCAAGAATTCAAGATAAATTTGGTTAATGATAAAAAAAAAAAAAAGAAAAAAAAAAAAAGAAGAGATGAAAGATGAATTTGGAATAGGTGCAATAACAAAGCAATCAAAAACAAAAATTACTCTTGACTACAAAAATAAACAGGAGACTTTCTCTTAATATATTTTTGAGATTTGGAATTTTTTGTCAAGTGATATGAATATTCAATTGGATGCCCTTTTCACCGGACTCGACTGATTCAGACCTTGAATTGTTCTGGATAAATAAAAAATAAAAAATAAAAATCCTTGTCAAAAACATGCATTAACTCTAATCAATTGAAGTTTGACCCTGTTAAAAGTAGACCTTCAACCCAAGAATTTTTTTTTAAAAAAAATTAATATCAATCTGGTTTGATATTTTAAAATCATGATTCAAATCTTGTTTCAAACTGAGTTTTAAATATCCCTTCAGTCTGCTATCAATGTTCAGCCCATACATATAATGCTTCTAGTATAAAACTATTTTCATAATACTTATTCAAACACTTTCATAACAGCTATTAAATTGATCTTTATTATCGAACAAAAATCACATTATTAATCCCAAACCGATATGAAATTAAAAAAAAAAAAAAAACTATCTATTAAAAAAAATAATATATATATATCATGGTAGCATTATAGCTCTACAAATTCTCTTTTCTAATTAGTGGTTCGTGATTGAACCCTTCGATACATTCGTTGTTTATACCTCGCCGCCTGCTTGAAGTGCTAGCTAAAGAAGATGACTCAAGGGAATTCCATCTGAGAACTAATTTTACTGTTTTGTCAGATTATCCTACAGTCATCAATCTTCAACCAATTGTCTGTCCATGCGTTCAAACACAGAAAGTATATATATACGCTCGAGATGTTGGGATTTTATGGCATTTGTCTGCAAGGATCTCAATTATGATCAGTCTTTTGTGACTGTCAACTGGTATCATGACATCTATTTTGTTTAAAATCTTCTGTTTATGGATTCAGTCTCCAATTCTCATCTAGATTTATGATTTTGAGCCAGCAAAGTGGCTACAGACACATTAGAGTCGCCAAAATGTCTTTTATGGATGCACTCTGTAAATGGGGAATCCCAGAAAAGAAAATGTCTATCAGTAAATGACATGGTTGCAAGGTTCGTGTCTTTCATTTCGTGGGAATAGCGACAGAACTTTTAGCCTATATTCTGATGGAAGACTGATGTGAATGTTCATGGTGTTGCCGTGTTGGTTATGCTGGAAAGGGAAGGTGATCGAGCCATTAAATGGAAATGGCTATTAGATCAATTAAAGAAGACTAATTATAGTGTTCCTTTCGTTTTCCATGGCAGGACACGGCCTGTCTTCCATTGATATAGTCAAGCAAACTTGCCATTTTTGTGTCCTGTGTGCCTTGACATGCCTTCCATTCTGTACTTTCTTACGGAATCTTGTTTGCATAATTTTTTGTCGATTCAGCTAGATCCAAATTGTTTTTATTAGATGATTGTGTAAACAATTCGTATTCTTAAACCAGATTGGTTCAAAATCTAGTTCAAGATTCATCATCCAATCTGGTTCGATTCGTAATATTCAGTTGCGTGGTACAAGGCATGTTGACTCTTCCGTGTAATAGGAGAAGAGTGCATGAAAAAGCCATCGATTTTTCTTGAGAGCCAAGCCGACAAGGCGGCCGGAATTTATGTCTTCCAGAGACCGGTGGATAACGGTGACTAACTACGATATCAGGAAGACACGACTTCACGTTTGACAAGACATTGTCGTCGTGCAAATCAAGGCCAGAGTTCCTTTCCAATGTCCAATGATAGAAGAAGATAGTGAAAACCACCTAAAAATAATCCTTTTATTTTATTTTATTTTTCTTCCTTGCCATGCCTTTTCTTCTGAATAAGGTATCGAAGATGTCGACACATTTATCCACAAATTTATTGAATGACTCAATGCATGTATTTTCTTAATCACTTGTAATTATGAGCTTCATAATCCCATTAAATTTGGCAAGTGAAATAAGTGCACTAAATATGTTAATCCCATTATCTTCCCTTGAAATTATCAAGGAAAAAAAAAAAGAACTCTTTAATTATACTGGAAGAAATAGTATAAAATTTATATAGCCAAAAAATAAAAATAAAAAATTTTTATTTTGAAATACAAAATCCCCTCACATTTACCTTCAGGAGTATATATCACTTGGTTAAACACTAGGAAAAAAAAAACCATTGGTCAATTCCACCTAATTACTCTAAATTAAAAGGATTTTTTATGGCATGGAAGCCTATTTTATTTTCCAAAAAAGAATATATATATATAACATTCATTTCTCCTTTTTATTATTATTTTTTAATTTCCCACTTGTTTTTCCCCCACTTTTCGGTAATAAAAAAAATAAGACGAGAGTCTATTTAAAAATATGATTGTAGTTGTTTTTCAAAATATTTTTTATTTAAAATTATATCCAAGTAATATTTTTTTTATTTTTAAAAAATTATTTTTGAAATCAGAACATTAAAATAATTAAAAAATTTAAAATTTAAAAAATTTAAATTTTTTTTTAAAATATTTTAAAATATAAAAATAAACAGAAATATATGTCTATGTATAGCCAATCCAATCTCATGTCATTTCTATTTTAAGCAATTAGATACTCCCATAGAAACCCATCAATCTCCCTTCCCAAATTAAGTGACGACATGTAGCACTAGCAATCATTGAATTACTCTCTCCCTTTGTTTATGAGAGAGTGGAAGTACACGAGTTTCTTTATTTATTAGTAGCGCTATTATTAATCTGGGGCCGATTCGGTGGATAATAGAGTGACTTGGTATCATCTAGAAAAAAATTTAGGTATGTAATTTTTTTGAAAAAAGTTAAAATTATATTATTTTAATTTTTAAAAAAATAAATTATTTATTAGTTAACTATGGTTAGCTCTTAAAAATTTCTGACCATAAGTCAGGTTTTATTATTATATTTAGTAATATATTATTTGTATCTTTAATTTTATTATCTTTTGATTGAATAAAAAAATTATTTTAATAAAAAAAATTTAACAAACATGATCAGGTAAAGTATCTCTCATTACGAGATTAAATATCTTAATTTAAATTTTTTTATTTTTATTTTTAATTATTGATTATTGATTATGATTTTTTTATTAACAAATATATTTTTTTTATTTATTTGATTATGTTTATGCATAAATTTTTTTATTTTCATTTAAAAAATTCTTAACTACAAAAACATGTTAAAAAAGCTTAAATATAAAAAAAAAATTGAAGAAATAATCTGACTCCCAATGAAACTAGGTTAAGTATCTAATTTATATGTATGAGTTATATATATATATATATATATCAATCAAAAGGAAAAAAAAATAATTTTTTTTTAAAAAAACAAAAGAATACGTTGTCTACATTGAATTAAGTTATTCTTTATTTATTTTTCAAAATATTTAGATTAGATGGATAACATTACCAATTAAAAACTCTAGATACATTAATCTCCAACATTTCATTTTTTTATATATCAAAACAATAAAAAAAAACTTAGTAACCCAAAACAAGTTTAAATCTAAGTTACATTCAATTAACATACCCAACCCCAAATATCAAGCATTGAAATATATAATTTCCCATACTCCACTCATAAAAAAAAAAAAAAAAAAAATTGATGAAAAAACCTTTATATTCTTAATATACCAACTGGGAAACATTTCTTTAACCCACAAAGTAAAAGAAAAATCAAATTTGTCATTTCATTGAACTTCAAGGACCCTATTGAAATTCCCCAAAATCTTACCTTCCACTTCAAATTAACTCCAAAAAACAAAACAACCCTCACACGCGCTCTCAAATAGAGCGTCCCTAACACGCGCTTACACAGATTTCCATTTCCATCAACAAGATGTAAACACAAAATCAAAGCAAAGAACTCCAAGAAACCGTCTCTCTCTCTCTCTCTCTGAAGTCAATACCCAAACAATAATCCACCTAACCAAACTCGGCCTCTCTCTCTCTCTCTCTCTCTCTCTCTCTCTCTCTCTCTCTATTTCACATCGCCAGAAAAATTAAACTCAAATTTTCACCGGAACTTGCTTTTCTTATCCAATTTACATGATCGATCGCCGGTAGCCGGTGACTGTCTGATTTACTAATTTTTATCTCCTGATTATTATGAAGAATAATAGCAACAAAGGAGAAAGTAATAGCAGCAGCAGTCACAATAACAGTAAAAACAACCGGTTTATTCCAAATTCTTTGAAATTCATTTCTTCTTGTATTAAAACCGCTTCTTCCGGTGTACGGTCAGCAAGCGCTTCTGTTGCCGCTTCCATCTCCGGTGACCACCACGACCGCAAAGACCAGGTTCAGTTCTTTCCTTATTTTTTTGGTTCTTTTTATGCTTTTTATTTGATTTTGTAGTTTATGTTACTTTATTTTAGTTGTCGAATTTAAAATTTTGAACTTAAATATGTTTTTTTTTTTTTAATTTAATGAATATTCAATGTTACTGTTTGTTTGGTTGCTAAAAAAGATGTATGAAATTAAAGAAACGGAAATGATGATTGCAGCGTTGTTTAGCTTAGGTGTTTAGTTGTTAACCAAACAGGGCACTAAAATTTAAATTTTGAGAAGACGTGGTTTATTTATTCTATTCTATTTTTATTTCATTTTCTTAAAGTAGTCTAAGGGTTTAATAATGAATGATTTCGGAATTTCAAGATTGATTTATTTATTTTCTGTGAAATTAGTAGATTTAAGCTGTTTGGCATTACTGTAAGTGTAGGGGTTTATTAGAAAAGTCGATAGGATTGTGTGTATTTTCGGATGTTGCTTGCGAGCTTTGCTGGTGAAGTCGATTGTCATGGAATTAAGTGACTTGAGATCGAATTGGGGGGGGTTGAAGTGACTGGGTTTCTTATAGAATATAGATGCTTAAAATTTTGTGGAGAGTTAGAGAAAGAACTGCAATGCCAGGTTGTGATATTGGAAATGCTTTTTTGACAGGCAATGTTGCTAGTTTGATGTTTTATTGGCTTGCAATTTTCGCTTAGAGCTGTTTGGTTTCTTTTAATTGTGCTGCATTTCGATTCGTACCTTACATGCAGTGATTTGGTATTTTATGTTTGGCGAAACAGGTGCTCTGGGCTTCATTTGACAAACTAGAGCTTGGTCCTGGTTCCTTGAGGAACGTTCTTTTACTTGGGTACTCCAGTGGCTTTCAAGTCATTGATGTTGAAGATGCCTCTAACATCACGGAACTAGTGTCTAGACGTGATGATCCAGTTACGTTTTTACAGATGCAGCCCCTCCCTGCAAAGTCTGAGGGTTGCAAAGGAGAGGGATATAGGGCATCACATCCTTTGCTCTTGGTTGTTGCATGTGATGAATCAAAGAGCTCAGGTCCAATTCTCAGTGGGAGAGATGGATTTAATGAGCCTCATATGGGAAATGTTGCCATCTCTCCTACTATTGTTCGGTTTTACTCGTTGAGGTCTCATAATTATGTTCATGTTCTGCGATTCCGTTCGACTGTCTATATGGTTAGAAGCAGTCGGTGGATCGTTGCTGTGGGTCTTGCAACACAAGTAAGCATAAGCTTTACCTAAGATGCTTTTCACAGTAACTTCTAGTGTATTCATATATGCTGCTAGTTTTTGTGGAGTTTTTACCAGTTCCTTTGAAAACCCAGAATAATCACACATGGGATGGTTGCTGTGCTGCTACTAGTTAATGAAGACATCTATTGGATGAAGTTTTATCATCTACTAATTGAAGATTTTGTAAATTAATTATGGCTTGGTTAATTAGTGGAGCTAAGCGATTGAAACACTCTTGATATCTTTTCTTTTTTTTGTTCTGATTGTGCTGGCAGATATACTGCTTCGATGCCCTCACTTTTGAGAACAAATTCAGTGTTCTCACTTATCCTGTCCCTCAATTGGGAGGTCAAGGAATGGTTGGGGTTAATATCGGCTATGGTCCTATGGCTGTGGGTCCCAGGTGGTTAGCCTATGCTTCTGACAACCCACTGGTGTTAAATACAGGCCGCTTGAGTCCACAAAGTCTTACTCCTCTGGGTGTAAGTCCATCAAGTTCACCTGGCAGTGGGAGTCTGGTAGCTCGGTATGCCATGGAATCTAGTAAGCAATTAGCTACTGGTTTAATAAATTTGGGAGACATGGGCTACAAAACTCTGTCTAGATATTGCCAAGATCTTATGCCTGATGGTTCTAGTTCTCCTGTATCTTCAAACTCAAGCTGGAAAGTTGGTCGTGGGGCAACAAATTCAGCAGATACAGATACTGCTGGAATGGTTAGTTTTCAACAAGCTGAGAACTGGAACTTTATTTGGAGTATGCAATGATGTGACTGAAAATTAAAAACTAGTTTTCATGTCCTGGCTTATATGTTTCATTCTTCCAATGAAATTATGCTCTTAAGTTATATTTTGCTTTGTCTTCCAATATAAAGGTATGTCTTTTACTTTTCTAGACATTTAAGTACCAGAAGCACATGGCAGAAAGCATCTGGTGTTAACATTCCAGTGTAACTCCCATATTTTCTCTCTTACTTAAATGTTCTATTGCAGGTAGTTGTGAAAGATTTTGTTTCCAGAGCTGTGATATCTCAATTTAGAGCTCATACTAGTCCAATTTCTGCTCTGTGTTTTGATCCAAGTGGTACACTTTTGGTCACTGCCTCTATTCATGGGAACAATATAAATATTTTTCGGATTATGCCATCCTGCTCTCAGAGTGGACAAGGCGCTAAGAATTATGATTGGAGCTCTTCTCATGTTCACCTTTACAAGCTCCATCGTGGCATTACCCCCGCTGTAAGTTCCTTCTTTCCCTGGCTCTCAATATCATTGTTGCCCGTATTTTTATAGAGCGTATTCCTTTGTGTTTGTCATACAGATTATACAAGACATTTGCTTTAGTCATTACAGTCAGTGGATTGCCATTGTTTCATCCAGGGGAACTTGCCATATTTTTGTGCTTTCCCCTTTTGGCGGTGAGAATGTTCTTCAAATACATAATTCCCATGTTGATGGGCCTGCCCTTTCTCCTGTTGTATCCTTACCATGGTGGTCCACTCCAGCTTTCCTGGTAAACCAGCATTCTTTTTCTTCATCGCCGCCATCACCTGTTACCCTTTCTGTGGTGAGCAGAATTAAAAATAATAACTCTGGATGGCTCAACACAGTTAGCAATGCTACTTCTTCTGCAGCAGGAAAGGCTTCAATTCCATCTGGTGCTATAGCTGCTGTTTTTCATAGTTGTGTGCCCCAAGATTCGCAATCTGCTCACTTGAGAAAAGATAACTCTTTGGAGCACCTAATGGTTTACACTCCTTGTGGTCATGTAGTTCAATATAAACTGTTGTCATCAGTGGGTGGAGAGCCAAGTGAAATTGCTTCAAGAAATGGGCCAGCTTCTTCAGTGCACATGCAAGATGAGGAATTAAGAGTGAATGTTGAATCCATCCAATGGTGGGATGTTTGCCGAAGAGCAGATTGGCCTGAAAGGGAGGAATGCATTTCTGGAATCACTCGTAGAGGACAAGAAACTAAAGAGACAGTCATGGACACGTCTGATGGTGAAGATGATGGTATTGCGCATTCACAATTGGTGATGTCCCACGAACCATCTCATTGGTATCTCTCCAATGCAGAGGTGCAGATGAGCTTTTGGAGAATACAACTTTGGCAGAAATCTAAGGTATTTTTCAGAAGATCATTACACAGTGTTTCAACTTGTCATGTTTCAACTTTGCTTATATTCAATCCCCTCTATGCTTTAGATGTATTTCTATGCAATGAGTCATCCGGGGCCTAAAGAAGAGAACATCAGTGAAGATCAAACTGGTCAAGAGATTGAAATAGAGAAGGTTCCTGTTCATGAGGTTGAGATTAGGCGGAAGGACCTGCTGCCTGTTTTTGATCATTTTCACAGGTCTCCTGAATGGAGCGAACGGTAATTCACAAGTTTTTCTGCATTGTAGTTATGGTAACTGTGAATAATTGTTAAGTGATGCTACCTCAATCATTATTCTTCCATATACACGTGTCTTAGTTGTTCTATTTGAAGAGCGCATCACACCCCACTTCAGCTGTTTCTTTTTAGCAATGGTAAGTTAGAGGCTGTTCATAAAATTCTCATATTGAGCTTGCTAATCGTGCAAGAGTGAAAACAAAGATGCAAGGCTTGTTCCCACGGAATAATGGTATCGTAGAGTGAAAACTAAATTTGCTCACACCTGAGACTCTCTTAGCACTTCGTTTTGCACATATTTCTTGTTGGGAACTCTCTCAGTTATTCCATTTTGCATTTCTTGAATTTTTCTTTTTTATCTTTGACAATTACGACAAAGCTCATTGACATTAAATTCTGTGACCTTCAGAAGAATGGAAGCATTAAATGAAGAGGGGCTTAGAATGAAATTTTTTTTGAGAAACAACTAATTAAAAAACTGTTAGACAGGTGACAAATGATTTATGCTTCTTAATAATATGGGAAATTTAGCAAAATATTTTCATCCATGCTCTGAGTTTGTTATACTCATCAAAGGTTTTGCACTCTTTAATTCAAAGCTTCAATGCATCTCTTATTTTGTCTTCTTGCATGGAATTTGAAAGTTTATTGGGTTTGTTTTGCAACTGAGTAACTCTTAACAGGTCATCGGAAGAAAAAATGTTGATGGTGGTTGCTTGAGGGGGTAGGGGTAGGAAGTGGGCAAATAGTGTAAAATATCCATCTAAACAATGTCTCCAAAATTTTCCTGTCAAGGTGTCCATTTCAGATGTGAAATCAACTTTTTGTTTTGTGCAGGGGTCTTGGAGATGTAAGATACTCATCTTCATCTTCTGAATCTCGTGGAGTCAAAGAGTCTGAAGATGCTGTTGTTTCTCACTCTGAGTTGGCCTCACCTGATTCGGCTCCAAGTTCAGATGGAGGTATGCCATTTTTTTCAGTTTTGAATGTTGTATGGACTTTAGATATGATGTGACTTGTTTTAATCTTGACATGTTCACCAGGATCATCAACAAAATTTTATCCCTCCATGCTGCAAGCTGCTAATTCTAACGCTGGTGAAGGAGGGATTTCTATGTTGGCATCACCCATCCTGTATGAAAGCTCTATTAACAAAGATATATGTTCAGTTTCACTCAAACAAGCTCAAATAGATGCTTCTCCTGTTGAGAATAGTAATTTTGTCAATAATAATGTAACATCTTTAACAAAGGATCCACATACTGCTGGAAGAATGATTGCAAAAGAAGTTCAGTCATCAGAAAGTGGTGTCACCAGTGAAGCTTCAAACTTAAGTTCCATTCGATCGGATTTGAGCATGAACATCACAGATGAGGGACCAGCAAATGATTCCCTAGATTCTGAGCTGTATTTTCAAGAGGGTTACTGTAAAGTGTCGGAATTGAATGAATGTCAAGAATCAACTGAAGTGCTTACTTTTGTGGACAACAGCAGCAGTCCTTGTGATGTAGATAAATCTGAGGAAGATGGTGACAATGACGACATGCTTGGAGGTGTTTTTTCTTTCTCCGAAGAAGGTAAGAATGCAAATGTTTTTCTTTTATGACATGAATATTGAACATAATTACTAAATATTTAAGATGTGGTTGCTGAATTTTGAGTATAACAGTTTCTTGCTCAATTTTTAACATATTCTTGCTTTTCTATGTTGATGTTATTACCATCTACATTAGATTGCTTCCATTTGTTTGGATTCTCAAACCCTTTGCATGTAACTGTATCAAGAATAGTTCCAAAAAAAGGAATAGGAGTGTGTTTTGCGCGCTTCAATGTGCTATAATTTGTTCATACCCCATCCTGATGAGTTGGTCTTTTTATTTTGTTGGCAGGTTGATGTCCGTTTTCCTGTTTTCAAGTTCTGCTTAGTTCAAGCTGCCTTTCCTTACAATTCAATTTGTTCTGCAAAAGTCAGCCTAATGGGTGGTTTGAATCTAATTGATCAATGTGGGCAATAATTGCCTTTCAACAAAGGAATGCTACTGACAGATTGATACGAGAAGTGAGGTAATTCTGGCAGATATATTACGGCCAGTGCAAATGCCAGGCTTCTGCCCATCCAATTCTCATGTACATTTTGTAAATTGATATTCAAATTCCAATGATTTGTGGGGAAAGCTTCTTTATGTGCTGTGGAACATTATTTGTTCTTCAAAGAAAAAGAAAAAAAAATGAATAAAAAAAAAAAATTGAAATCATATCGGCATGCCTTTTCTTTTCTTTTCTTAACAACTGCTATCCGTGTACAATTACAGATTCGGCAGTATCAGCCTATCAGGTGGATTTGCTTTATTCTCATGCAGTGCTAGTCAAGTTGTCAATTTTATTTCGGTCTATATATATATATATTCAACAAATATAATTTAATTTTAAAATAAATTAATTATAAATTATACAATACAAATAAAATATCAAATAAATATAATTTTTAAAATTTAAAATATTTCTAAATAGTCAAGATTAAATAGATCTTTAACTTAAAGTAATTCAACTTGAATAAAATATTAAAATATTAAAAAAATAAAATGTTTTTAACATAAATATTTTAAATATAAAACTAGGTCAAATAAAATAATATCAAGGTTAATGGAATGTAAATTATTTCTTGTTTTGCTCAAATTCCTATAAAAATATAAATTTAAAAAAAACAACATGAATATAAATCATATATATTAGTGATAAATCTAATTTTAAAAAAATTAATATCATTGTTAATGAAAATAGTAATAATAGTTTTTAATATTATTATTATTATCATTGTTATTGAAAATAGTAATGAAAAAAAGTTTTTTATACTTGGATGGTTTAATTAATTAAATTGAAGCATGTTTAATTTTAATTCAATGGTTTTTTCAAGACCGGAATGGAACATGTGAAATGAAACCGGAACATTCTGGACAGAATTTAGCTGAAAAATCCGGAACAGACCGAGATTTAAAATAAAATAAAAATTATTTTGTTTTGTTTTGTTTTTTAAATATATATAGAATATTTCAATTATTTTAGATCAAACAGAACAAAATTGATAATCTTAATGCTAATTCAGGTTCGTTGTTTCTTGCATGTACTTGAATTTCAGAATTCTCATGCAGTGCTAAAAGGAAGAAAAAAAATTAAATAAAGAAAAAAAGTTTTGCCCATGGTTATTAAACTTGTTCCGGTCTAGCCGGTTGACGTGGTGATTAGCCGACCTGGAACCTGACCCATTTGAGCATTGGTCGCAGTCACATGGTTCGGTGTACAGTGATAGTTGCTCATTGAAAATAATCAATGTACAGTATGCATAGTTTGGTTGGATATGAAGCCAAGGTGGTCCGAGTTTTTAATTCACCATCATTTTCATTTTCAATGGAGTGTCAAGACAAAACACCATATGTTCACGGGAGAGCCCATCACTCAAAATTATTAAACTCGCCTGACCTGGAACTTAGAGGTTGCTGGTTAAATGGATTAATTTAAATTGATTTAGGTTAATCTAAATGGTATTATTTTAAAACAATAAAGTTAAAATAAATTTTGATCCGGCTATAAATTAATTTCTCAAGTAATTAAAATTTAATCAGGTTAATTCCTATCTGATTTTTGATCAAGTTTAGCTAAAAACATAAAATTATCGTAATAAATAAATTTCTGTGTGCAGAGTGATCTTCGAGTGGAGTAAATATTAATTTAATGTATTTTTAAAGTGAACGTAAACACAGTACAAAACCTGTAAATAAAAGAAAGAATGCATCGAGTTGAGAGGGAAGAAAGAAAACAAAAAACACACAAACCCAGAGAGAAGGGAGGGAAAGTAAAAGACCAATAATACTAAGAAGAGTAACTTCACATCCTCATTATAGCGGTCTACTCTCTACTATAAAAGCAAGAAAGAATCTTTAGCTACAAAGACCCTTTTCTTGCTTTTAAACTTTTTCAAAGAAATTAATGCACTTCATCTAGTTCTACACGCTAGAAGATCTGCAAAGTAACTTAGCTAGCAAAGAACTTGAGAAAAGCTAACAATGGATAGTGTGGTTCAGTTGCAAAGGCAGTTAGTCGACTACGCAGGCCAACTGTTTAATGAGGTCAGTGCATAACTTGCAATATGTTAACATTACTGTAGATATGTCTTGAAGAGAAGCAGAAGATATGCTTAGGTTTTGTTTTGTTTTTGTTTTTGTTTCTACATTGCTTGGTCTTTCTCTGGCTGGTTGATGATGAGTTCTTTGTGTGTGTGAAGGGATTTTTGGATGAGCAGTTTAACCAACTTCAGCAACTTCAAGATGAGAGCAACCCAGATTTTGTAGTTGAACTGGTGACTCTTTTCTTTGAAGACTCTGAAAAGCTTCTCAATGAGCTAGCCAAAGATTTGTGAGAATTTTTACTCTGTAGTTCTCCTATAACATTTCTTTTTCTTCTTTATTTTGTGTTAAATATCTTGGTAGATTCCACTGTCCTAATGTAATTATTTTTGGTATTGAATAGAGAGCAGCAAAGTATAGATTACAGAAAAATTGATGCTCATGTTCACCAGTTGAAGGGCAGCAGCTCCAGGTGATCTCCAATCACCTTGTTTAACTGGAAGCTTAAGGGTTTTTTTTTTTTTTTTTTCCTTCAGTGGATGAAATTTGTTTCCACTTTCTCCAACAATGTCAACCAGCACATATAACAGATTTTGACTGTTACTGTTATGGTTTCGGAGCTTAAAGTCAAATTTGTAACACAAAACTTGTCGCTTTCTTGAAGCAAATGACTCACCATTGGCAGTACTGCTGGCTAAAGAGTTTTACACTCAAATTTCAAATCAGTGTAGTTGTCTATGCAATGTTCAGTTTTACTTCTCAACTTTGTTTTATTCATGGTTAATTGATCCTAAAAATTTGGGTGATGGCTATATAACATTGTTGCACCACACCAATTTTGGCTATATATCATGGGAATTTTTTTTTCTTTTATATCTCTTCCATCTCGTATATACCATTAAAAGAGGTCTTGAAATAACAGCATTGGGGTTCAAAGAGTTCAGAAAGTCTGCATTGCCTTCCGCAACTACTGCGAGGAGCGAAATATTGAAGGGTAAGTTTATTTTCAACTAATATTTCAGATTGTTTCGGTGTAGCTTTACCCCACAAATTGTTAGTTTCAATCTTAAAAAAGTATTGTTATCCACTGTTTCATGTTTCTGGTGTCAAATTGGGTGTGGTGTAGGTGTCAAAAATGTCTCCAGCAAGTGAAGAATGAGTACTCCCTGGTGAAAACTAAGCTTGAAACTCTGTTCAAGGTAAGAGGAAATAAGAGAAAAAGGGAGAAAGAATTTAACTTGTTAAGAATGAACATTGTTTCACAAGCAACTGATTTATATTTGTATGATTGCAGCTTGAGCAACAGGTTTTGGCAGCAGGAGGGTCAATTCCTTGGCCAATGTGATGATGTGAAAATCTTTGCAGAAGATCATAGCTAGAGACAGCTAGTAAAGTGGGATTTTGGACATGTAGAGAAGCTTTTGTTCTCTTTCTTCATTGCTCTACTTTCTTTCCACATTTCCTGTTGTGTGATTAAGCTCTGAACAGTTCAAATTATTTTAGCTTAAGTTTGTAGTATATCCAACGCCTGAGCAATGATGAAGAATGTGAATAAACCAGTACTTCGTTGATTATTGCTCTTCTTTCTGCTTAAAGAATGGTATATTATTACTAATGGCCATCTAATCTAGTGGTACTCTTCCCACCATGACGATCAGGACTCAAGTTTAAATCATCTTTGTTACGTTAAAAAAAAAAAAGGAAGGAAAGGAGATGCAGATCAATAATGGAAAAAAGACTTTAAGATAGCATCTAGAGAACTTAATTTTCTTCAACAGTAAAGAAGAACCTCTATGCTCCTCAATTTGTTTCATTCTTCCGTTGAACTTTGAAAGCCTATGGACGAACTGCAGTTTAAAGGTAGATAGAGATGCATTGTTGCAAAACTGAGTTGTAATTTGTACACATTATGTTTGGATGGAAGAAGGGTAGGGTTAGCAAAGGTAAGTAATGGAAGGGAATGTTTGTATTTCAACCTTTTCTCTTATTTGGATATATAAGAATATATGCAACTAAGCATCATATTAGTTAATTTTTAATGGTTAGATAAAAGTTGGAATTTTTTTCTTTTTTTCTTTTTATTTCTTAGTGGGGTTAGAACTTTCACATAGTTAAGGAAGGTGTGAAGTTTTTGTCATTATAGTCATCAGATAAAGTAATGAAATCCTCACTCAACCAATCTTGATGAACCTCAAAAAGCAAATGTGGTTGTGCACCTCAAATCCTCACTCTTGTTTTGCTTCAATCATTGTTTTAAAAGTATTTAGTTAATTAATACATTATAATTTTACATGGATCTCACTCAAAACTCTCTTTTAACAACTTAATTATAAAAATTTATGATTTATAGATTTTTTTTAAACCTCCTTTATCAAACACAGTAAAAGTTATCACAGTTCAAAACACTAATCAACACTAGCTGCTAAACAATCCTCTTTTATGGACACAAGAAACTGAACTGCTATAATATTGTCTATGACTGATTAAATGGCTATGCTCCATTTGGATGAATAAGATTGGCTGCCATGTTACAAAAAGGACAAACACACACATTGGCTAAATAAAAATGGTAGCCACCGACCATTTTCCCCCTATCAAGAAGATCTCATACTATTTTTTAGGAGTACAGATGGATGGTAATGTACTTTGATATCAATTATCAAAAATAAAGAAGAAAATCCCATGTTGATGGGGTGATTCGTTTATCTCCTGCAATATATTTTAATCGGCCATTCCATAATCTCTGTATAGCGTTCAATGAATGGATGTGTTTTTTTTATAAGGTCAAGTGTTTTCATATGAGGTGGGATGTCTCCTGGTCTGCAGGTATCTTGAAGCAAAGACCAATATACATGCTTTAATGGCAGAGTTCTGTATTTATTAGCATGGTTCTTGTTCAAAGCATTACTAACCAACCATTTGACTTCATTTTTTTCTCTTCCAGTTCACGACAAATCATAGTTGTGAATTGGTTTGATATGTTTCATGGATTTTAGGCTGAACGAAAAGCTCACAGGGCACGTGTATATGACTTTCTTTAAGTTTTGGAGATGAGTAGGGCTCGCATCTGGATCTTATCAACTTTCACACTCTGCAAGGAAGACTGTCGATGGACTAAACTCCCATTAGTGACCGTTAAGGAACTCGTGGAAAGGCTAGTTTTGCTCAAAAAATAGGAGTGGAATAAAGTGGTTATTTCTGATTTAAAAACCCCAAGCAAATCTGGCAGAGTGAGTTTCCAGATGGACAGATTCTAACATGTGATTCGATATGATATTTTGTATTGAATGCAGATTACATGTCTTGTACTCTTCAAGTGTAGTATCAATCTTGGTATATTATATGATCCTAATTTTGTCAACAGGCAAGCAAGTGCATGCATGTAGAACTAGAAGCTTTAACCCCCACGTTTTATACTTAACAAAAGGCAACAACCAAAGTGTTTTCAGGAACAAGTACTGTGCCAACTTGGAACAATCTGCTAGACAAGTAATTTTATAGTGAGACCAGACCATGTGCTTTCACAGACGCGAGCAATTTTATGCTTTCCAGCTGAAAATACTTCACGTGGTTTAAATTTGTCCAGGCAGGTTTGACAGCAGGGATTCAAAGCATGATCACATTAGAGAACATCAGGATTTAAAGACATCCATTGGCATTTTTCATTACGGGTAACTGATTTCGCGATTTTCTTTTAAAGTATTAATTATTCTGGGATTAGAGAACACCAGGATTCAATGAAGAGGGGTTTAGAAAATTGACTGCCAATTGTTAAGCATTGCTAGAGAGTAATATTCAACTATTCTTGAACCTCATCCAAGAACTTAAGTTGAAATTGAGTTGAAATAGTTTTTGACATGATATCAAAACATTAATGACCGAACTATAAGAATTTCAAATCCCATCATCCCTATTTTATCTAATTAAATTATAAAAATTAAGAAGAAAGGTATGGAGGGGACAAGCAGAGGCTAAAGGGTTAGGAGAGGAGTTTAAGGAGCGAGTGTAGGTTGGCAGAGTTGCTGGGAGTCACTTTTCTTCATAGCTTGACAAAGACGGAGAGGAAAGCTTCTGAAAATATAAAAGCAAAGGTGGTGGTTGGGTTGAGATTTTTCTTTGACAAACATTTAATGGAAAAATCTAACTCTCCTTCGCATGCTCTGGAATAAGTTCGATTGCCTATGTTTCCTCCAACAGAATACACTCCCTGCAACAGAGATTTGTCTGTCAACAGATTGGCTTACGAGTGAAAAGCCTTCTTCAAAATCTGATTCTTTTTCCAGCATCATACGATACGTAGTGTGTTGCTTTTGTTTTCTTTCTTGAATGCATTAATTTGTCCTGAAACTTAGGATTTCGAGTTTTCTTTCAAGATTTCTGATAAGGGAATTTTTAGCATATATATTTTCTGCTATTCATGCTTGATTTTTAAATATTTTGGATATGTTGCACAAGAAAATTAGAATTTTGAATCTCTTTTTGAACTATTGACCTCGTGGAAAATTAATGTGTTTTCAGATCTTAGGTTACTGAACACAATTTAGTTCTGGATGTTCATAACCATTTTCAAATAGCTGAGATGAAGGTCTACAAAACATATGAAGGGCATATAACTCAGTTTTGTTGTTTCGAAGCCCAAAAAACGAGTTGAAAAACAAGGATTGAACCAGCCCGAAATTCCTGCACTACAAAGACTGTTTCGGTTTATGGCCCTTATCTCAACGCTCAGATGTCCAAAAATTGCAAGATCAGTTTCGTTGGAAAGAAAATTTGATTCTCTACAATTTCTCCAGAAATAGAGATCTTTGAATTCGCACGTATTCTACCTCAAATCGGGCCCGCAATGTCTGAGTAGGAAGGAATTTAATGCAGAAAAGGAAACTTTCCTCATTACTGCAGGGGTAGAAACGCCACAATATAAAAAGAAGAAAAAGGAGGAGAGAGGAGAGAGGAGAAACCCTACAACATAGAAAAGAAAAAGAGAGGAGGCAGCACCAAAGGGAACAAAAGAGGGGCAGAGGCAAAACTATTAAAAACCGGGAGGACACCTATCTTTTCGACGGAAATTCTCTGCTTTTGAGTGATATTCATCGTATCAAGTTTGTTTCTCTTTAATTCAACTATGGAGTAGACTTTTATTCTGGGATTTTTGATGTAACCTTACTATGATTATGTGAACAATTTCTTCGATTGAATTATTACATTAAGATGTTGAGTATTTCATTCTATGTGTAATGCTTGCGTGTGTTTGGCCAACATCTGCATGATTTAGAATTCAATTTGAAACTGAGAAGTGATAATTGTTTTAGCTATTGTTTGAAATACCATAAGAAATCTATAGGATAGAGATATCCTAAGAACTTGTGTAATCGTTACAGGTTTTACAGTACTTAATAAATTTCGACAAGTTTAGAACTTTCGTAGAATATATGAAATTTGTTTGTCGAAATAATTTATTGATACTCGAGAGAGATTAATATTTACATAAGGAAAACCTGATTATCAACATTAGAAGTAATTAATTTAATCGAGAAAGTTCACATGGGCATAGTTACGGTAAGTCAGAAATCCTAGAACCAGTACAATTGAATTAATTAATATTTAATCAATTAGTTGTTACTTTTTAATCATTAATTTTTGTTTCATAAACTATCTCATTCGATTCCTCAAATAGATCATAATTTAAAAGACTTTGGTAATTAGTAGTAACTTTTACAAATCCTCGTGGGACGATACTCTACTCATCACTTTATTACTTGTTACGATTTGTGCACTTGCAAATTTAACCAACAATTTCTTTTTGCAACAGTATGTAATCTGATTGGACAGGTTGTCCTGCATGGGAATTTAAACAGGGTTGTGCTCACATCAACACAAGTGCCACAGCTATAGAAAGCCACCCACATTGACCAAGTGGCTTATATACTCAAGCAAAGAGTAAATCTACCTGAAACATTAAGGAGTAACCAGACCATACCACTGTTTATGTCCTTAAGAATCCAGCTACGTGACCATGCAATATCCTTCAAGCTTCTAACCTGAATCTTTGAGCTTTTGTTGTCTAAATGAGTTCTATGCTTTAAGTTTGTCGATGGTCCATTAGCAATATGGTTATGCTAGATCCTCTTCTATAATTGGTTTCCAGATATCTAGAGTTGATGGCAGCCTAATCTCAGGTTGATCAGCATCTTGGGGACCTCCAAACTTTACAAATTTCTCAGCTGTGTATCTGAAAGAAAACTGAGTTGAACGTCTAGATTCAGCATGGGATGTGTAATGAAATATACATATAACATCGATACAATAAAAGATTTAACTATTGAATCATGCTCAAATTTTTATAAGTTGCTCAACAAACCGTGAGATCATTTAAAATTGTATTTTGAGCATTCATCCTCATAATTTATTATTTTTTGTTATTATTTTTATGTTTAATCAGGCTCCATAATTTAAGTCAAATGTTTTTGTTTATTTTCTTTATATTTTGAATTTCTAGTTGTTTTTTAATAGAGATAAGGGTTTCTAACCTTTTTAAAAGTGTTGTAAACTTGATAAAAAGATAGTTATTGTATGCTTTAATTTTTAAATAAAAAATTTAAAATTCAGTATTCACATCCGCAGTACTTTTCATCCATTAAATTGTGTATGCCTTTTTCTTGTGATTTTTTGTGTTATCACTTTCCTACTTTGTCCACTACCATAGGCAGAGCAATATACAAGAGAAAATTCCAAGTAATTACTATGTGCTAATAGCTAAGCTCTTATAAACTAAGCTGGGCCTGGCCTGGTTACAAGCAGACCGGGTTTTATAACTTTGAGTAGCCTTGAAAACCATGTCTGCCACTCTAATTGCTTTCATGTTTTCTTTTTGTAGAGACCCTTTAGCCCAATGCTACCGTAGTCAAGGAGAGGGCTAACGGGCTGGCGAAGGGACAAACGTTCTGGCTTTTCTAGCCAAAAAGGGACCTAATTCACACTATAAGAAGAGTTCAGGGATTAATTTGTTACTTTCAAATCTAAGACTAATAAACAACTCGATCCCCCACGGTGAAAGGATGGATGGATCCAACCCATAAAATCCCCTGTTTTAGAAAAGGCTATATGCCATCTGGCTACAAGATCCTTGGTTGATGTCGTTCCAATCGAAATTGTCTAGTTGTTGTGTAATGATTGCTTGGTAGTATGATTGCAGTTTTAAAATAAAAATATTATTACAAAACAAAGGTTGATAAAAAACATGGATGTCATGCGAGATGGTTAAGCCATCAGCTCACTCCCAATAGCTAAAGAAATCTTGAGCTATAAAATTCTTGAGAGAGAAAACATTACCTGTGAAGAAAATCTGTGACGTTTTCTTAGGCCGATGTTTGTGTCAAGATTGGCCTCAATTTTTCGAGCATGCATCTACACCCTTCAACCACATGAACATGTCTTAGTCAAGGGGAGCGATGCATAGTTTCCTTTGGCCCTTTCCTAACAAAAAAAAAAACATGTAAAACAATGTCATTAGTGATGTTATTAAACTTTATCTAACACGGTAAATTATTAATATTTATTAGAGAATAATATAAATTATATATTGATATGGTATGAGAATTTTGATAACTAAACGGTTACAATTTCGAATATCATCATATTTATTTATTTGATAAAAAATTAAATATAAAATAATATAAATTTTCGAATCCAAATAGTATATTTGAAATTGTATTCTTGTAAAGTTTATCATAAGTTTCTCCTAGACATACTAAATAATTCATTGAAAGTAGTGTTGCTTGTCCTAAAAAGTAACAATGCATGAACCAAAGAGAAATCTATCAATAGAGAAAATCGAATAAAAAAAATAAGTTTCTAATTATGACAAGTTGATGAATTATAGTTGGATAAATTGAGCTTGTAATTAAAAATTATCTTACCTTATGCCTCAAGATTTCAAGTGCAATACATAAACCGTAAAATTAAATTTCTAATTATGATTTTTGTAAAGATTAGTAAATTGTATTTGGGTAAATTCTGAACCTGTAATTAAATAATTATCTTATCTTATGCATCAGACTTTCAATTGCATTTTGCCTCTCGTTTTGGTGCATGCGTCATACATGCGCAAAGGTTTTTTTCATTTTTTTTATTTCTTTTGTTATTTCTTTGCTCTTCATGCCCTCCCTCTGGAACGGAAACAAAAATCTTGTTTTTTGTGTCACGAAATATGAACACCGAACTTCCTTATTTTCGCATTAATTTCTCTTTATAAGGAAGACTATCTTCCGACTTCCATTCACCATTATTAAATTATCATGGATCGAATCTGGCTTGAATTTTAAAAAATATTTGAAAAATTAATTTATTTTGATTTAATTTTTTTAATTTGTGTTTGGAAACACGGGCGAACCATATTTTTATAAAATTTAAATTTTTTTTATTAAAAATTAATTTTTTATGTTTTGCATCATTTTAATGCTGATCTCAAAAATAATTTTTTAAAAATTAAAAAAGTATCATTTTGATATATTTTGGCATGAAAAACAACAACAACTGCATTCCCAATCAAGCCTTAATCTAAATTTAATAAAATTATAATAAAATCATTTTATTTTAAAAAAAAACTAAAATAATCTAGTTTTAATTTGATTTAAATCAATTCGTCATCTGTAACCTGAACATGGTCTAAACTAAAGAATTCGTACAAGATTTAAAAAAAGAAGTTTTTCAAAACGTAAAATTCAATGCATTTAATATTTTGAATTTCTAATGTTACAGGGATTTTTAAAAAAAAAAATTCGCGAAGGTTGTATTCAATGCATCTAGTTTTGATTTGATCTAATTCAATTGGTCACCCGAACATGGATTAAATTAACCATGTCTAAACTAAAGAATTAATACAAGATTGAAAAAAAAATTAATTTTGCAAACTCACTTATGGGGTGAGATTTTCAAACAAAATCTCAGAAAACTTTCTATAAAACAAATATAAAAAAAAAATCTCTATAATATAACATCAACATTACTATTTAAATTAATCAGCATTTTGGATTCACAATTTTCATATGAAGTATCATACCAATTGAATTTTAATTTTTTAACAATATACCAATTGAATTGAGCTAAAAATCGTGGTTTAAAATGGAAAAATAAACTAAAATTCATGTCTATCCTCCTTTCCCCGTAAACCTAGCAAAAATAGTTATAAGAACTGGTACAGTAATCAACCTAGTTAAAGGTTGAGGTCGGGTGGGGTCGGGTGAATTTTAAATCAATCAAAAAAAATTAGATTTTAAAATAATTTCTTAAAAAAATATCTAAAAATAATGTTATTTTTTAAAATAAAAAACATATTTTTCACCCAATCAAACCAAATTAAATCTTAATTTAATGAGTTATTAGGTTTACTCGACAAACTTGTTCTTGCAACTGTGCTAGAAAAGACTCATGTTTTTATTTTTTCAAGACATGTAATCTTTCAAAAACCTTTTATATTACCGTTTTAAAATTATAAAATACCCCATCATGTTTTCAAAAAACCCATTTATTTTTAAAAAAATCTTCCAACGTTAATAAAACAATTGAGATTCCCTATCTCCTTTGGGCCTCAATTTTTGAACCCTCAACAACTCTTCAACTCCCCCAATTTCTCTTTCTCAAAAAACCCCTTCTCTTCTATCCCTTTATCCGTGCCTCTTGTCTCTTGATCACCTCTGCTTTTTCTCATTTCTCCACCATAAAAACCCTAGCAAAACCCTAACCCTAAAATCCTCAAATCCTTTCACCACTACAAAAGAAAAAAAAAATGGCCAAAAAGAAAGTGACCCATCAAACCCAAGACCCCGAACAACAAAACCCACAGGATCAAAATCAAAACTTGACCACCCAACATCAACACCAACAACCCTCCATGGAAGACCCTAATGACAAGTTTCAATCTTTGAAAACTGTCAATGATTTGCTTGTCAAGGAGGCAAAACAACGCAGACAACAAGTTGAATCTCTGGTGAAAGCTAAGGAGGCTTTGGAGACTGAGCTGGCTCTGTATTGTAAGGAAAAGAGTGAGTTGGAGAGTGAGTTGGGTAAAATCAGTGATGGGAGGG
This sequence comes from Populus alba, assembly GCF_005239225.2. Lineage (NCBI taxonomy): Eukaryota > Viridiplantae > Streptophyta > Magnoliopsida > Malpighiales > Salicaceae > Populus > Populus alba. The sequence goes on from NC_133288.1 coordinate 3,103,047, forward strand.
TGAGTTTGGAGATAGAGAAGGCGCTATTTTGTGTTTTTATCGAGACCCGGATGGTTGAAATGGGTAGTTTGGTTGATGGTCTAGTGAGAGAGAAGAGAGAGAAGGAGAATGAAATTGGGGCCTTGGAGAGTGAGGTTAAGGTGTTAGTGATGAATGTTGAGACTCGGAGAGATAGATTGAATCGGGTTTATCGCGAGAGGGATTTGTTGAAGATTGATGTTGATAATTGGATGAAGGGGGCTGATGATTTGAAAGATAGTGTGGTTGAATTGGAGAAAATGGAGAGGGAGAGTGAGGAAGAGATTGAGAAACTTTATAAACAATATGCTTTGTTGGATAAGGAAATGAAGGACGGAGAGAAAGAAATTGAGGAGCTTCAAAGATTGAGAGGTTTGGCTGAAAATAATTTGGTGGAGAAAGTGAATGAAATTGAGCATTTGAAGAGAGAGATTGGACGGCTTGAGAAGGAAAGGAACGAGATTGCTGGTGAAAAAAGTCAGCAGAAGGTGAAGATTAGTGAGTTGGAGAGAAAAGCAGGGGAACTTGATGAGATTGTATCAAGTTTGCAGAAGGAGAAGGGAGTTTTGAGCGGAAAAGCTATGGAATTGGAGAAGAGTTTGGGGCTGGCATTGGAGAAGGCGAATGCAATGGAAAGGGAAATTGATGGTTTGATGGAAGAGAATAAGGAAAAAGAAAGGACAATTGTGCGTTTAATGGAGGAAAAGGATGATGACTGTAAATATAAGATCATGGCTTATGCTGAAATTGAGGATAAGAAAGGATTAATTGAGGAATTGTTGAGAGAGAAGAATGAGATTGAGGAAGTGAAAGTTCTTAAGGAGGGTGAAATTGTGAAGCTGCAAGAGGAGGTGGGTCAGCTAAGGGGTGATATTTTTTCAATGCAAGAATCGATCAAGGATCGAGAAGATAAGAACGAACAAGTAGTTTCTGAAGCCAGTCATTATAAAGATGCTTTTGAGAAAGTAAGGCTTGAGAGGGACACTGCTCAAAAAAGTTTAGTTGAGGAGAGAAAGAACGCCATGAACTTGAGGTCTAAAGTTTTGGAAATGGAGAAGAGAGTTGAAGAAACTGTGGAGGAGCGTGCAAAGATGAAAAAAGAGCATGAGAGTCTGGTCTCGCAAAAGAAGGAAATGGAAGGCCAAGTTGTTACGTTGGAGAAGGAAAAAGATTTGTTACAGAAGCATTTCACTGAAGAAGAAGGGAAAATAGATGAGTTGAGGACCAAAATGGAATCAGCTGGTACTAATTATGATAGAGCACTAACCATGCTAAAGAACACTGCTGCATTGATATGTGAATCAAACAATGTTAAAGAAGATACGATTGTCACTGAAAAGATGCTTAATGGTGAAATCGAACCGTATGCAAGTAAGCTGGAAGTTATTAAGACTGCATTTAGTAACAAGCAGACAGTGGTGGAGGAGATGAAGCAACAATTAGAATTTCTGCAGAATTCTGTGGCAAAGGCGGATAAGAAGAATAGCCTTTTAAGTCTGTTGTCTTCAGCAACTACAGTTGTTGCTGCAGCAGTGTCTCTTGCATATGTTGCTAGATTACGTTGATGATCAATTTTTTGTTTCTAGGCATGTTGCTTAAGTTCTAGAATTAATTCATAGTTAATCAAGCTCTACCTGACAGCAGAGTTTGCCAGTTTGTTACTCTTAACTCTGGTTTTAGCCGAGACATAAACTTGACATTGCGACAACTGGAGGTTTTTAACCGCCATTTCGAGTATGTTGATGAATATATTATCTATTTTCTGCACCTTGTTATATGCTTTGCTTGAGTTTCTTCTTTAATTTGTTGGATATGTTCAATCACACTCTAGCGTAACAAGCAGGGCATGTTTCTGGACATTATTGTGCTCTACTGCAACTATAGCGGTTGGATTTCATGTTGTGATTCGGATATCATGTTGGCACAATATTCTATCATGAGAAATCTAGTGATTGTATTCCATATAAGCAGGATCCCAAATTGTTTCCCTAGTTCTTTTGCGAAAATCACGGGTTAGGAGGATGCAACTACGCTATCAGTTGCTCAGTCAGACTGTTATATTTTTATTTTTTCCCTTTTAACATTTTTGTTAACCTTATCCTTAGGAATTCTTGCACCGAAAAAAAGATCAATCTTCTGGAATTTCTGTTGCTATCGAGGTACGACATTCTATTTCAATTCTCAGAGAAGTTTCATTTTCTAGGCAATATAATTGAGTTTAAAATTCTCTTCTAAAATCCTGAACACCACTTCTCTCATGATTTGCTCTTCATGTGAGGTGCCAATCCTAGGCAAGCTATATTAGCTCATCTGCAACGTTGTGCTGAGCAAAGCATGTTGGTGAGTGTGAGGATGCAAAGAAGTGGGGATCTTGAACCCCTCTCTAAAAAATGCTGTAAATTTTCTGTCGGATCTGGTGGCGTTCTGAATCAGTGTTTTTTGCTCTATTTTATGCTTTGTCAGGCACACTTCTAACCACAAGATTATGCATTAGGGTTTCTAGAAATCATAGCAACATATTAGTGCCTTCCCTTTTGAGTCTTTTTCTCCCTTCTCTGGCCAATAATGCTGAGTGACCTGGATCAATAGTTCATCAAAAGGGATAAACCATAATCTAAATGGATTTCTAGCACAAACCCTGGGTGGTGTCCTATTAGCCATCCTACTCATATCTCATTAATTAAAGATCCCACTTGAAGAAGCGACCTATCGTTTTCTGTAAGAAAACTCTCCCTGAATAGGGCTAAAACAGTTAATTTATTGATAGCTAAACACATTAAACAAGCATTATTCTAACCATTTATGCAAACCAAACAAGATTTGCAAACATAATAAACGGGTTTGTTTGTTAACGAGATGTTCTGCTGGTTAACAAGCACTCACTAAGCGACTGTTATCGCAGTGCAATCTGCGATTACATCGCAATACCAAACATAGATAACTCGTGTTTCCTTTTTGTCCATTGATATCAATGAAGAAGCTAGCACTGTGATTAGCTTAACTTTGAGTCTCCAAAGACAATCAAACAAGACTTTCATGTCTTCATCGGGAGCTAGCTGTTCTCTTGCCATTGTGCAAACAAGGTACTAATATTCCTTCTAGTGATGGTAAGTGGTTTTAATGTGGTCCCTTTGGAGATAACCAAGTTCCAACCACCACTGAATGGGCTTGTGTCTATCAAAACAAGCCATTTTTTGTATTTTCTCAGCCATTCAAACCCTCAAACAAAGCATCAAGAAAAGAACAGGCCGTCAAGAAATGCCAAGAAGGAATTAAATCAATCTTCATCAAAACCAAAAATGGAGTACATGAAATTTGCTTCCAATCATTTGCTGCAATGTCTCCGAATTGTTATGTAGGGATAGATTTGAGGCCAGGATAACAGAAATTAGTGGACTAAATGGCAGCACGTTTTGATGCCTTTTTCCACTTGGCTCACAATTATCTCAAGACAAGCTAAATTTCTGGTGCTAAATCTAGTGTTAAACCCTATCATGTGTAGAAAACCACTTTATGGAAGCCTCTTCACGTCATAAAAAGAGTATTTTTAGTAACAAATTCAAAAAAATATTACTATTTAAGTTTAAAAAATTAATAGATTTTGTTCACCCAAAAGTTTTTTCAATTAAAAAAATAAAAATAGGCTTTTTTTTAACAGTTTGCATACAAATAAGAATCTTAATTATGTTTTTATTGCAGATAAAATAATTAGAAATTATAATCTAAGCTAAATTGTTGCCCCTTGATTTATTTATTTTAATTTTACAAAAAATATTTTTTAGATTTAAAAATTAAAAACAGATTTCTTAATAGAATTTGTATATATTCATAGCTCAAGTAGTTAGCATTCCCTGAAAAACACTACAGATACAAGTCATCAGAGTTATGGATGGCTCAAGACTTGATCCCATGAATCTCTACACAACAAGCCATCACAATGAACAGTTATTTCGTCCTCGAAGATAGCAACACAGCACAGCAAGGCTCCAACTTTGAAGACGACGTTCATGATCCAGATGTTGTCCATCCAGACAAGCACATTAAGGCAAGCTGCGTCTTCAACAAGCTTTAAGTCATCTGATTACGTGCATTATCTCCTTCAAAAAACAATGGAAGACTTGGTGCATGTTTAACGTTGTGATAGCTTAAAAGCTCCCCTGTAAAACGGAGCTTTGGTCTTCGGTCAAGAACATGGTCACTCTCCAACAATAAGTTATGCGCCTCCGAACAGTTATCATACCTAAATTCTGGAGTCTATAATAAAGGTTCAGCACGCTATGACAAGATTTTAACGTTGTTATAATATCATATCAAAAAAACAGGCAAAGGAATCCAAAGAACCTATATAGGAGTGCTTGATAATTTCTGAATTTGCAATAACATAGTAACATTTACAGTTGCAACAAAAAGGAAAAAAAAAAAAAGGATAAGCAAACACCTTTATATATATTTATATCTATATACTAAAGCGTATCTAGAAACATGCTTCATCACAGTACCATGGACTTTTTCATATCCATGTTCTAAAATTAGCCTTATAACATCAGCGCGGCTTCGACCCGTCCACCACAAGGGATCAGCCACTAAATATAAACCCAGTAGTTCCATCTTCCTCTCCTTCGGGGCTGGAAGTCAGAAAGGGTAACCTTAAATGTGGTAGGGCTGCCAAATTGAGTGCAACAGTCCCCCCCACTGCTATTAAAACTTCAAAAAACTACACCACTCAAATTCGGCAAAATGGACATATAACAGATCACGATCCGAACCACAGCTAGATAGATGCTCTGCACCCAATAACAGAGCCGGGTTGTTTCTGGAACTTCAACGACCAAACCCGGAGCAGCAGATCGCAACAACTTAAGATTAATAAAAACAGTAAGTGGTAACACTACACAATCATAAAACAGCAAACAACACGTATTTTAGCCAAAGAGGAATGTCAAGCTTCGGTCAAGTATGGCTGCCAGTTGGTAAAGTTAACCCTATTAACAGTTAGGACTCACGAATTCACTTATCTCATCCATCACTGTATGGAAGTAATTGTTATTGGGCAACAAGTAGAAACCTATTGTTGCCTGCTCCAGATATAGAAGTTTCACGTCTTGACCAGCCTTCTTGAGACCTTCAGCATATGTTATTTGCCGGTCGTGAACAAGGTCTAAACCAGCCACCACAACAAGACTCTTAGGAAATTTCATTCCTTCGAGGCTTTCACCTTTTGGACCAAATGGATTACATGCTGGATGGTCCCTATCCTCTCTTTCAGGAAGAAATGCTCTCCAATACCAGTCTCGGTCTTGGAGAGTAACAAAATATTTGCCATCTAATCGCTTCTCTGATTCTGTTCTCTCTTGCCCACCAAACATTGGGTTCAGCAGTATGTTTCCCAAAACATCAATTCCCGATTCTACTGCTCTTAAAGCAACATGGTGAGCAATGTTACCACCAGAACTATCCCCAGCCAAGTATATATGAACTTTAGAATCTTTCTTGCTCTGGAGCCATGTTCTTGAATTCACCCACTTCAGAGCAGTCCATCCATCATCATAAGCACATGGATATCGATTTTCAGGTGCACGCCTATAATTCACAGACACTACCACAGCCTTGCAAAGGCCCACCAGGCGGCGACAGAGTGTATCATATATAGCACTGTTTGAAGAAGAGTGAGCAAAGCTTCCGCCATGAAAGAAGATTATGACAGGGACAACGTCCGAGTTGACAGGCTTCTCAAGGTCAACAATATTTGGTTGTGATTCTTGCGCATCAGCTCGTCTATAGATTCGGCTAAGAAGGCTAGTCCCACGGTCAATGATAACATCAAATGAGAAAACCCCGTCAACTGGATTCGCGTTAGCAGGAACTTTCCGGTCAAGGAACTCAGCCAAGTGGCGGTTGAAAGTCCCATCAGGACGACGAAGAAGGTTGTAAGCCAGCTTGAAATTTGATATTAGGACCCATGTATTCAGGGGTACCACCCTCTAAGCAAAAAATGAAGGAAATCTTCAATTTTTTTCATTCCGAATAGCAAAATAGCAGGCCATAAACCATTAATAGTGATAGTTTTTCACAAACGAGCAAGCAAGTACAGAACCATGAAAAACACACTGACAAGTAACACATTTATCCATAAAACCAAATCATATTCCCCTAACTAAATTGATCCGAAATTGAAACGAAAAGGAACCAAGTTTAACATTTTGATAACCAAAATAAGACTTCAAAACCAGCAATCATGCGTACAACAAGCAAGAGCAACCTATCAACAAACTACTGTTATATGATCTCAAAACCCAAAACAACTTCAAAACACAGCAGCCTGAGAACCCAAATACTATTCAACAAGCTTCCATCTTTCCCAAAAAAAGAACACAAAACCCCAAAATCTCAAACAACACAACCTACAGAATCCAAACTGCCTAAACATAGTCCCCAGACCCAATTTCCCTCACCAACAAAACCAAAACCAAAAATCCCACCAAAAAAATATAAATTTCGCTTCAAATCCAGCTGATTTCCAACTCCAAGTCACCAAAACACAAACAGCACAAAAAAACCATTAAAAGGCACCAACTTTGATCACCAAAAGAGTACAAAAATGTTTAAAAAAAAAAGTACCTTGCTTTCATTGAGATTAACTCCATTACTTCCAGCCATGAAACTAGCACTTCTTTATCAACAGAGTGTCGAAAAACAAAATCTAAAACTTCAATTTAGATCCTTTTTAAGAACAACTCGATTGAAAACTCACTTCACATAATGAAACCAAAAACAAAAGATTTGATCTTTTTAGCTCTAATCCTCATAGCTTTCATTTATTATCAAAGCTTTCGATAGGCCAAAATATCAGATGGGTATCCTTCAAATTTGCAAAAAATAACAAATTTTGAACACAGAGAGAAATGATGGTGGCAATAAATGGTAAATACCACAGGGAGGAGTAGAGATGTGTATGGGTGGAGGATAAGGGTGAGGGCGCATGATAGCAAGTGTGTGGAGGTGAGTGGTAGAGTGCGCATTTGGTGTGAGGTGGGAATATAGAGACGACAAAGTAAGCGGCCGAAAGATAACTGTTGTGTGGGACCCGGTGATGTAAGAAAATTATTTTGTTTTTTTGGAAATAATTTTGAGTATTTATGACGCAATAAAAAGAAACTAAAAAACAAAAGGAATAATTAAAAAAAGGAAGAAATTAGTAAAATGTGAGAGAAAGAAACAAGACAAAAGCTTATGTGCGTGCGGCCGGCGCCAAGTCACGTGAGGACAAACGGGGTCCGTCTGGAACGCTTTTTTGCGGTCCTCTGTACCTGTTGCGGCCATTGTGGATTTACGCTTTGTTTGGTACTGTTGTTGGGTGGCTGTGTATACACGTGCTAAGTTTTTTTTATGTAACCAAAACAAATATCTAAAACAGAAAGAATTGTTTAATATTGTTATTGAACCGATTTGGTATATTAATTTTATAATTTGATTAATTTAAGCTTAAAATTAAATTGTGTATAAATTGGTTTAATATGATTCGGTTAATTTGGATTATTCAAAAACAATTTGGTTAACTAGTAAAAAAAATATAAGGATAAAAATAAAAAAAATATTAAATTGCTAGCAAAATAACCCTAACCTAATTTCTTATCTTGACATAACTCAATCAACTTGATAACTTCAAAAGTAACTCAATTGATTAAAAAATTAAAAATAAATTGAGAAATAAAATGAAAAAATTGATAGGAAAAAAACCTTTCGACATGATTCTTTGCCTGGCTCAAGTTTCAAATTAAATTGTATGGAAATTGTCTTAACGTAATATATTCAACTTGACTAGTTCAAAAATCGACCTAGATAATTGTTTATAAAAAAAAATGGAGGGTGGAGTTAAAGAAAAAACAATGAAATTAAAGTAGATGAAAAATAAAAGAGATAAAAAGGGGACTGAATTGAAAAAAAAATGTTATTTATATTAAAGATAAAACTCGATGATTTTTTAAAATTTTTTTAATATAGTATGATAGTTGTTGTTTTGCCACTTTGAGATTTTGATTATTAATCTTATTGGCGTTGCGCTCCTCTATTTTTTTTTAGTAAAAAGTTTGGTCTATTTCTGTCCATGGAATAAGTAATTTTTCAAATCATGTAATTTTATTCTGTTATCATCCCTTTTTCTTTATTTTCACTTTTTTTATTTACATTTTAAAAAAATATTGTTTTAAAATCTTACACAAATCTCTAATACTCGTGATATTTGATAGTATCACAATAAATATAAAATATAGCAATGGATGTCATATTTATGTGAAAGAGAAGACTACAACTACTACAACTTTTAATGTATTTAATAGTTTTTTTTTTTTTTTGCTTCGTAATTACGAGTGATCTTATATTAACTACTGAAGTAATTTGATATTGTACTAAGAGCCCGTTTACATAACTTGAAAAAAATAATTTTTTTATTTTGAATCATCATTCAAAAAAAATCATGAAAATGCTTTTAAATTGTAAGTATATTTGGTAAAAAGAACTTAAAGTTTTTTTCAAGAATGAAGAAAACATGAGTTAGAATCTATGAGTTAAACACATAGCATGGAAATTCATTATATTGATATAAAAAAGAATTAATGAATTGTCTATCGAGAGTACAATCTTTTTATAAAGTTTATTCTATAGAGTTGTCAAGGTTAACAAGTTATTTACATATTTTTAAATTATATTAAAATTATTATATTACCTTTAAAAAACAAAATTCATTAAATTGACATCCAAGAGCTTTTTATATATTTACTATACTTTGTTAGTTATAACCAAGTTAACTGGTAAGTGATTTGATATTTTAATCACTTAAAACCCCAAAAAATCAAGGCTTGCAATGTGCATGCTAGAGAGTGGGAGGTGCTTGTTGTTTTTTAATAGCATGTGTGACATCTCCCATCATTCATACGATAGTTTCCACAATGATATTAGAAACATCAATGTGTCTCCTTTCATGCAAGATAACGTGCGGTGTTATTTATACGATAGTGTTTGGTGTTGTTTATACGATGGTGTGTTGTCGAGCGCTTTTTATTTCTATTTTTTTTTTCTTCTCCTTTCAAAATTCACGTTGATTATTTAATATTTCAAAGTTGTCCTCTCATTTACTAATATTTTAACTGGTGTCCTCTTTTTTTTTTTTTTTAATTCTTGTTCTTGGTTCCTTTTTTATCAAAATTTGAATTGTTTTCAATTTTACCCTTGAAACCATAATTATTATTTGTTATGTGTTTTTCAAATTTGGTCATTGTTTTTTATATTTTGATTATTTTTTGTTTAAATTTTGTTTGTGGGTTTCTTTTTTCTTTTCAATTCTCCCTTTTAATTCAAAATTATAGGTTGTCTTTTAATTTAATTATTTTTTTAGATTTAGTTTTTATTCTCTTAATTGTTTTTATTTTTATTTTTTGATCCTTTTATGCAGTTGAATTTTATTTTTAATTTCAATATTTGATTTGTTGAAAGTTAAATTTCGTGGTTATTCCACACAGAGTACTTCCAGTTTAGTGATTTATGTCATGAGCTTGAAAAGTTGTAATTGTTTGTTTTTTTCAATTATTTTTTCTATTTTATCATTTGATGTTGTTTATTTTGAAAAATAAGCTTGGTGATTTTTTATTTATTTTCTTTCAATTAAGTTATCATGATTTTATCACCACGACAACAAAATTGGCTAATTAACTTGGGTGTTTTTAGATCACTTTTTTTTATATATCTTTTATAGTCTTGTCATTTAATATTCGGTTATTATTAGAATTAAGCTTCATCACTTATCTCATTTTTTCATGATAGGTTATCTCATTTGCATGATTTGGATCACGTGATCTAGTGCTACCCAAGTTTGCATATATTTTATTTTTCTAGGTTTTTTTTTATGACTGGTTTTTTTTTTTCTCAATTCTATCCTTTTAACATTTAGACTGTATTGTTGGGAATTAATCATCGTTATTTTCTCAATCTTCTTTCTACGAGATTGATCCAGTATTTTAAAACATGTTGCGAGTTTGTCATACTAACTCGCGTTGACTTAGAGCACTTTATTTTGTTATTTTAATATATATTTTAAATTTCATATATCATTTAATATTGGGTTATCTTGGAATTCAATTTTGTAATTTTATTTTTTTTTACCATCATTATTTCTCTCCTGATCATTGTTATCATATTATTTTTTAAATTTTGGTCCATTTAATATGGTTATTTTTTTATCATATAATTAAATAAAATCATCAAAGTACATCCTGTTGGATTTATTACTTGAATTATGATTTTTTATTATTATTCTTTAAAATACACGATAGGGCTTGAATATTTTGTTTCTATGTTACAAAAAAAAGTAGCTTCGCCAAAGGTGAAGCACTAACCACCCCTGCAGTATTTTACAGAGAAGGATTATATGGTGTAAACATGCACGATCGAACCGTGACAAAATAGACTTGTTATCTTATCTAGTTCAGGACTTTATCCGGTGCTTGTGAATATATAATTAAGATAAAAAAAATGAAAACTGGGATATAAAAAAGAAAAAAACAATTATCATGATAATCTTATAGCGCAGTTATTTTTGTAATTATTCTCTGTACTTTCAAAAATTATAGTTTATATTCCCGACGAGTGTAAAATTAATAGACTATATTATAAAATGATATAGGATGTAAATTTATAATGTAAATTAGAATTCTAAAAAACACGTGGATAAATATAAAAATAACTGAAATATAGAATAATCAGGAAATCTTTCCTATAAATTTAATATTTTTTCATGATCTTTTTCAAATACGTGAGAATTTAAATGTGAAGGAAAAGTGTAGTGTAAATAAATGGATGGTACGACTTTTATCATACCAAGATGTACCCGCTTGAAGCAAGATTGGATTCATTAAAAACAAAATCAATTTTAATTTATTGATTTCTAAAACAAATAAATTATCGACTGTCAGAGTAAAAGAGGGGCTTCAAGAGAAAATTAGATCATCCCAAATTATTATTATTATATTATTCCCATTACGGGACACTTCTTTTAAAACAGTACTCCTGTTGATTTCACAGAGACAACACTCATCAAAACTGGCTTGATTTTTTATTTTTTATCGAGAGAGACAGGTGGAAAGCAGGTGAATTTCTTGTGCTCTTATCCATAACCCAATCCTGAAATTTCTCACATGCAAGCTTGGTTTTCAGATCCGGCGCGTAAATTGACTAGGAAAAGAGTTGCCAAATTATGGAGTTGACATCTGGGTTTCTGTTCATGGGTTAAATAATAAAATAATTATGGATAACTCTGATATATTAATATTAAAAATAAAAAAAATATTATTTTAATATATTTTTTTAAAAAAACATTTAAAAACAATCATCAATCACTATCACAACCTTAAATACCACATTAGCTCTGCAACAATTATTTTAGCCAAACCAAAGTTATTTTGTTTTGTTTTTTTAAATTATTAAAGTTAATCCAACCGAGTTTGGCTAAATGAGGACAAACTTTATATGTTATAGAAAGTTTGTACTATAAAGGTTACCAGTTCAAATTCTACAAATCTCAGAGTAGTTGAAGATTTACATGGTCATTAATTTTAGAACCTATAAGATTATTTGAGGTACGTATAAGCTGGTCCAAATACTCATGTTAATAAAAAAAAACAAAAAAATATTGGTATCCACACATGGTTCCATTTCAATGGAGATATTGGTATTCATACATGGTCCCATTTCAATGCGTAACTTATGATGTTTCGTATGATTAAAAATTTATTTGTTTTTATATTTTAATTTTTTTTAATATATTCATTTCTTATTTTTAATTTTTTTAATATTATAATATTAAAAATAAAAAATATTGTTTTAATATATTTATAAATAAAAAACATTTTAATAAGTAGTAGTTACAAGAATACAAAAGAAAAATAGCCTCTTCTCTGCTTCACAGGAGATGATATGGGATTTGGGACCCACAAATGGATATGTTCTCCTATTATTTTCTTACTGCATGGGAGTTACTGCCACCGTCCATCAGGACTTGATTGGCTGCAAAGCCGGATTAATTCATGGGACCCATGAGTCCATGACCAATCAAGAAAAGAAAGGCCCGGAAAGCGTAGACTGCAAAAGGGAGGAATTTGTGTATCCACCATTCATTTAATCTAGACAGAGAAATCCATTGGCTTCGATATTTCCAGGAGAGAGGAAATGAAGAGGTACACACACTTGTGTTGCCGTGTCCTTCACTTGCTTTTAACAAAGTACACCATGAGTACTTCGAGAAAGTTACAACTTTATACAACTTGCACCAAGTTTTTCTCTTATTTATTGGGACGGTGGACCAATTTTTTTTTTTTATTCTTTGTTTTTCAAGGGGATGGAAATTGAAATAATTTATTTGTCTGGAGAAAAATGTCATATTTTTTAAACCTGTTTCTGTTTCGGATCCAGCCTCACTCGACAAATCAATCTAAATATTTTAAAATTTAACTCGAACTAAATTTTTAATTGAATTAAATTATACATCAACTTTACAAAACTTATCTGATTTTATTGGATTTTTAATAATTATATTGATGTAATCAAACCCTATTTAAATTTAGTTGTATCAAAAAATAAAAATAATTGATTTAATTGCTCCAGTCTTTTTGTTTTTCAAAAATAAGTCTCATGGAGTCAGATGTGAAAAATGCATGTAATGAAAACAAAAGGACGAAATGCTTCTAGAATTACTTGGTGTGGAACAATTTGAACCAAGAATATGTAGCACGACAAGGAGGACATATGCCCTGGAATTTTTTTGCTATGATATTTTTCTAGGAAAAATATTGAATTTTCAATGCTATATGAGATTTGTATGGTGCACCAAGTTTTTTTTTTTGTTTTTTTATTTATGTGTGGTATTCAGACTAACTTGTATGTACCTTAATTAATCCCCATAAATTTTAAAGTTAACGAGTAATTAAGTTTCCAGCAACATTAATATATTTTTGGTTTTTTGAGACACCAAATATTAATTTTTTAGATTTTTTAATACACTGGTATATATTTTTATAACCTTCGTTAGAAAAATTATAGTTTCTGTTCCTCTTTTTGGAAATAATGTATTTCGCACAAATAATTATAAGAACCTCAACAGTGTATGAGATTCGTATACTTTTCACGACACATCAAGAATAATTTTTTAAAATTTTCATATTGTGGAGATTGTGAATTTTTTACAATAAATAAAGTTGTAAATCCTACATTGTAATATATTAGAAATTCATTATGTTAAATGCTATATATTTAATTTTAGATGGATCCAGCGTGGTAATATAACTTCTCAGTGTAGATACAAAGGCTAAGGCTGGTGGTTGAGGCAATAAAATATTGAACTTGAAATTATATATAGAGGATAAATGTATTTGAAATATTGATGCGCAATACATTTTCAATTCTTTCAAAGTGTTGAAAATTAAAAAAATTATTAACGTGGATGTCCGGACCAACTTGCATGTATCTCGACTAATTTTATAGGCTATAAAATTAACGACCATGTAAATCTCTAGTGGTCATTATATTAACAACCACAAGATTCGAACTTAAGACTACAGAGAAAACAAATATTTTAATCTCAAACTTTTATCACTTGATCATTTACTATATAATTAAAAATTAATTTTAAAATGTTAAAAATTAATTTTATTTGGAATTTTACAAACTAGTTAAAAATGTAATTCTCTACAATTACATAGTACTACTAAGACACTGTCACTCAATGTCCCTCCTTAGTGTCCCCTGATAAAAAAAAAAACTTACACTTGAGGGTTTAGCTCAGTGGTCAACTACAAGGCTTGCCTTGCGACTGTCCCGAGTTCGATCCTCAAGAGTACCAGCCCGTCATCCCCGCGGTGTCTTACCTGCCTACTGGGCTTGCAGGATGTTCAGTGGGCCCGGGGAATAGTCGTGGTGCGCGTAAGTTGGCCCAGACACCCCGGGTTATCAAAAAAAAAAAAACTACGTATACACATAGAAAAAAAAGCACATAAACATATTTAGTGAAAAATACAAGAATGAAGTTGTAAAGTAAATATATTAATGGAATAGTTTGATAATAGATTTTTATATTCTTAAAATAAAATATATATAGAGACATGTCTATTGTATTTTCTCACCGTCTCTACCCCCCCCCGGAAGCAAACAACTCCTTAAACTTATATATCTCAATTTATTTTTTTTGGTCATCATAGTTCAATATATTATCTTCTCTCGTATTAACGGAAATTTATAATTACAGAGAAGAAAACAAAGTTGATGAATCTAGGAAGCAAGTGAAATGAAATATAAGTACTCTCCACTAAATTTTGATATTTTGTCATCTTTACGCATCCATTAAATCATAAAAAAGTGGGTAAACCTTGGCCATGCCTTCATACTCAGCCTCCTCAGGTATTGTCTGGCTTAGTTTACGTTTGTGTATTATTATTTTTTTACATTAACAACCGAAAATCATAAAAAAAATATCAATTTGATGTTATTTTTAAAGTAAACATACTTTTAAAATGCACTTAATTGAACTTTACCAGACAAAAACGAAACACAACACCAAACAAACACTAAATATACTAAATATTGTTTGATCTTCAAATTAACATGCATGACGATCCTAATCTGGGTTTCAACGATCCAGTTGACATAATCGAATCCAACTAGTTCAGCATCAAGGGATTTTTTTTTAATAAAAACAAGAATAATCGCAATTCCTTTTCAAATGAGTCCCTGGATCTGTTTATCTGAGCTGCCAACCGGGCCGTTGCCTGCACCACCAAACGGAGCGAATTCGACAGCCACGCGTGACCGCTGGAGCCTATGATTTTCACACATTTTTCATGGATTGTTATTATTGGAATCCAAAAGGACAAACGGGGAAAATGCACTGTGTTTTTCTCCCTTTTCTTTTTCGTTGTATCCACTTCTAAATAATAAACACTGGAAGGACAGAAATTGCAGAAGGAAACAAGGCATCTGGCAGGTTACCAGTGTAGAAGTCACCATCCATGAAGCTCCCCATCGGTGGGGCAGCGCCGGGGGACTTGACTATTATTACATAGCCCACAGTGCACAGTGAGTTTTGGAAGCATTAGGGCTTGGGTCAACAACTAGGAACAGTGCCGGTGCTGTAGTGGTTAGGCTCTCCTCTTTCTCCCCTCAGAATGTACAAAATATCACCCTCACGCACTCTAGCCTGTACCTAGCTAGCCCTTTTCATCACTGCCCCTCCTCTCTTTTTATGTCTTTTTGTATGGACCAAAGCTCAACACCTCACCAGCCTTTCCATTCTGCTTTAATCTCTCTTGTCTTGTTGTGTGTTTTTGGCTCTCTCTCCGCAGGTCACCAGCCTTTCCCTATCGCCTTCTTCATCGCCCCCTCCTCCCACTACTTTAACAGTGCCAAGACAACCCAAGATGGGATCTTTATGGAAGTTTTTAGGGGGTGAATCTTGAGCTAAACAAAACCCAATTTGGGATTGTTTTAGGCTGGACCTCACATGGCGTTTCTGAACATCTCTGCTAAAAGACCTGTTTTTAGCCCAGACATATGCCAGTATGAAAGCCCAATTTAGAACATTGGGTAGCGCGGTGCAATCGAGTTATTATAAAATTTTTATTTTTTTTTATAAAATTTTTATTTTTTTTTAATGTTTTGGATAATTTTGATATACATATTTTAAAAATAATTTTTAAAAATTAAAAAAATTATTATATATTTTAATATAAAAAATATTTTAAAAAATAATTATGATATATACAACCGGGAAAGTGGCAATGGAAAATCGTGTTGGCCGCTAAAAGGAAACTTGTCTTGAGGCGCGTCGATAGTCAATTACAAATTAAAAAACTACGGGATCTATCTATGATGCTATGCGTGAAGAAGCTTTTATAACGAACATGTACTGTGGTAGTGTTGATAATTCAATTCAATTTCTCGATCTTTTGTCTTGTGTCTCTCTTCTCTGCTAATGAAACAGTGCTGTTTGAAGATTAAAAAATTATTGAAGATTACTTGTTTGTTTGGTAATCCGTTATTAACTATGTTTGAGAGCACTAAAGTGGGCTTGTTTTAAAAAAAAATATTAAATTTTTTTTTTAATAATTCTGATTTGCTAGTATTAAAAATAGAAAAAATAATATATTTATAAGTTAAAAAAATAACGCTTTTAAAATAATGCATATTTTGCAACATATAGAGCATAAATATAAAATAATGAACTAGTGAGTATATGATTTTAAAAAGTGGAGGCATCGGGTTTAAGCTCCACGTGCAACAACTTTTCCTTTTTTTTTTCCTCTCTTCTTTCAATCGAATCAATAATTGATGTGCACTCGACTAGATTTGATTGTCTTCTACATTTCCAATTTCTCTGGTATTTACCATTGATCAATAGATGGTCAGGTTATTAGGTTTTGTCATTTCATTCGAGTATTGTTTTAGCATCGTTATGTTAACCATAATCTATTAAGATATAAATTTTTTTAGGGTTATAAGAAAATTGTTTTTATTTCTTTTAATTTTTATGATTGTCGTGACTCTCTTTTCATTGAACTAATAATTTTAATTTTTAATTTTGGATTTTTAAAAAATAGATTGAAAAGTAAAGACAAACATTCATTACACACACTATATATACCCATAAAAGCCACTTGCAAGGCCCACTTGTAGAATTTACACTGGGCCATCTTACCTCCCCCCTAAACCTTCCCAAAGAGGCATTTCTTGTTCTCTTCTCTTCACATTCTTGACCGCAAAAGCTACCCTCGAAGCCAAGAAAAGACTAAAGATCGATTTATCATTGTTGTTTCTCTTATATTAGATGCTCCTCGGATTTGTATTCAGGCTCTCGCTAAAGAACATCCACAAACGATACTCCTTGATCTGGGTTGTTAAGCAGCCATTTTGAGGTTCTCATGGCGGGTCATTCGTACGAAATGTGCATTTAAACTAGAACAATGATGCCATGGCCACCACTCAAGTTTCTTCTTGCACTACAGCCAAATTTGTGGGGCATGTTTTACTATTGCCACTCTCTTATCTTCACGTCTAAAACAAATCGATCCTATCCCACATAAATGCAAATAATGAACACAGTCTTAGTTGTAAATAGCCTCTTTTCTCTGTGACACAAAAAAATAAAAAAAATGAGAAAAGGATGCAAAGTTGGAACTGCACGAAACTTATCTAGGCAAAACTTAGTTTACCTCATCGAGTTTTTAGTGATTTAGTTAATTCGATTAAATATGAGTAAAATCCTTGTTAATCAATATTAATAATATTTTTTTAAAAAATAAAACAATATTGTTTTTATGAAAATATTGATCTATTTACGGGTTGACCCAATAACCCGTGATGCTACCAAAAACCCAACTACACAAACTCTTTGTATAGTCATGCCTCGAGATGGTCTTCACAACAATGGTTGTAAATATGTGTGGAGAATGGTAATGGATATTGTCGGTGGGCTTTTATAGCAAGGAATGAAATAAGCCACCAAGTTTGTATACCAAGTCCATAGAGTACACAGTACAAGAAGGAATCATTCAGGTTCCGAAATAATGGGCCGCCTAGCCCGAAAATATACCAGCCGAGACCGAAACAATCCCGAAAAACAAACACAGGTCATTGTTAACTAATAAAATATATTTTTATGTATCATTTATTTAATGATGAATGTTAACTAACATAATATATTTTATTTATCATTTATATATGATTTCATGAATTTGTATTTCTTAATCCATATATAAATATGACCCTCTGTTTTTTTCTCTAGAAAAATACTCGACATGCTATTATCTTTTCGTAATTATCTGTTCATCCTGCCAAAGTCATATAATTTTTTTTTTAAGCTTGGCTACTCAATTTAATCTCTAAATTACATACATTTCCCTCAAATCATTGCCAAAATTATAGTCCCTCACTCCCATGAGTATATCTTCTTCGTTCACTGTATTTATATATAGCTATTAAATTCAATCTAATTCAACTAATTAAATTTTAAAAAATATAAATAAAATTAAGAATGAGATCAAATCTCTAATTAAATCACTACAAATAGTTTGCGTTACATTATAGCTCATGTCAGTTTTTGTTTTTTGCAAGAATCCTACCGAATTATAAAAAAATATTAAAAGAAGTTTTAACTCAAATACTAAATTTAATCGCTAAATTATCTATATTTTCACCAAATGTTGCCAAGAATTATAGAACAGGTTTGAAAACGCAAGCCAACTAGTATTTTTTTTAATTTTTCTTGTTAAAAATTAATTTTTTATATGTTTTCAACTTATAATCTAAAAAATAATTTTTTTAAAATAAAAAAAATTATTTTAATACATTATATATAAAAAACACTTTAAAAAATAAACTATAATCATACTCCCAAAACATGCTATAGTCTCACGCTCCCACAAATTCATCCTTGCTGTTACTAGGTTGTTTATATAGTCACTTAAAAATTAAACCTGAAGTAGTTTAGTTCGATGTGAAGTTTTTAATTGAATAAAATTAGATATTAAATTGATAAAATTCAATTAATTAAATTGAGTTTTTATTAATCCATAGATTTTATCAGGTACCATTTAAACCCACTTAAATCAATACTAAAAAAAGCAAGACAAAGCCCTTTTAATAAATATAATTGACACAAATTGTTTTAAGTTGAGTAAAAAACATGAGCTCATAGAAAAAATTCAAACTTTTCAAGCGCAAAACCAAAAAAAATCCATCTCCCGCCGGAAAATCAAAATACCACAGCCACGTCATCGATCCTCGTAAACCGAAATCCACCAATCAAATCACACTTCCGCTTCCTATATAACCAAAACCCCAAAGCCACACAAATCCATCTCCCTGTCTCATAAAAAACCAGCAATTCTTGAAATTCTCTTTGTTTCCTGCGTGAAAATGAGTTCAAACGAAGGAAGAGCATCTACAAAGGGAGGCAGAGGAAGAGCCAAGGCCTCCAAGGCGGTGTCAAGGTCCCAGAAGGCAGGGTTACAGTTTCCAGTGGGAAGGGTGGCAAGGTTCTTGAAAACTGGAAAGTACGCTGAACGTCTTGGTGCTGGGTCTCCTGTCTACCTCTCTGCTGTCCTCGAATACCTAGCTGCCGAGGTTCGATTTCTTCAATTTCTTTAACTGGGTGTCAAATTTTGTTGTTATTTATGGGTTTTGATAATTGGCCTTTTCTTTTCAGGTTCTTGAGCTAGCTGGGAACGCAGCAAGAGATAACAAGAAGAACCGGATCGTGCCAAGGCACATCCAGCTTGCAGTGAGGAACGACGAGGAGTTAGGGAAGCTGTTGGGGTCGGTTACAATTGCAAACGGAGGAGTTTTGCCTAACATTCACCAGACTCTGCTTCCTAAGAAGGTTGGCAAGGGGAAGGGTGATATTGGATCTGTTTCCCAGGATTTCTAGGGTTTTGATTTAGGATGGGCCATGTAAACCATGCATGTTAGACCTGGTTTAAAGAATTTATTCAAAAAAGTTCTTCGCTATTAGATTATCGGGTTAACTTGTGAGGTTGAGTTGAATTTAATGTTCATATATGTTTAGATTTTTTTCTAGATTGGGTAGAAAAAGTTGCTGAATCTTTCTAATCCAATGAAAATTGAAAATCTTGGTGCTTATTATTGTGCCTTTTCTGCTTCCAATTCGTTATCTGTACTCCTTAAATCATTTAATCTTTCTCGATTTTGATTGATGGAAGGCCTTAATCATCATCTTAGCTGAATTCCTTATTTTTCCAAGGAAGAACATAGAGAGAGGATTTAGTAAGGTTAAAAGTTAAAAGGTCAGGAAAATTGACGGAAATGGACGAAATTGACGGATCAGGATTGGAAAATTGCATTAGCTCCTACAAAATTGACGGAGGTGGGAAAACTTTTATTTAGAATGAACCTAAATAAGATATTAATTAAATTTGTTCCAATCATATTTGAGGTTTTTTTATTATTTAAAAATCAAGATTTCTTAATGAAAATAAGATATTAATTTCAGAAAAATATTATGAGAATTTTATAATGAAATAAAAGTAAAAACAAAATCAATTCAACCAAGGAACGAAGGATGGACCATAGGAGTTATGATTTTCGTCTAGTCCTTTAATTTGAGAATAAATAATGAAGAACATGAGGATTTAAATATATTATATTTCTTATTTTGTTTTACTAGATAGAAGTGAATTTTGACTCAGTTTAGATCGTAAAATATATTTGAAATAAACCAATTAAAAAAGTTCATAAAATATATTTTAATTAATTTAATTACTGAGCTTTTAACTAGCCTATTTTTTATAAACTTTGATTTAATGAATTTCTTGTTTATAAAAAGTTTTTTGGTTTGTTTTGATTTAGTTTGTGCTGCTTTGCTTTTGTTGGTTTTTAAAATATAAAAGAATTGATTTTTATTTTAAATTTTCCAACTAAAATCATTCAACTAATTCAAAAAACTGTTCAATTTATTTAACATTAATTAATTTAATTTCTAAGATTTTTCAAGATAATACAGTTAATTTACTAGCCCTCCCACCAAACAAAGCTAAAGACCTCTTCCATTCCTTAGGATCCATTGACATTTCTAGAGTCCAAAGAGCCCATGGGCTTCCCTTTCAAGCATCTCGAAAAAGCAATTCAAAACCGCGAAAAAACAAAACAAAAATTTCCATTTCGCGCCGCGAAAATAAGAAACGTAAGCCACGTCATCGATCCGAGCAAGCCCAAACCCACCAATAAGAATACACCTCTTCTCCCTATATAATCAATCCCCCACTATCCACCCTAAAATCAGACACTCCCTCATTTCTCTTCTCTAACTCCCTCTAAGGCCAAAATCAGGGTTAGGGTTTTATAGCTCTTTGTGTAAAATGAGTTCAAAAGAAGGAGGCGCTTCTACCAAGGGAGGGAGGGGGAAACCAAAGGCATCCAAGTCGGTGTCAAGATCGCATAAAGCAGGGTTGCAATTCCCAGTCGGGAGAATTGCAAGGTTCCTGAAGGCTGGTAAATATGCTGAACGTGTCGGTGCTGGAGCTCCCGTCTACCTTTCTGCTGTCCTTGAGTATCTCGCTGCTGAGGTCCGATTTCTTTACCCTTTGGCCTTCTCTGGAGTCATGTTTTCTGGGCTTTAGTCACTTTGTTGTGTTTGTTTTTTTCTTTCTGGCTATCAGATTGTATATTATAAAAGCAAATACTTTTTGATCTTTAAAGCAAAACCCTCTTGCAAAAGTTTGGTCGATCTATTTTTGCTTGAAAATGCTTTTTTGTGGGTTTATGACATGCAATTGTTTTGTGTTATTAATTACTTGATTTGCTATTTTTTTGGGTTTTCTTTCTTAATGTTAATAATTTTCGATGTTGTTCACTGGAAATAGTGTCAGCTGTTGTTAATTGTTTATTAGACGATTTTGATTTTTTGTTTAAAATAAAATTACTGACACAAGTGATTGATTTTTTCAGGTGCTTGAGCTAGCAGGGAACGCTGCAAGAGATAACAAGAAGAATCGTATAGTGCCAAGGCACATCCAGCTTGCTGTGAGAAACGATGAGGAGCTAAGCAAGCTACTGGGGTCAGTTACAATTGCAAATGGAGGTGTCTTGCCTAACATTCACCAGACACTTCTTCCTAAGAAGGTTGGCAAAGGGAAAGGCGATATTGGATCTGCTTCTCAAGAGTTCTAGTTCTAGGCTAAGAGCTTTGTCTTTTTGAAAATTCTAGGTCTTCTACAGTGTGTAATATAGTCCTTTTGATTTCTTGGTTTTTCGGAACTGGCTACATGGAGTTTCACTGTATGTTTTTGATAAAAAGCTGAGGCTTTTTGGAATCTTTATCTAATGGAAGTTTTTATCAATCTCTGTTCCCTTTGTTTTGTTCTGTTTTTCTTCTTAAACGCTTTGGTTCTCCGTCGATTGATTCGTTAAAGGTTGCTGGTATGAAGTTGCCCGTGACGGTGTTTGTTCTGGTAATAGGATACAGATGGGTGCTCTTTTGCTTGTTGAAGGAATGGAAGGATTAGCTGTTGCTGTAATAAGTGGGAAGAAATGATTCTGCTGGGATTTTGTTCGATGATGTGTTGCTTTAATGGATGGTAAGTTGTATCTTTTGTTTCAGAATTGATGATGGCAGGTGCTTGTCAATGAGAAAAAAAAATGTTTCTTTTTGACCCAGGTTTGCTATAGTGTTTTTGATCAACAGATGAACTCGAGCACCTCCCATCAGCACTGGGATGTGGAGATGCTCTGAATCAGGGATGTTGGAATTGGTTACTGCAAGTACAATGAAATTGTCGTACAATAGCCAGGGAGTTTTACTCTTTCGTCAAGCCCAACATCTCATCCAACAATCACATTGAGGGGAATGGAGATGGACTGAGACTTGTTCTGAAGCAAAGTTTGTTTCTTACTGTCAGATTTTCTTTGAATAAGGAAATCAATGGATTGCATATTGCTGCCATACAATAATCAATTCTTAGCAATCCAAAGTCTGCCTGAGAGAGCTGTTCAGTGCTAGCCTTGTTTGCACAGAATCCGGGATATTCGAAGACCTTGCTAAGTCGAAAATCGTCCATGATTTTCAAGTATGATGCCACATTTCAGTGTATCTTGCTGAATTCCTTAGCAGAATGATCACCCCAAATTACAACGATACCAGGCTAGACCGTTCCTTTTGATGCTAGGCTAAGGTTCAATTCGTCCACCCTCCTAGTTAGCGAGAACTAGAAGATTATACTTTACAATGATACATTACATTGCATGTCATTATAATCAAGCAAGATCAAAGCTAATCATGCAATGCCCTTCTCTTGGTAAGAGAATTGCATCCTAGAAGGTGGAAGAAACATTTTGGTAAAATGCAAATGCATGGTTAATAGAGTCGAGGCATCTTACCTCATTTTCCTTCTCATCTATGGCTTTCTCAGTTGCATCAATACAGAAGCCAGCTGATTGCTTCTGTGCCGTAGCCTTTACAAGTCTTGATCTAGCTTGAAGATGACGATGCAAGAAAAGAGACAAAAGTGTTTAGTGTAGCCCATCCCTCTTCAAAGCTGCTTCACAGCCCAACCATTTCAATAATACGCAAGTATTCACTTTACCTGTCGAGCCTTCGCTTTTGCTCATTGAACAGTTGGATTTGTTGCTCAAGGGGTGAGGCTTCACTCAAAAAAGCAGATTCTCAAATCGGATGGTCTGTACTGAACACCATCCTAGTTCTGCGACGCCATGAAGGAGCCAGAGCAAAACTCGCAGAGGCCATGGCAATGGGAACTTCTGTAGGATCTTGCAGCGGCATGATAGGCGATAGTATAAATGTTGCGGCTGGGGTACCGCCACTGTTGGTTCCTGGAAATTCAATCCCTTCAACAATTCTTTACACAAAGTCACAAACTTTGTCATCTCCTGTAACTTGCATGGTGCTGGATTTCATAGATAAGACTTTGACTCCATGTTGTGGTTTATATTCATCGGGTATGGATGGAATTATTATAAAAAAAAAAATAGTTGAATTTTATTAATTATATAACTTTTATTTTTCTAACGAGTACTTATTAAAATATAATCTAACTTAGCGGATTAACTCATTAATTTATATATTCAAAGCCTAACTTAAAATATGTTTTATTTCAAATTAATATGAAAAAAATTAAATTTTATTTTAAGTTAGTTTGAAGATTTACCTGTATACCACTAAGAGCGTGTTTGGAAATGTGGTTGTTGTTGCTTTTCAAAGTGTCTTTTACTCAGAAAAGTAGGTTAATAATATTATTTTATTTTTTTAAAAATTATTTTTAAGATTAGTACATCAAAATGATTTGAAAACATAAAAAATATATTAATTTAAAACAAAAAAAATTCAAATTTTTTGAAAAATATTTTTGAACCGCAATGCCAAACGTACTCTAAATCTAATTTATTCAACTAAATTTAATTGTGACTCAATTAATTTAATTTTTTTTTTATCAAAACAAATCTTTTTATTTATAAAAGGTAATTAACCCAACAAATCTTTGATGCAAGCTCTGGATCAAATCAAACCCTGAACTAATAATTCTATATTTTATAATCATGTGATATTACGGGATCCCAATAAATTTATGCCAGTTAAAAACTGCCACATCTGCAACTTAAAGATTTCAGTGTAATCCTATCATTGATTACTTCTTTAACTATTCAGGGTTAACCCTTTTGTCACCTTTCGCCCAAAACTCTGCGTTTTCACCATCTGTTCTGCTCTCTGAAATTTAGAAAAAGTCAACATTCGAGAAACTTGAAAAATCCCCCAAGAAAATCTCTCCTCTCTCTCAACAATGGCGGTGAATTGGCTGCTAATATGTCACGGATTAGTCACTTTAACAGTCGTAATCTCCTTCCTCTGTGGTCAATGGCCAATCTTCCAAGGCACCCCAATTGAACGCCTTCATCACTTCATCACTTTCGGCGCTTACGATTACTTCCTGTACACCCCACCGCTCGCACACACTCTCTCTCTCTGTTTGATCTTGATTCGTTGTGTTGTTGATTTTTGGGTTTCGATTTTGCTGCAGGAGGTTTGTTGGGTTTGTGTTTGGTGATAAAGCGAGGAGTTTGGTGCTCTCTATTGAACGCTGTTGCTGTGATCGGCCTAATCCTGTTTTGCAGGCAATTCTGTCAAAACCCACATTTTTTTTTCGTATTTCTTCTCTATATTGTGTTTTTTTTTTGTTTGTTAATTTAGTGGTTTTTATTTGTGTCTTGAATAAATTTCTTCATCAAAGTTTTCCATGCTTTGAAGTGAATAAATTCCTTGTTTTAGCACAGTAGTTTAATAGGTGTTTTGAGTTAATAACAAAAACGGAAACTAAGCATTAGAGAATGATCAGGTTGTGTGTGGATTCAAGAGTGCTAGATATGAATGATAAATGTTTGTGGATGAGAATTGAGATGAAACAAAAGCAGGTGAAAAACTGGGGAATATGGAAATGAGAGAAGACAAAACAATGCCAAATTTGACGTTTCTATTAGAAAAACTAGGAAGATTTTTATTCACGCAATAGTTTTTAAGTGTCTTAAACTAATGGTTTGGAGAAAGAGAAGTAATGCGGAACGATATAAAATGAATCTTTTCATGAATGGTTTACAGTTTATACATTGTTAATGTTTTTGAAAGATTAGTGATTTTCTGTTTATTTTTCGTTTTTTATGCTATTGAAGAAAAATGTACCTTATCGTGCTAATTGATGTATATTAAGATTACTTGTTCTGAAAGAGTTTAGATTACACTTAGATTTTTATGTTTTTATTTTATTTTATTTTATTTCAGGTTATATACTTGGTAATAATTGGAGCAACTTATTATTATATTGTGAAGTCATCCTTTCGCTATATTCCTGGATATTACTTAGGTGAAGTTCACAAGTATGTACCGAGTCATGGTTGTTACTCTTATGCTGCAGAACAATCCCTTTAGCATGATTGCATTCTAAACTTGATTGAATATTCTATGCTCTTGCAGATACACAAGCTTGCTGGCAGTTGGTATCGGAATTGTACTCTTTTTATTGACTAGCTTTTCTGATCCTGGAACTGTCAAGGCTGGGAATGTTTCAGAATATCTCTTGGCATATCCCTATGACAATATCATATATACAGAGAAAGAATGTTCTACTTGTAAAATCCCAAAGTGAGTTCTTTGATTTTTTTTGGAATTCCTGTAAGTTTTTTTCTTTTTATTTATTAAGAATCGTAAGAACAGGAATTATGCTCTTGATGCAGACCAGCTAGGTCCAAGCACTGCAGCATATGTAATCGGTGTGTTGCCCGGTTTGACCATCATTGTGGTTGGATGGTTTGTACTTTATTAGTTTATTATTCGGCTCTGTTATTGTTTTTTGACTCGTTATAACTGCTCATTCTCTGTATAGACTAAGACCATATGACTAAAGTTGTTCGTTATTGCAGAATAATTGTATAGGGGAGAGAAATACCCGATACTTCTTGGCTTTTCTTTTGTGGTGAGTTCCATAGGATTACTGGCATGCAATATTCATAATCCAAATGTGGGTGGTGATGCTTTCTTGGAAGATAAAGACCACAAACTGATTTTTACAGCTGTTATCTAATAGATGTCCATAAGAAAAAAGTTTTGATCTTTGAATTTGGCTTAGACTTTAACCTTGCAGTCTCCATCAGTGAAAAGAAGGGGGATACTCTGCAAGGTTTATTATTTGGAAAATACAAATATTCTATGCATCACTGAATTTTATGAAACTGAAATGTAGGGGTTGCTTGGTAACACCACCAAAAGTTTGTAATACAGTAACAGAAATGAGAAACTATCAATATACCATCTTAGTTGTGTTCCTGAAACTGAAAAAAATTAAGAAAAATAAAACCTTTCATTGGTGACCTGAGGTATTGGCCGACAGGTGGAGAATCTATAATATCTGTTTGTTAACTTGTGGTATCTGTTTGCGATGACTGAACTTGTTCTTAATTTTTTTTGACAACTCAAATTGTCAAACTTAATTTTAGAGGTTTCCTGCAACTGGTTAGTGGTCACTGGTTTCCTTGTTTCTTCGCTAGAATCTGTAACAGACACAGGTGCACTTCCAGGTTCTTTTGCCAGCATACCTGTAGAAATGTATGTTGCTTTAATTTTTGTGATTTTTTATTAATGAATTTCATGAAATGATGTTGAAACTTCAAACTCTTGCTTGGATTTTTTGTGGTGAAAACCTAATTTGATCACTGCTTGAGCACTGTTCTCTCTTATAATTTAGTTGCAATGTTATCTGGCATTCGTTACATGGGGCTATCTGATCTGCTTCTTGGTTTTATATTTATTCCTTGTTATTATTGGTCTTGCTTCTGTTGAATACTTTGCTGTGGTTTTGCAGGCATTGCCTTCTATGTATATATGGAGCAATTGCACTTGCATTGATTATTGCTGGACGATTGAAAGAATTAAGAGTTGTATATATTCTAACAGGTACAGTCACTTGCTGTTACTGACAATCAGAAAAAAAATATCAAGTTGCAGTTAGGTCTAATTTATGGTTCATTTCTTACGAGTGTAATTGTGGCATTTCTTTTTGTTTTTAACAGTTTATTATGGCGTTGGAAATTCATTCCGTAGTTTAGCTCCACATGTTGCACAGGTTGTGTCATGAATTCGTTATTTCATTTGCTGCTATACACTTGTCGCTTTCATTAATGGTTTTCTGGTGTTCACAGTGGCTGTTGAGCTCATACAACACTCAATTACTTCTGATGGTGTTTCTTGTCATAGTTTCTCTATTGTTGGCTGGATTTTTTGGGTACCATGCCAACCTTTGTCTCACAAACACTACAACAAATGAGGTCTAGTTCATTTACATGTACTCTTTGATATAGTTTTGTTGTTTTCATTTCATATATGATTAGGCTGGATGTCGATGCTCTTTTAAATGTGGTTTTTTCCATTTCTCTCGGATATAGGATGAGGCAGAATTTGGCCAGTAATTAACATCATAGGAGAAGCCTTTTTTGTAACTTTTTGACTCCATTGCAGCACCTTTACCTGATGGGCAAAATAGGGAAAAGTTAACCGTGTCAAGCCATGAAAACAAATACAGATATAAATTTCTTGGCTTGGTATATGGAATACCACGTAATTCAGAAAATTTCTATGGAAGTTGCACTTTCTCCTCTTCAAGCTTCCTAATGTTTTGTCCAACCATGAGTTTTCCATAAGGGTAGCAATTAACATAGAAACTTCTGAAATCAGAAGATTTATTGATTTGTTTGGCGGGTGTTATGGTTTGTTATTGTGCTTCCATATTTAAAAGAGGGATAGGGAGCATTGGGAGAAAGGGCTGGGGGGTTTAGAAGTGCTAGAATCAAGTAAGGATGCTGAAAATTGCAAGAACCTTGGCTATTACTTGAATAGATTTTGGGGGGAGTTTTTTAAACTAATTTTCCAAGTAATTTCCCCTATAATCTCTAGATTTTAATATGCTTCTGTTCAACTCTAAATATGATGACTCCAACCTTGATCATGTTGTTTAAATTCCCTTGTGGTATTTATAGACAAACCATAGCCACCCTCTATCTCTCCATGCGCGCACAATGTTTTTGGATTAACCGGTGTTCTCAGTATTGGAATCTCATCTACTAGGTTAATACTGTAATCCTGAAACTTGTGGTCACTGCTTTTTGCTGGAATTACAGACCTTCAAGTGGGAAGACTACATAAGCTGGCAAAGGAACCTAAATGAAGCAAGGGTTAGCGCTGCAGCACTTAAAGCAAGCATCAGTGGGATGAGCAGTGAAGCAAAGCATCCAGAGAGCAAATGTAAATCCTTTTTCCGGAGATCGCCCCTCGAAGATTCTCAGGTGGTAGCCAAGGAAAACAAGTATGACAAGGGGTTCTATCACAACATGTTTGAGGTCCTTTTCCCGCTATCAACGAGACCATCATTTTCAAAAACGAAATCAAAGCCTTCCTGAGACATCTCCAATCAGGCGTTAACTCAGCTGTCACTCGCACATGGTTGGCCATGGCCTCAAAGGGGATCAAGCGCTGTGGGAATGTCTGGATCACCACACCACACTGTTCATTGCTATTGACAAAAGGATTGTAGGAGTGCCCCTTTGCGCAGTTGCATCTGACTCGTAATGGACAGATTGGTGTAACTATAGATCTACATCTCATTTAGTAAGAACAACATTAGAAAATTTTACTCGAAAATGAAGAGGGCATAGTGAAATACATGCAACACATAACACTAGAGAGCCTTAGTGGCCATCAGAACACATACACTCAATGCCTGTGAGAAAACTCGCTTGATTTGTACCTTGCCTTTTGCATTACTGTAGCAGTGATCATATAAATCTTTTCAAAATCTCCGTGCATTGCATTTATTCCAGGCTATGTGATTTTTCGTGGATAGAGAAGTTCAACTCTTGTATTCGTTTTTATGCAGGTTCGCCTTCGTTTATCTGATTGAAAATAGATATGGAGGGACCTTTGCTTTTATGAAGATAAATGTGGAAATGAGTAAAAATAATCGACTTATTCGAGCACGAAGGGGAAGGCCATGCCATAACTTATAAAGGGTTAATTATATTTTAGTCAATCCAGTTAGTAAAATTAACTAATCAGTCATCTTAGTTTAAAAAACTATATATTTAATCCTTATGCTCTTAAATAAATTTATAACTTGATTCTTCTCGTCTATTTCACTTTCTTTTCCAACTTATTTTGACTTTTTATTTTATTTTTAATTTTAAGAATAAAAAAACAGATAGAATAAAAAAAAACGATGAGCATAGAAAACCATTTTTTGAATAAAAACTACTAAATTAAGCGTGGTCAACATCGATCGAAGGGCTATTTAATTTTCTCATGCTATACTATAACTAATTAATTTATTGTGATAAACTACAAAGACTAAGTTGTAATTAAATCAAATTTTATTTATATATAAAAATCTACATATTCATAACTTTTTTTTTAACACAAATCAAAAATAATTTGTGGAGGTTTTTTATTTTCTTTTTTAAAATTACCTTGATTAAACTAAACTTGTTCGATAAATGTAAAATATTTTGTTTTTTTTTTCCTACCTATATACTTTACTTAATGTAAATTGATCATGAAAAATATCACCTGAATCTTTAATAAAAATAGATAGAAAGGATTGAAAATTATAAATGCAAATGGTTTAAAATCAGGAAGCTTTGCATGCGAGAGGTACAGGGTTCGATCCCCTGCATCTCCATTTCTGTTTTTTTTTCTTGAGAAACAGTATTGTGTTCTGGAAGACACTGCTATAATTGGAGAGTTGAAGAACTGCCAAAAAATTCCATCTTCAAGTTTTTTTTAGTGTATAAAGACGTTTGGTTATAAGCGTTTTTAAGTCCATAACTACCAGAGCCAAGAAATTCTATCTCCCATATTTGAAAGTGTGTATCACTGTGAAAATTGGAGGTTATTTGATTCAGAAGATACATAGGATCACATCTCATTGGACGAAGTTTTAGACAACAATTACATATGATTCAAAAAGAAAACTACCTGTCTATGCCTGCAATTATTTTGGTCTTCCAAATACCATTTGAAGTGAGACACTTTCTACAATTATTTTTATTTAGATTTTCTAAATCTTGAAAAAGTTTCACATTCAGTATAATAAAAAAGATATATATTTTTTTTTATTATTCGAAAGAGCTTTATTATTAAAAAATAATTAGCTTGCTAGTTATTTTTATTTTTAGATTTAAATTAAGTACTATTTCAGATTTTTTTTTTTCCCTTTTGCTCGTTCTTATGAAGGAAAGATGCACTTTTTCAACTATTTAGATTAATATTTTCATTAGCCATTAGTTGGGATATTTTTTATATTTATTTAACTTTTTTATTATTTTTTATTTTTATAAAATACAGATTTTCACTCTCAAAGATTTCACTGGTCTGAAGTCAAGGACTTGCGGAGTTTGTTGATTAGTTCTGAAACCAAGAGCGGGCCCCTATGGTTTGCTTAGTAAGACTTTTCCTTTTTTTAATTTTTATCACTTGATTTCAGAGACCCCTTGATGTTAATTTGATTCCAGAAAGACCTCTTGATGTTAATTTTTATCACTTGATTCCCTTGCTTTCTCACTGCTGATAAACCTCATTGTTTATAATCTCCAGTAATATTTGCACCTCTGCTCACTGGTCTGAAGTCACTGCTCTGTTGATTAGCTGAAACCAAGAGGTATGCTTGCTTAAGGACTTTTCCTTTTTTCTATTTTTATCACTTGATTCCAGAGACCCCTTGATGTTAATTTGCTATTCATCTTGATTGCTTTCTTTCTTTCTTTGTTACTTTACACTTTTGAAAAGCCTCTGCTTTGCTGTTTGTTTATTATTTGTGTTGTTTTTGCTTTATTAATGTTAGTTGACTTGCAACAAAGAAATCCTTTTGCTGTTCATTTCTGATTTAGTTCCTGAAGATTTGAAAAGAGTCCTTTTGATTTAATTTGTTCATTGCAGTTCCTTGATTGCTTGATTCCAGACAAGAAGAAGAGTTAAGTTTCATTGGACATGGAAGTTTTGATTTCTATTGTAGCCAAAGTTGCTGAGCTGTTAGTTGTTCCCATTAAGAGACAGATTGGTTATGTACTTGATTGTAATACCAATATTCAGAACTTAAAAAATGAAGTTGAGAAGCTGACAGATGCAAAAACAAGGGTGATTCATTCTATTGAGGAGGCTAGAAGGAATGGGGAAGAGATTGAAGCTGAAGTTTTGAACTGGATGAGAAGTGTTGATGGGGTCATTGAAGGGGGAGGTGGTGTTGTTGGAGATGAATCAAGTAAGAAGTGCTTCATGGGTTTGTGTCCTGATCTAAAGATACGTTATCGGTTGGGTAAAGCAGCGAAGAAGGAGTTGACAGTTATTGCTGATCTCCAGAAAAAGGGGAAATTTGATGGAGTTTCTTACCGTGCTGCTCCATCGGGTATAGGGCCTGTCAAGGATTATGAGGCCTTTGAATCAAGAGATTCTGTATTAAATGATATTGTGGATGCATTGAAGGATGGTGACGTGAACATGGTTGGGGTATATGGGATGGGTGGTGTGGGAAGACCACACTTGTGTTGAAGGTTGCTGAAGCAAGTCAAGGAGGGTAGGCTGTTCGATAAGGTGGTTCTGGCACTTGTGTCTCACAGGCTCCAGACATCAGAAGAATTCAAGGTGAAATAGCAGATGGGCTAGGACTCAAGATTGGATGCAGAGACTGATAAGAGGAAGGGCAAGTCAACTATGCGAGAGATTGAAGAAAGTGACTAGAGTACTTGTAATTCTTGATGATATTTGGAAAGAACTTAAATTGGAGGATGTTGGAATCCCTTCAGGGAGCGATCATGAAGGATGCAAGATACTGATGTCTTCAAGAAATGAATATGTACTGTCTCGCGAGATGGGCGCAAACAGAAATTTCCCGATTCAAATTTTGCCTGAAAGAGAAGCATGGAATTTTTTCGAAAAGATGGTGGGGGTTACTGTTAAAAATCCTAGTGTACAGCCTGTTGCTTCTAAAGTAGCCAAAAGATGTGCAGGTTTGCCGATTTTACTTGCTACAGTTGCTAGGGCACTGAAAAACAAAGATTTATATGCTTGGAAGGACGCCTTGAAACAGCTAACAAGGTTTGATAAAGATGAAATTGACAAACGCGTTTACTCGTGTCTAGAACTGAGTTACAATGCTTTGAGAGGTGATGAAATCAAGCCATTGTTCTTGCTTTGTGGGCTATTCCCAACTTGTGGTACTTCAATCTCAGTCTTGTTAAGCTATGGTATAGGCTTGGATTTGTTCAAGGGACGTTCCACATTGGAAGAAGCAAGAAACAGACTGCATACATTGGTGGATGAACTTAAAGCCTCTTGTTTTTTGCTAGAAGGTGACAATGATGGAAGCGTGAAAATGCATGATGTTGTTCAAAGTTTTGCCATCGATGTTGCATCAAGGGACCACCATGTGCTTACCGTGGCAGATGAATTCAAACAATGGCCAGCCAATGATGTGCTTCGACAGTACACTGCAATCTCTTTGCCTTGCCGGAAAATTCCTGATCTTCCTGCGATATTAGAATGTCCAAATCTCAATTCGTTTATACTGCTGAACGAGGATCCCTCACTGCAAATACCAGACACCTTTTTCAGAGAAATGAAGGAGCTTAAACTCTTGGATCTGACACAGGTTAATCTTTCACCACTGCCTTCGTCACTTCAATTTCTTGTGAACCTTCAAACTCTGTGTTTGGATCTTTGTGTTTTGGAAGATATATCTATAGTTGGAGAGCTAAAGAAGTTGAAAGTTCTCAGCTTAAACAGTTCTGATATTGTTTGTTTGCCAAGAGAAATAGGAAAATTGACTCGTCTGCTACTTCTAGATTTGAGCAATTGTGAAAGGCTTGAAGTAATATCACCAGATGCCCTTTCTTCCTTGACCCGGCTAGAAGAATTATATATGGGAAACAGCTTTCTGAAATGGGAGGCTGAAGGACCAAGCAGTGAAAGAAACAATGCTTGCCTGTCAGAATTGAAGCTTCTGCCAAACTTAATTACCTTAGACATGCAAATTACAGATGCAGATCATATACCCAAGGACTTGTTTTTGTGCTTTCAAAAGTTGGAAAGGTTCAGAATATTTATTGGAGATGGGTGGGACTGGTCTGTTAAGGATGCAACCCCAAGAACTTTGAAACTCAAGCTCGATACTGTTATTCAGTTGGAGGAGGGGGTGAACACGCTGCTGAAGATCACTGAAGAACTTCATTTGCAAGACCTGAATGGTGTTAAGAGTATCCTCAATGACTTGGACGGGGAAGGTTTCCCTCAGCTGAAGCATCTTCACGTCCAAAATTGTCCTGGAGTTCAATATATCATCAACTCGATGAGGATGGGTCCTCGAACGGCTTTTCTGAACTTGGACTCACTGTTTCTTGAAAATTTGGATAACTTGGAGAAGATCTGCCATGGCCAACTTATGGCAGACTCGCTTGGAAACTTGAGAATTTTGAAGGTAGAACGTTGTCATAGGTTGAAGAATTTATTTTCAGTCTCCATGGCAAGAAGACTTGTGCGACTTGAAGAAATCACAATAATTAAATGCAAGATCATGGAAGAGGTTGTTGCTGAGGAAAGTGAGAATGATACTGCTGACGGTGAACCGATAGAGTTCACTCAATTACGTAGACTGACACTGCAACATCTGCCTCAGTTCACAAGCTTTCACTCCAATGTCGAATGCAAGATCATGGAAGAGGTTGTTTCTGAGGAAAGTGAGAATGATACTGCTGACGGTGAACCGATAGAGTTCACTCAATTACGTAGACTGACACTGCAACATCTGCCTCAGTTCACAAGCTTTCACTCCAATGTCGAGGAATCTTCTGACTCGCAGAGAAGGCAGAAGCTATTAGCAAGTGATGCGAGGTCAAAAGAAATTGTTGCGGGGAATGAGCTTGGGACTTCCATGTCACTTTTCAATACAAAGGTCTGGTTTGCTTTCTTTTAACAAGCTATTATTTGTGCTTTTAAACTCATAAAACAAAAACCCATTCTCATGAGTAGACAAATTAAGGGCTTTGATTTTTTTTTATCTCGCTGAAAATATAAAGAACTTAATAAAACAAAATATGTGTATGCAGATTTTATTCCCCAATTTGGAGGACCTGAAGCTCACCTCCATCAAAGTGGAAAAGATATGGCACGACCAACCTGCTGTGCAGCCTCCCTGTGTTAAAAACTTAGCAAGCATTGTTGTGGAGAGTTGTAGTAATTTAAACTATTTATTGACATCTTCTATGGTCGAAAGTCTTGCTCAACTCGAAAGGCTTGAAATACGTAATTGCCAGTCCATGGAGGAAATAGTTGTTCCAGAAGGAATCGGAGAAGGCAAAATGCTGCTATTCCCTAAACTACTCCGCCTAGTGCTCAATGGTCT
Source organism: Populus alba (assembly GCF_005239225.2). NCBI lineage: Eukaryota > Viridiplantae > Streptophyta > Magnoliopsida > Malpighiales > Salicaceae > Populus > Populus alba. The sequence continues at coordinate 3,137,555 of NC_133288.1, forward strand.
GCCGAAACTCACAAGATTCTGCACCACTAACTTGCTTGAATGCCACTCCCTGAAAGAGCTGACGTTAGGGAATTGCCCTGAGCTGAAGGAATTTATTTCCATCCCACCAAGTGCGGATGGCCCTGCCATGAGCAAACCTGACAACACAAAATCAGCTCTCTTCGATGACAAGGTGATTTTATTTCAAAAGCATGCTTAATTTGTGAGCTTGCCTCACACGTGTATTTTGTTTCCATGTTTTACCCCAAAGGTGATGTTTTGTTATGGGCGTTGGCAATCTATTAACAGAATGGAATTGTTACTGCAGGTTGCATTCCCTGACTTGGAGGTATTTCGAATTTTCAACATGGATAATTTGAAGGTGATATGGCACAATGAACTCCTTCCTGATTCGTTTTGCAAACTCAAGACACTGAAGGTTCGGCGTGTAAAGAATTTACTGAATATTTTCCCTTCCAGTATGCTGAGAAGATTCCATAATCTAGAGTATCTGTTTATAGATGGTTGTGATTCAGTAGAGGTGATTTTTGATCTCCAAGCGCTCATAAATGTGGAACAAAGACTTGCTGTTACAGCCACTCAATTGAGAGTTGTGCATGTCCATAGATGTCTTGGTCTAAGAAGTCTCTTCCCTGCCTCTATAGCCCAAAACCTTCCACAACTTGAAAAGCTTCTGATAGGAAATTGTGGAGTGGAGGAAATTGTTGCAAAGGATGAAGGACTAGAAGAAGGTCCTGAGTTTTTGTTTCCTAAAGTTACCTATCTGCATCTTGAGAAATTACCAGAACTAAAGAGATTCTATCCGGGAATACATACATCAGAATGGCCGAGGTTGAAAACGCTTTGGGTGTCTTGCTGTGAGAAAATTGAAGTATTTCCTTCAGAAATAAAGTGCTCTCACGAAGCATGCAGGGAGGACCACATGGACATCGAAGGTCAGCAACCACTTCTCTCATTTAGGAAGGTATGATCCTCACCCCTATTCCAAGCCCGTACACTTTCCACATCTTTCTAATTTTCACATAAACTTTAATTAGACTGTTATTATAACAACTCGAATCTTACGTTCATTACTAGCAATGCAAAAACAGTGTTGTATATTAAAGATTATCTAAAAAATGAATACTAGGTAAAAGACTAAAAAATTCTATTGAGAATCATTAGAAATACCTATAATAAATATACAAAATATACTTAAAAAAAAAAAACCCAAATAAAATATTCCAATGCATAATAGACACTAGGTTTAGTCTCCTAATTTTAAGGACTAAAACGATAATTTTTCCAAAAACAGGGACCCCAATGTAATTTTACCAAAATTAGATGACCACACTATAATTATCAGAAATACATAACCATATTGGAGTTTCACCCATAATCCATATTAAATTCTGTCCAGAATCTCAATTTACATTTGAGGAACCAAACTATAATTTTTTTCAAAGTGTAGGGACTAAATTGCAAATCTCCAAAATAGAGGGACTAAACTAAAAATTACACAATTCAATTATCGAACAGAAATTCATCATTCTTAATCTCATAAGAATACCGTCCAAAATTCCAAAATACATTTCAGAGGTCAAATTATTATTTTCTAAAATTGAGGGACTAAACTCTAGTTTTCATTAATTAAGGACCAAAATAAAATTTCATTATCTTCAACCTCGAGACCATTCTGACCAGATTTTTTAGCAAATTTTAAACAAATTTAATTTATAACAAATCAATTAAATAAATTAATTAACAAATTCTTATTTCTAACAATATACTGAAAATCAACCACTTCACTTTAAATCCGTAATAATCATGAATCAATTTTACTGTTATGATCACTGTTATGATTAATTATGTTTCCATTAAAGCAAGGTGAATTTGGTTGACATCCCAATATTTGGTGAATTAATGAAGCCTGATGACTTCTTTTGAGGGATACATATGTTGTATGATGTGTTCAATCTAAAATCCACTGCCCCTCTGCAGAAAGAGAATTCTTATTGAAAGATTGACAAAGCTTTTGCATTCATTACATTACTAAACTGAGGCTAGAGCTCACGTGGCACAATTCATTTAGTCAAGTTCAGTTGATCTTTCTATGCACAGCCTATAAACTTGTTAAGAAAACGTCAAGTCAAGCATGCTTTCTTTTGATTGGTTTTCAGATGTTCCCCAACTTTGAGGAGTTAGGTTTGGAAAGCAAGGATGCATCGGCATTATTGAAATGTCCTCAAGACTTCTTTCACAAACTCAAATATCTGGAACTCTTTTGCTTTGGTGATGCACATGCAACTTTTCTATTTGATCTCCTTACAAGGTTCCCTAATATGGAAACACTTAATGTGGAACGTGGTACGTTAAAAGAGTTGCTCCCGTCTAGACTTGTTGGTATGGAGGAGCATGCAACAGTTCTTCCACCGATACGACACTTAGAGCATTTATGGAAGAGCAATTCCCAACTGGACCAAGCTCTGCAGACTCTTGAAACTCTAAGGGTATGGGATTGCGGCAGTTTGATTTATTTAGCTCCATCGCGTGCTTCTTTCCAAAATCTAACAAATTTGGATGTGTGGTATTGCGAAAGATTAGTAAAATTGGTGACATCCACAACAGCAAAAAGTCTGGCGCAACTCAAAAGAATGAGTATAGCGGACTGCAGTATGGTTACCGAAATAGTAGCAAACGAGGGAGAGGGAATAAAAGAAGAGATTGTCTTCAGCAAATTAAAAACATTAGAGCTTCGTCGTTTACCAAGCCTAACTAGCTTTTGCTCAGAAAAACACAGCTTTGATTTCCCATCTCTGGTAAAAGTAACTGTCGAACAATGTCCTGAGATGAAGTTTTTCTCCAACGGAGCACTGAGCACTCCCAAGCTGCGGAGAGTTAAATTCAATGATGTAGAGAAGAAAGGATTCCGGGGTCGAAATCTTAACACCACAATACAACAGTTGTCTGCACAAACGGTAAGTACCGACCAATCATTCCAATTTCTGCAAACCATGAAATAAGTTCTAACTAGGTATCTAATTTTGCTTGTATTTAACTATTTCAGAAAGCTCAAATTGCTGAAAGTTCATCATCGTAAAAGCTTGAGATACATGCTTGCTCCACCGATGGGTTCGATCCCTGTGCAGCTACTAGAGTTGGAAGTAAAAGGAGAGAAAGGAAGAAAGGAGGGAGAAGAAGAAGAGAGGAGCAGGAGAAATCAATTAATGATCTTCATAATTCATCGTCAAAACTGTGTAATGTAAAATACAATACTATAAATAGCAAAACTCTACCCAAACATTGATTTACAATTACTATAAATAAATGGTGTTTTCATGTAAAAATATTATAATTGTAAATTTTTGTTAATTTTTTTTGTGGTAAAATTGTAATTTTTGGGGTTTTTTTTTAGAAAACAAGTTTTTTCAATATTTTTTTTATACTTGTTATTTTTATCATTTTTATTTGATTTACTTATCACCATTTTTTATCTTTATTTTTTTAATATTTCTTTATTTTTTTCCTTACACTTTTTTTTAATATTATTTTTTTACACTTTAAATATTTATCACAATACTTGGTTTATCATTGTACTATTTTTTTGTTTTTATCTTTATTTTTTATAATTTTTCTTTACATTTTTTTTAAAACTATTATATGTAGAACACTTTTTTTATTTATTTTTATTTTATTAACATATATGATATTTACTATAATTTATTATATATAAGTATCTATTTCTTGATTCATGGTTATATTTCTTACCTTATGTCGAAAAACACGTCAATAAAACTTATACATTAATTATTTTGCGTTAAAAAAAAATAGTTGACCTACAACGAGACAAGTCGAATTGACGCATGAATATTTTATTTTTTACATTTATTGACACAAATGGTTCTCAAAGTATTTAATTAAATACATGCATAAATCTTTTGATTTATAATTAGAATTTAAATAAATAAAAAACACATTTGAAAAGCTTGTATATTTATTTTTGTTAAAAAACATTATACGACCTGTGATAAAATGCAAGTCAAATTACTAGTAGCTTACTAAATAAAATGTATTGACATGAAGATAAATCAACCCCAATAATAAAACCAAATGAAATGTAATAAAATAGTCTTAACTCTAATCTCTAAAGCAAAGAATGATTGGTTGAGCTATATTTTCAATCATCTTCAATCATGCATGTTTGAGATGGGTCTCGTGTCTTGTTTCAAAGTTTTTTGGTGCATGTCTAGGTTTTACTTTTTCGCCAAGTCGTTGATTCGATATATCTGGCTCTTTGCTCCGTTTTTATCCATGTCTGAACTAACCCTTGATGTGAAAGTCAAGAACACAAATTACAATACATCTGTGGCTTCAGCCAATGCATCAAACACGCACCCGGGTCAGGACCACCCGTTTTCTGGGGTATGTTGTTCGTTATCCTTGCTTGTCTGTGCATAATATATGATCAAATTTATCATTTCACTCCGTTTCGAATAAAAAAAAAAATCACTTATGAAACAAAGCATTTTGTTTCAGGATGTGTTCCCTAAGCTAAGGGATCTGAAGCTGTCGTTGATTAACCTGGAGAAGTTATGGCAGGGCCCTGTTCTCGATATGCCTTCTTCCTTTCAAAATTCAAGCTTAATTGTCGATGCTTGTGGTAGACTAAAACATGTATTATCACCATCTATGGTTGCAAGACTTGAGAAACTCAAAAACCTTGAGATATGCAATTGCAAGGCAGTGGAAGAAATAGCAGTCACAGATGGATGTTCACGATTGCTCACAGGTTATCCTCTTAAACCCCGTTCTCTCTTGATACTATAGCTTAATGATGGTCACTCTTGTTCACAATCACTTCTGAAGCAATCTCACTTTCCTAATTATTTAGCAGTAAATGGCCAAGTCATGCATGAATCTGCAATCTAGCATACAGTTGAAGTCCATACTATAGAGCACCTGGTTATAATTTGATAATGCATCAGCAGCGTATGTTGGAGTATAATTTATCCACTTTATCAGTTTCCCTACGATGCAAGGGATCAGCCTCAAAGAGGTAAGTCTCTCATCGACCATCAACATAATAGGAACATGAAGAAACCTCATTTCTGATGGGAAACAACGAATTGAAGAAGGAATGAAAAATGAATAAGGAAGTCAGAGGAGAGGGCAGAGACGTCTCTTGCAAAGATGCAATTTTTTTAATAGATAAATACAGTTAGATAGTTAAGACAAACCCTAATGAAAACATTACCAATAATTGGACTAACAATTAAGTCTAAAGTACATGATTAACAAATCCAAATAAAGGTACAATAAAATAAACTCAGATGTGCTCAATCTCCCATCCCAACCAAAATATGACGGGTTGAGCTATCCTCCGTTATTTTCGACCATACACACTCAATCTCTGTTATTTTCGACCTCCATGGCAGAGATCTGCAAACAAGGTTAGCGATAGTAGACAGATGGCCCAGCAAAGGAGTACCGAGATGAAACTGATGGAGGTGCAGTTTCAGGCTTGGCTCCGTGGTACTGGAGTAACTTGTTATAATTTGACAATGCATCAGAAGCATGCGTTGAGTATAATCTACCCTCTTGATCAGCTTCCCTCCTACGCAAGGGATCTGCCTCATATAGGTAAGTCTCTCTACGACCATCAACATAATAGGAACCTGAAGAAAGTTCATCTCTCCTTGGAGGTGGCACATATGCATCTGCAGATGAAGCACCATGATGGTAAGTATAATATGGATCCCTTGTGTATGGGTCCAAAGCAGCAAGAGCAGAGCCAGAAGAAGTTAGAGGTATCGAAGTAACGGCTGGTGGCAATTCACGTCTACCACTAGAATTATATGGCTGGTTCAAGTAGAGAGGAACAGCCAGAACAGCTTCTCTTTGCAAAGGTACAGTGTCTCTGTATATAGGGTCTGGCTGTCTAAGAAGGTGCTCTCTTTCCTGGTCTCTCTGGTACGGGTCTAGAGTGGATGGAATATGATGAGAGGGAGTCAACTTTCTTCTCTCTCCTGAAAGGCCATACGTTCTATATTCCTTTTCACTCATGAATAAATCACAAGGAAACTCATCTCTGTGCATAGAGCCCGCCTGCTGGTATTCAACATGTCCATCCCTTTCATCAGAGAGCATAGAGTATCTCCTAGCATCATGATTGCCTCTAGCAAATGCTTCCCTTTCCAAATGGACCTGCAAGTCTCTTGCTCCCGCATAAACTTCTCTGTCCTGAACAGTCACCATTGGTGGCGAGCGTACAGGCCCTATAACTGGGCGGAAAAGTGCACTGAGTTTCAGGACCTAAGAGAAAGTAGATGATTTATATATATATATATATATATATATATAGGGTAATCAGATAAACAGTTCTAATACATGTACAGAAAAGAATTCATACCAAGCTAGCAGATGAGCTGGCCAAATTTTACCTGTCGAACAGTAAGTTCTGTTTTGAACTTGTTCTTCTCATTATAATTGTCCTTTATAGCCTTCTTGAAAGCACTCTCAGTGATTGGAAAACAGTCCTTGTGAACAACAAACCGCACCTGGAACTCACCAACATCAGAATGCAGATCCTGTAAAGTTGATGAGAAAACAGTAATGCTACAAAAGAGAAGTCTGCCTCATAAATTAAAATAAAACCTGAAATGGGAAGGAACCACCAAAAGCCTTGGGCTCCAATTTTACTCCACCAGCAGAGGATGCTTCATAGATACCATACATAAGTTTCAGATCAAAATCATACAGGAAAAGCTTAAGTCCAGGTTTCACACCCAATATGAGTTCCTTTTTATTCATTGTGACACCCATGACACGATAGAGGAAACAATCTGGCTTGGTTTTTGCACTGCACATAAAGATCATACCACCAAGCTTTTCTTTCTTCTTCTCATCCCATCCATTCTTTTCTCTCTCATCAAGTTTTCCTTTGTTTTTTTGATTTCTCAAGCTTCTGTCAACTAAGACACCATGCTTTTCTCCACTCTTTTGGTTCTTTTGACCCTTATTTGACCCAACAAATCTTTCTTGGTTCTTTCGAATCTCTTGGCCATTCTCAATGCGCTCTTTCTTAGAAACATTCTTTTCACTCGAATTCAGGTTATTAGCATCACCATGCTCATTTCTGTTTCTTTCTCCCTTGCCTTGTATGATATCTTTGTTCTTCTTTCTGTTTCTTCCTTGAGATTTTGGACTGCTTTTAGCTTCCTTGGACTTCAAAAAATTGTTAGCTGAAGGTTTCTCTATGGTTTTAGATTTGGCCCTCAATGATTTGGGGGTTCTTTTTCTGGATGATTGACCTTTAGTTAATGCATCCACAAGATTTCCATCTCCATTGTTGTTTATTTCAGATTGTAACTTAGTCGATGCTTCAATAGGATTCTCAGTTTCCATATTGTTATTCTCAGTTGACTGCGATTTTGTGGAGGCTTCAACCAGGTCAGCTTCTATATCATTAATCTCTTGTTCCATCCCCTGCCAAGCAATCACATGCCCCAATCCCAATATTGACCCTGCAGGCAAAGTAAAAAAGCAAAAAAAAAAAAAAGATCTTTAAATTGATTCAATATGATTTTCAATTCTTTACAATGTTAACCTATGCTATTTACAAATACATCTTGGAAGAGAATCTTGATTTTAGGAATTATGGCTTATTTTATGAACTAGAATGTTAATTAGAAATCTACATAAGCTGTTTAACAGTAAATGCCTCATCACATTCTCATTCTGTGTACTGTAAACAAGCCATTTCACTGGTACCGTAGAAACCCAAAGAAACCTAGCTAACCAATAATAATATTGAGTTTCTTATCACTAACACTCCTTCAGTTCTCATTCTGTGTCCTTCACAGAATACATCTTGGTCTAAGAAGTCTAAAACTGTGGATGTCCGGGAATGTCCTGGTCTAAGAAGTCTCTTCCCTGCCTCTGTAGCCCTAAAACTTCCACAACTTGAAGAGCTTCAGATAGTAAATTGTGGAGTGGAGGAAATTGTTGCAAAGGATGAAGGACTAGAAGAAGGTCCTGAGTTTTTGTTTCCTAAAGTTACCCTTCTGCATCTTGTGGAATTACCAGAACTAAAGAGATTCTATCCGGGAATACATACATCAGAATGGCCGAGGTTGAAAACGCTTTGGGTGCGTGACTGTGAGAAAATTGAAATATTTCCTTCAGAAATGAAGTGCTCTCACGAAGCATGCAGGGAGGACCACATGGACATCGAAGGTCAGCAACCACTTCTCCCATTTAGGAAGGTATGATCCTCACCCCTATTCCAGGCACGTACACGCTCCACATCTTTCTAATTTTCACATAAACTTTCATTAGATACTCCACTTAATATCAAAAAGAACAAGTTATTGAAAAACACATAATATTTTTATAATTTTATAAAATATTATATTATTTAAAATTAATAAAACGAAATGATAGTTTAAAAATTCTCATCAATAATTAAAGCAAAAATAATAATACATAATACACACTATATTATTAAAATTAAAATAAGATAATAGTGAAGCATCTAAAACATTAAGTAAAAACTAAAAGGAAAATCTCACGAATTAAATAAGAAATAATGACCAAACTTTCAATGTGAGATAAAAAATACCTTTTGAAAGAATTTTCAAACTTGATTATTTATAATACATATAGCTTATATTTATATGAATTATTTTTTTAATTTTTTCATATGAAATATTAAAATTTAAAATATATATTTTTTTAATTTTTCTTAGTTGATTTAGGTTGACCCAGGATCAGCCGTGTAATCCGGGACCCAGCTTTTTGTTCGGGTCTGATAGCCATGACTGCTCTCTGTTAGCATGAAGTTACTGACAAGTCCTATATCAAGACATAATAAATATTCATATAATTATCTCACTCACTTATAAAATACAAAATTACAATGAATACTAGATGAAAGACTCAAAAATTCTATTGAGGATCATTGGAAATACCTATAACAAATATACAAAATATACTAGATCTTAAAACAAAATATATCAAAAAGAACATATTTTTTTTTAAATGTGTATTTTCTTCTAGCCAGAGACTCCTCTTGTTTTGTATTTTTTTTTAGTTGATTATTAACCCTTTTTAAAGTTTATTATATAAATATTAGAATAATATTTTATTTTTTCAATGTGGGATTTGAAGCCCTTTAATACACACACACATATACACATTATGTTTATAAGAAAAACATTATGTTTTTTTAAATGTGGGATAAAAAACCTTTTTGGTTTAAATACTTTCAACTTAAAAGGATAATATACTAATATAATATCTTTTTCAATGTGAGATAAAAAAAATATTTTGAAAGAATTTCAAACTTCATTATTTATAATATATATAGCTTATATTTACATGAATTATTTCTTAATTTTTTCATATGAAATATTAGAACTTAAATTATATATTTTTTTAATTTTTTCGAGTTGATTTAGGTTGACCCGGGATCACCCGTGTAACCCGGGACCCAACTTCTTTGGTTGGGTTTGATAGCCATGACTACTCTCTGTTAGCAAAGAAGTTACTGACAAGTCCTATATTAAGACATAATAAATATTTATATAATTATCAAAGCAATATATATTATATCAAATAAAATTTAATTCAACAGAATGTGAGTACAAATTCAAAAATAGACGAGTACTCGAAAAATAAAGCAGTATATATAAATATTCAAGTAATTAACTAGTCATAATCATCATATAATAAACATACATATTTATTTATATTACATGTATATTAAAGATTATCTCACTAAACCTAAAAAATACAGAACTACAATGAATACTAGATGAAAGACTCAAAAATCGTATTGAGGATTATTAGAAGTACCTATAACAAATATACGAAAATATACTAAAAAAAAAAAACCAAATAAAAGATTCCAATGCATAATAGAATCTAGGTTTAGTCTCCTAATTTTAGGGACTAAAACAATATTTTTTTCCAAATAGGGACCAAAATGTAATTTTACCAAAATTGGATGACCAAATTGTAATTATCAGAAATACATAACCATATTAAAATTTCACCCATAATCCATATTAAATTCTGTCCAGAGTCTCAATTTACATTTTAGGAAACCAAACTATAATTTTTTTTTCAAAGTGTAGGGACTAAATTGTAAAATCTCTAAAATAGAGGGACTAAAACTAAAAATTATTACAATTCAATTATCGAAGAGGTTCATGATCCTTAATCTCATAAGAATACTGTCCAAAATTCCAAAATACATTTCAGAGGTCAAATTATTATTTTCTAAAGTTGAGGGACTAAACTCTAATTTTTATTAATCAATGACTAAAATAAAATTTTATCATCTTCAACCTCGAGACCAATCTGACCAGATTTTCTAGTAAAGTTTAAATAAATTTCTTAACCCATAACAAATCAATTAAATAAATCAATTAACAAATTCAACACACTGAAAATCAATCATTTAAGTTTAAATCCGTAATAACTATGAATTAATCTTACTGTTATGATGACTGTTATGATTAATTAATGTTTTCCATTCAAGCAAGGTGAATTTGGTTGACATCTCCAATATTTTGGTGAATTAATGAAGCCTGATGACTTCTTTTGAGGGATACATATGTTGTATGATGTGTTCAATCTAAAAGCCATTGCCCCTCTGCGAAAACAGAATTCTTATTGAAAGATTGACAAAGCTTTTGCATTCATAACATTACAAAACTGAAGCCAGAGCTCACGTGACACGTGGCACAATTCATTTAGTCAAGTGTTCAGTTGATCTTTCTATGCACAACCTATAAACTTGTTAAGAAAACGTCAAGTCAAGCATGCTTTCTTTTGATTGGTTCTCAGATCTTCCCCAACTTGGAGGATTTAGGTTTGGAAAGCAAGGATGCATCGGCATTATTGAAATGTCCTGAATACTTCTTTCACAAACTCGAAGTTCTCGAACTATTATGCTTTGGTGATTCAACTTTTCTATTTGATCTCCTTCCAAGGTTCCCTAATATGGAAACACTTAATGTGCGACGTGGTACGTTCAAAGAGTTGCTCCCGTCTAGACTTGTTGGTATGGAGGAGCATGCAACAGTTCTTCCACCGATACGACGCTTATTTTTGGATTCTCTTCCTTACCTAGAGCATTTATGGAAGAGCAATTCCCAACTGGACCAAGCTCTGCAGACTCTTGAAACTCTAGTGGTACATGATTGCCGCAGTTTGATTTATTTAGCTCCATCGCGTGCTTCTTTCCAAAATCTAACAAATTTGGATGTGTGGGATTGCGAAAGATTAGTAAAATTGGTGACATCCACAACAGCAAAAAGTCTGGCGCAACTCACAAGAATGAGTATAAAGGACTGCGGTATGGTTACCGAAATAGTAGCAAACGAGGGAGAGGGAATAAAAGATGAAGATTTGTCCTTCAGCAAATTAGAAACATTAGAGCTTCATGGTTTACCAAGCCCTAACTAGCTTTTGCTCAGAAAAACACAGCTTTTGATTTTCCCATTCTGGTGAAAGTAACTGTCAGTCAATGTCCTGAGATGAAGTTTTTCTCCAACGGAGCGCTGAGCACTCCCAAGCTGCGGAGAGTTAAATTGACTATAGTGGACAAGAAAGGATCCTGGGTTGGAAATCTTAACACCACAATACAACAGTTGTCTGCACAAACGGTAAGTACCGACCAATCATTCCAATTTCTGCAAACCATGAAATAAGTAACGAGGTATCTAATTTTGCTTGTATTTAACTATTTCAGAAAGCTCAAATTGCTGAAAGTTCATCATCGTAAAAGCTTGAGATACATGCTTGCTCCCACCGATGGGTTTCGATCCCTGTGCAGCTCCTAGAGTTTGGAAGTAAAAGGAGAGAAAGGAAGAAAGGAGGGAGAAGAAGAGAGGAGCAGGAGAAATCAATTAATGATCTTCATAATTCTCGTCAAAACTGTGTAATGTAAAATACAATAACTATAAATAGGCAAAACTCCACCCAAACATTGATTTACAATTACTATAAATAAATGGTGTTTTCATGTAAAAATATTATAATTGTTAATTTTTTTTGTGGTAAAATTGTAATTTTTGGGTTTTTTTTTTAGAAAACAAGTTTTTTCAATATTTTTTTTATACTTGTTATTTTTAATCATTTTATATTTTGATTTATTTATCACCATTTTTATCTTTATTTTTTTTATTTTTTTTTTATTTTTTCCTTACATTTTTTTTTTAAATATTATTTTTTACACTTTAAATATTTATCACAATACTTGGTTTATCTCTGTACTTTTTTTTTTGTTTTTATCTTTATTTTTTTATAATTTTTTTCTTTACATTTATTTTTTAACTATTATATGTAGAACACTTTTTTTATTTCTTTTATATTTTATTAACACATGATATTTACTACAATTTATTATTTATAAGAATCAATTTTTTGATTCACGGTTATATTTTCTTACTTGATGTTGAAAAACACATCAATAACACCTATACATTAATTATTTTTGTGTTAAAAAATATAGTTGACTTACAACAAGACGAGTCAAATTGATGCATGGACACTTTATTTTTTACATTTATTGACACAAATGGTTCTCAAAGTATTTAATTAAATGCATGCGTAAATCTTTTTGATTTATAATTAGAATTTAAATAAAAAAAACACATTTAAAAAGTTTGTATATTTTTTTTGGTTAAAAAACATTATCCAACCTGTGATAAAATGCAAGTCAAGTTACTAGTAACTTACTAAATAAAATATATTCACATGAAGATAAATCAAACCAATAATAAAACCAAATGAAATGTAATAAAATAGTCTTAACTCTAATCTCTAAAGCAAAGAATGATTGGTTGAGCTATATTTTCTATCATCTTCAATTATGCATGTTTGAGATGGGTCTTGTGTCTTGTTTCAAAGTTTTTTGGTGCATGTCTAGGTTTTACTTTTTCGCCAAGTCATTGATTCGATATATCTGGCTCTTTTATCCATGTCTGAACTAACCCTTGATGTGAAAGTCAAGAACACAAATTACAATACATCTGTGGCTTCAGCCAATGCATCAAGCACGCACCCGGGTCAAGGACCACCCCGTTTTCCGGAGTATGTTGTTTGTTATCCTTGCTTCCCTGTAGATGATTTTTTTTATATATATAGGGTAACCAGATAAACAGTTCTAATACATGTACAGAAAAGAATTCATACCAAGCTAGCAGATGAGCTGGCCAAATTTTACCTGTCGAACAGTAAGTTCTGTTTTGAACTTGTTCTTCTCATTATAATTGTCCTTTATAGCCTTCTTGAAAACACTCTCAGTGATTGGAAAACAGTCCTTGTGAACAGCAAACCGCACCTGGAGCTCACTAACATCAGAATGCAGATCCTGTAAAGTTGATGAGAAAACAGTAATGCTACAAAAGAGAAGTCTGCCTCATAAATTAAAATAAAACCTGAAATGGGAAGGAACCACCAAAAGCCTTGGGCTCCAATTTTACTCCACCAGCAGAGGATGCTTCATAGATACCATACATAAGTTTCAGATCAAAATCATACAGGAAAAGCTTAAGTCCAGGTTTCACACCCAATATGAGTTCCTTTTTATTCATTGTGACACCCATGACACGATAGAGGAAACAATCTGGCTTGGTTTTTGCACTGCACATAAAGATCATACCACCAAGCTTTTCTTGCTTCTTCTCATCCTGTCCATTCTTTTCTTTCTCATCAAGTTTTCCTTCGTTTTTTTTATTCATCGAGCTTTTGTCAACCAAGACACCATGCTTTTCTCCACTCTTTTGGTTCTTTTGACCCTTATTTGACCCAACAAATCTTTCTTGGTTCTTTCGAATCTCTTGGCCTTTCTCAATGCGCTCTTTCTTAGAAACATTCTTTTCACTCGAATTCAGGTTATTAGCTTCACCATGCTCATTTCTGTTTCTTTCTCCCTTGCCTTGTATGATATCTTTATTCTTCTTTCTGTTTCTTCCTTGAGATTTTGGACTGCTTTTAGCTTTCTTGGACTTCAAAGAATTGTTAGCTGAAGGTTTCTCTATGGTTTTAGATTTGGCCCTCAATGATTTGGGGGTTCTTTTTCTGGATGATTGACCTTTAGTTAATGCATCCACAAGATTTCCATCTCCATTGTTGTTTATTTCAGATTGTAACTTAGTCGATGCTTCAATAGGATTCTCAGTTTCCATATTGTTATTCTCAGTTGACTGCAATTTTGTGGAGGCTTCAGCCAGCTCAGCTTCTGTATCATTAATCTCTTGTTCCATCCCCTGCCAAGCAATCACGTGTCCCAATCCCAATATTGACCCTGCAGATGAAATAAAAAAGCAAAAAACAAAAACATCTTTAAATTGATTCGATATGATTTTCAATTCTTTACAATGTTAACCTATGCTATTTACAAATACATCTTGGAAGAGAATCTTGATTTTAGGAATTATGGCTTATTTTATGAACTAGAATGTTAATTAGAAATCTACATAAGCTGTTTAACAGTAAATGCCTCATCACATTCTCATTCTGTGTACTGTAAACAAGCCATTTCACTGGTAACGTAGAAACCCAAAGAAACCTAGCTAACCAATAATAAGATTGAGTTTCTTATCCTCCTAGTCCTTCACACTCCTTCAGTTCTTTACCATGCATTTGTGTAAAGGTTGCAATACCTGAATATGACACACCATTCAATTCCCTCTAAAATAAAAATAAGAGCAAACCCTGTATATGATTAACTATTTCCAGTTAAAGAGAACCCATTACACTGTTTTTCCCTGATAAGATTAGTTTAATAACTGTTTTTACTATCTCCATAAATGCTTGGTGAAAGAAACCAATTCTAGTGATGTGTACCATCCTACTCTGCACGCATATAGCTATACCTTCAAATGCTCAAAGACCAAATAATTTGCACACAATATTTTCCTCTCCTCCGGGACACAACATTTCAGGATTGCCTCATTCACAAAAAGAAAAAAACATAAATCTCAATCCTCACTACTGTAAAAACTACGTTACTTCTCAAAGCTCAAAGTAACAAATTCATACCAAACAAAATACTCAAAACAACTGACTCTCAACTCTAAACACTCCTAACACAACACGAAAACCACAATGCATTTAAACAATCCTAAACCCAATAACCACTAATTCCAGATACTTTACAAACACCATGCCAAGCTTCTACTACATGGCTCCTCGCCGACTCAGCAGCTTAAAAAATCAACCCTGATAAAAAAGAGATAAAAATTCCTAACATTCCGATTAATAAAAAACCTAACACAGTTCAACCAATTCTATTCAAACAAAAAACTAACTCTAAAAAGAAAAAAACTTCCCCAGTCTACCAATTCAAAAGGGCAACAAACGCAAAAAGATCAATGGAAACCAATAAGAAATCCCGCCCAAAAATCGAATTAAACACATAAAACTGACAAAACCCAGAATTCTTCTATCTTAAGCCGAAAAACCTAGTTCGATTTTTCAATCAACACAAGCTGAAACCAGAAACCAGAAACAATTTATAATTCAAATAACAAAAACGTTAAAAACTTTACCTTTGATTTCTTCCAGTTTTCTCTGCGTTTTATCAACAAAACAGAAAGTGGGTTATGGTAAAATCAAAGTGGATTCCAGACAGGGATTTTTTTATTGCAAGGTGAAATAAGTTCCAGTTATTGTAGAAAGAAGAAATAGAAAGAGGAGCCAGAGATACGAAATGAGTGTAAGATATATAGGTCATATATAGTGGCATTTCTTACGAGTGTAATTGTGGCATTTCTTTTTGTTTTAACAGTTTATTATGGCGTTGGAAATTCATTCCGTAGTTTTAGCTCCACATGTTGCACAGGTTGTGTCATGAATTCCTTATTTCATTTGCTGCTATACTCTTGTCTCTGTCATTAATGGTTTTCTGGTGTTCACAGTGGCTGCTGAGCTCATACAACACTCAATTACTTCTGCTGGTGTTTCTTGTCATAGTTTCTCTATTGTTGGCTGGATTTTTTGGGTACCATGCCAACCTTTGTCTCACAAACACTACAACAAATGAGGTCTAGTTCATTTACATGTACTCTTTCATATAGTTTTGTTGTTTTCATTTCATATATGATTAGGCTGGATGTCGATGCTCTTTTAAATGTGGTTTTTTCCATTTCTCTCAGATATAGGATGAGGCGGAATTTGGCCAGTAATTAACATCATAGGAGAAGGCTTTTTTGTAACTTTTTGACTCCATTGCAGCAGCTTTACCTGATGGGCAAAATACGGAAAAGTTAACCGTGTCAAGCCATGAAAACGAATACAGATATAAATTTCCCGGCTTGGTACATGTAATACCTGCACTTTCTCCTCTTCAAGCTTCCTAATGTTTTGTCCAACCATGAGTTTTCCATAAGGGTAGCAATTAACATAGAAACTTCTGAAATCAGAAGATTTATTGATTTGTTTGGCGGGTGTTATGGTTTGTTATTGTGCTTCCATATTTAAAAGAGGGATAGGGAGCATTGGGAGAAAGGGCTGGGGGGTTTAGAAGTGCTAGAATTAAGTAAGGATGTTGAAAATTGCAAGAACCTTGGCTATAATCTCTAGATTTTAATATGCTTTTGTTCAACTCTAAATATGATGACTCCAACCAGTTGATCATGTTGTTTAAATTCCCTTGTGGTATTTATAGACAACCATAGCCACCCTCTATCTCTCCATGCGCGCACAATTTTTTTGGATTAACCGGTGCTCTCAGTATTGGAATCTCATCTACTAGGTTAATACTGTAATCCTGAAACTTGTGGTCACTGCTTTTTGCTGGAATTACAGACCTTCAAGTGGGAAGACTACATAAGCTGGCAAAGGAAGCTAAATGAAGCAAGGGTTAGCGCTGCAGCACTTAAAGCAAGCATCAGTGGGATGAGCAGTGAAACAAAGCGTCCAGAGAGCAAATGTAAATCCTTTTTCCGGAGATCGCCCCTCGAAGATTCTCAGGTGGTAGCCAAGGAAAACAAGTATGACAAGGGGTTCTTTCACAACATGTTTGAGGTCCTTTTCCCGCTATCAATGAGACCATCATTTTCGAAAACGAAATCAAAGCCTTCCTGAGACATCTCCAATCAGGCGTTAACTCAGCTGTCACGCGCACATGGTTGGCCATGGCCTCAAAGGGGATCAAGCGCTGTGGGAATGTCTGGATCACCACATCACACTGTTCATTGCTATTGACCAAAGGATTGTAGGAGTGCCCCATTGCGCAGTTGCATCTGGTAATGGACAGATTGGTGTAACTATAGATCTACATCTCATTTAGTAAGAACAGCACTAGAAAATTTTACTCGAAAATGAAGAGGACATAGTGAAATACATGCAACACATAACACTAGAGAGCCTTAATGGCCATCAGAACACATACACTCAATGCCTGTGAGAAAACTCGCTTGATTTGTACCTTGCCTTTTGCATTACTGTAGCAGTGATCATATAAATCTTTTCAAAATCTCCGTGCAGATATGGAGGGACCTTTGCTTTTATGAAGATAAATGTAATGTTTTGAAATTAATAAGATAGAAGATCACAACAAAGCCCTTGGAGGTTTAAAAGTGGGTATACATAAATAAGGGTATAGTAGTAATTGGATAAATAGTTGATATATATAAATAGAAAAAAAAAAAAAGGAGAGAGAGCTGAAATTGAAAGCAAACCGTGAGAGAGAAGAGGGAGGAAGAAGAAGAAGAGAAAGGAAGGGAAAATAAGGGAAAAAGGAAGAGATTTGGAGGAAATAAGTGAAAAAGGTAAGATTTAGGTTGTTTAATGTGTATAATATGTTAATTAAGTTTTAATTTCAGTTTTGATGAATGTTAGAGTTTTGAGAATTTGTGTTTTTGGTTTAATTGATGAATTAAATTGAAGATTAGGGGTTGATTGTTGTGGGTAATTGATTATTAAGTTGATTATGGAAGATTATGATGATTTTGAGTTATGGTTTTGTTTGAATGATGAATTTGTGTTAGAAATCAGGGGATAACAGTAGGTGATCTGTTGAAATTCTGGGTTTGAGGTTGAAGATGACGAAAATTCAATTTGGTCCCTCAATTTCCGAAAATTACAGTTTAGTCCCCGAACTTTGGAAAATTACAAATTGGTCCCTGGAGCATATTCCGAGATTCTGAACAGAATACCATATGAATTATGGACATAATTACTGTATAGATAAGAGAATTTAACACTTTCAATTTAGTCCTCCAATTTGACAAAAAGTACGATTTGACCCTAAAAATTTAGTAAAATTCCAGAATGATCCCTGAAGCATAATGATACATCCTGGATAGAATTGAGGATTAATTAAGGTCAGAATTTCAGTATATTCATGGATTTATGACAAATTTCAGTTTGGTCCTCCATTTGACAAAAGTTACAATTTGGCCCTAAAAATATGGAAAAATTCCAGATTAGTCCCTAGCTGTAATATTAGCTTTTGCAGATTAGTTTGATGAATAATTAAGGGTTATTTAGTGAATTATTACCAATTTTATTAGTTGATTTTATTATGGATTAGATTTCGGGAAAACCGTTAGATTTTGGGTTTTTAAGAAAAATTGACTAATTAGTTTAAAAACATATAGGGTTACATAATACACCCTTAGTTAAGTGTATTAAATATGTTAAATATTCTTTCGAGTCGTTTTTGAATATGTCTCCTTTGTATTCAGATAATCCTGATATTCTGCCGGCAGGACGTCAATAGGATTTCCTTCGGTTTCAGCTTGTGAGTGTTGTTTGCTTTTGAGTCAGGTGAGTGGATAATTTTCCATATGCATGAGAAATATTATAAATATTTGATTTGTTAATATGAATTGGATCATGCTTCTTGATAATATATATGCTGATTATTATCCTTGATATGATAAAGCATGATCAATTATTGAATCTGATTTCTTGATATGAACCAATATGATTTGACTTCTGAATTGATGGCTCCTCATTTGATTGATGTCATGAGTTGAGCTTTGAGATATGGATATGTTTGTTTGATTATGATTATGAACCTATGGTATGTCAGTCAGAATACCCATGCTAACAGGGTAGTGTTAGTCTTTGTGCACATCGTATCTGAACCCTAGTTGGTCGGGGGAGTCACCAACCTGTGTGGACCGATCATCCCACAGTACGGAGCCTCATGCTCATTGCATTTTGATTTTCTGACGAGTTTTACCATATGATATTCTTGTTATGGCCTATTTGATAAACCTTCGTATAAGAACTAAAGCCATACTTGTATATATATTTTTCATTGTTATATTACCTCGTGTATGTATATTGAGCGTTATCTACTCACTGAGTTGTTGAACTCACCCTCTCATTATTTATCCTTTTCAGGCTTATAGCTTGATAGCAGGTTACTTTTGTTAAACCTTCCGAACCTGCCTTTTGGTTGTAATTTGTACTTTTCATTTGTGTCAAGTTAGTGCTCCAAAACTATGAAATGATATTAACTCTTGTACTAAGACAATTACATTATCTTATGAAGTTGTTTGTTGTTAATTCTGGGTTAAACTCTGATTGAGTTGTTTAAAGGATTGTATATAAGTTTTGGGTTCGCATAGGTTTGGAACCTTGGAGGGGAACCTTGCCTATGTGCCGGTCATGGATCCGGGATTCGGGTCGTGACAATAAATGTGAAAATGAGTAAAAATAATCGACTTATTCGAGCACGAAGGGGAAGGCCATGCCATAACTTATAAAGGGTTAATTATATTTTAGTCAATCCAGTTTAGTAAAACTAACTAATCAGTCATCTTAGTTAAAAAAAATATATATTTAATCCTTATGCTCTTAAATAAATTTACAACTTGATTCTTCTCGTCTATTTCACTTTCTTTTCCAACTTATTTTGACTTTTTTTTTTTTTAATTTTAAGAATTAAAAAAAAGCAGATAGAAAAAAAAAACGATGAGCATAGGAAACCATTTTTTTGAAAAAAATAGTACTAAATTAGGCGTGGTCAACATCGATCGAAGGGCTATTTAATAATTTCTCATGCTATACTATAAGGTCAAATTAATTTATTGTGATATACTACAAAGACTATGGTGTCATTAACTCGATTTATATTCATATATAAGAAATTTACATATTTATAACTTTTTCTAACACAAATAAAAAATAATTTGTGGAGTCTTGTTTTTTTCTTTCTTAAGATTACCTTGATTAAACTAAACTTGTTCGATAAATGTAAAATATTTTGTTTTTTTTTTCCATAGCCTATATACTTTACTCCATTTAAATTGATCATGAAAAATATCACCTGAACCTTTAATAAAATAGATACAAACTACAAAGGATTGAAAATTATAAATGCAAATTGGTATAAAAATCAGGAAGCTTCCATTTAAGCTGGGGTGGATGGACCCTCCACTGATCCAGGAATTCGTGAAAATCAATATGAAATATTAACTGTAATCTAAAGGGGATGTAGCTCAAATGGTAGAGCGCTCGCTTTGCATGCGAGGGGTTCGATCCCCTGCATCTCCATTTCTGTTTTTTATTGGCTTGAATGGAGTATTCAAGCTAAAACAATATTGTGTTCTGGAAGACACTGCTATAACTGGAGGGTTGAAGAAATTCCAACTGCCAAGTGAATTGGGGAAGCTGACTTGAAGGGAACATGAACTCTGTAGTCTGTACAGAGAAGTGAGGACATGAAGGGATTTAGGATTTATTTGTTTTCACCTTTAAAAGCATTTTTAAAAAAGTTTAAAGTTTTTTTATTAATTTTAAATTGATATGTTTTTAGTGTTTTTAAATCATTTTGATATATTAATATTAAAAAATAATTTTTTAAAAATAAAAAACATCATTAACATTTATTTTAACTTAAAAAATTATTTAAAAAGTAACCTACTTAAATTGCCAAACAAGCTTTTAAAGTTTAGATAAGTCAGTGTTCATACCTTCATACCAGAGCTCAAGAAATTCTATTCAGGAAGACACCGGCACATTTGAAAGAAATTATGTGTGAAAAATTGGAGGTATTTGATTCAGAACATACATAGGAACACACCCTTTCCTCTTTTTTGTTTTCTCTGCTATAATCCATTTCCATCGCAAGATCTCATTGGACGAAATTTTAGACAACAATTACATATGATTCAAAAAGAGACCCACCTGTTTATGCTGCAATTATTTTGTCTTCCAAATACCTTTTGAAGTGAGACACTTTCTACAATTATTTTTATTTAGATTTTCTAAATCTTGAAAAATTTCACATTCAGTATAATAAAAAAGATATAATTTTTTTTTTATCTGGGTTGAAAGAGCTTTATTATTAAAAAATAATTAGCTTGCTAGCTGTTTTCATTTTTAGATTTAAATTAAGTACTATTTCAGATTTTTTTCCCACTCGTTTTATGAAGGAAAGACGCACCCTTTCAAGTTTTCAACTATACAGAGAATAATCATTAAGCCATCCACTGTTGCTCTCATCCATTCCCTTGCCTTCTCACTGCTGATAAACCTCAGTTGTTTATAATCTGCAGTAATATTTTCACCTCTGCTCACTGGTCTGAAGTCACTGCTTTGTTGATTAGCTGAAACCAAGAGATAAGCTTGCTTAAAGACTTTTCCTTTTTTCTTCTTTTATCACTTGATTCCAGAGACCCCTTGATGTTAATTTGCTGTTCATCTTGATTGCTTTTTATCTTGATTGCTTTCTTTCTTTCTTTGTTACTTTATGCTTTTGAAAAGCTGTTTATTATTTATGCTTTTTATCTTGATTGCTTTCTTTCTTTCTTTGTTACTTTATGCTTTTGAAAAGCCTCTTCTTTGCTGCTTGTTTATTATTTGTGTTGTTTTTGCTTTATTAATGTTAGCTAATCAACCTATGAAGTTCTACAGCAGTATTATTTAGATCTTTGTCTGCTAATCAATCCATGCCTCTCCCTACTTAATATAATCCACCAATGCTACTTTTTCCCAGTTCTGATCAGTCAAGAAAAATTTCACATTCAGTATAATAAAAAAGATATATATATATTTTATCTGATTACTAGATTGAAAGAGCTTTATTAATAAAAACTAATTAGCTTGCTAGCTTTTTTCATTTTTAGATTTAAATTAAGTACTATTTCAGTTTTTTTTTTCAATTTTTCTTGTTGCTTTCTTATTTTTTTAAGATTAATATTTTCAATTTAATTAGTTGGGATATTTTTTTATATTTAATTAATATTTTTTAAAAATTATAAAAATACAGATTTTTCAAAAAATATCAAAGATTTCATTTTTCTCCATAATCAAGGACTTGGCAGAGTTCAATTGGTTAGTTCTCCAAAGTGTGCCCCTAGTTCCTGTAGCAATGCAGCAAGCCAAGTTGTTCCTCACTGTTTATAGATGTTGTGCACTTGCTTATTCGGCAGAGTTCAATCGGTTAGTTCTCCAAAGTGGGCCCCTAGATTCTGTAGTAAGTCAAGTTGTTATTTTTCTTTTTTTCCCACTCTTTTTATGAAGGAAAGATGCGCTCTTTCAACTAGACAGAGAATAATCATTAAGCCATCCACTGTTTCTCTCATCCATTCCCTTGCTTTCTCATTGCTGATAAACCTTTACAATCTGCAGTAATATTTGCACCTTTGCTCACTGGTCTGAAGTCACTGCTCCGTTGATTAGCTGAAATCAAGAGGTACGCTTGCTTAAAGACTTTTCCTTTTTTCTATTTTTATCACTTGATTCCAGAGACCCCTTGATGTTAATTTTCTGTTCATCTTGATTGCTTTCTTTCTTTGTTTGTTACTTTATGCTTTTGAAAAACCTCTGCTTTGCTGCTTGTTTATTTTTTGTGTTGTTTTTGCTTTATTAAACCTCAGCTGTTTATAATCTGGAGTAATATTTGCACCTCTGCTCACTGGTCTGAAGTCACTGCTCTGTTGATTAGCTGAAACCAAGAGGTATGCTTGCAGACTTTTCCTTTTTTCTTCTTTTATCACTTGATTCCAGAGACCCCTTGATGTTAATTTGCTGTTCATCTTGATTGCTTTCTTTCTTTCTTTGTTACTTTATGCTTTTGAAAAGCCTCTGCTTTGCTGCTTGTTTATTATTTGTGTTGTTTTTGCTTTATTAAACCTCAGCTGTTTATAATCTGCAGTAATATTTGCACCTCTGCTCACTGGTCTGAAGTCACTGCTCTGTTGATTAGCTGAAACCAAGAGGTATACTTGCTTAAAGACTTTTTCTTTTTTCTATTTTTATCACTTGATTCCAGAGACCCTTTGATGTTAATTTGCTATTCATCTTGATTGCTTTCTTTCTTTCTTTGTTACTTTATTCTTTTGAAAAGCCTCTGCTTTGCTGCTTGTTTATTATTTGTGTTGTTTTTGCTTTATTAATGTTAGTTGACTTGCAATAAAGAAATCCTTTTGCTGTTCATTTCTGATTTAGTTCCAGAAGATTTGAAAAGTTTCCTTTTGATTTAATTTGTTCATTGCAGTTCCTTGATTGCTTGATTCCAGAAAAGAAGAAGAGATAAGTTTCATTGGACATGGAAATTGTGATTTCTATTGTAGCCAAAGTTGCTGAGCTGTTAGTTGTTCCCATTAAGAGACAGATTGGTTATGTAATTGATTGCAATACCAATATTCAGAACTTAAAAAATGAAGTTGAGAAGCTGACAGATGCAAAAACAAGGGTGATTCATTCTATAGAGGAGGCTAAAAGTAAAGGGGAAGAGATTGAAGTTGACGTTGAGAACTGGCTGGGAAGAGTTGACGGGGTCATTGAAGGGGGAGGTGGTGTTGTTGGAGATGAATCAAGTACGAAGTGCTTCATGGGTTTGTGTCCTGATCTAAAGATACGTTATCGGTTGGGTAAAGCAGCGAAGAAGGAGTTGACGGTTATTGTTGATCTCCAGGAAAAAGGGAAATTTGATGGAGTTTCTTACCGTGCTGCTCCATCGGGTATAGGGCCTGTCAAGGACTATGAGGCCTTTGAATCAAGAGATTCTGTAGTAAATGCTGTTGTGGATGCATTGAAGGATGGTGCCGTGAACATGGTTGGGGTATATGGGATGGGTGGTTTGGGGAAGACCACACTTGTGTTGAAGGTTGCTGAACAAGTCAAGGAGGGTAGGCTGTTCGATAAGGTGGTTCTGGCACTTGTGTCACAGACTCCAGACATCAGAAGAATTCAAGGTGAAATAGCAGATGGGCTAGGACTCAAATTGGATGCAGAGACTGATAAAGGAAGGGCAAGTCAACTATGCGAGGGATTGAAGAAAATGACTAGAGTACTTGTAATTCTTGATGATATTTGGAAAGAACTTAAATTGGAGGATGTTGGAATTCCTCACGAAGGATGCAAGATACTCATGTCTTCAAGAAATGAATATGTACTGTCTCGCGAGATGGGTGCAATAAAAAATTTCCCGATTCAATTTTTGCCTCCAAAGGAAGCATGGAATTTTTTCGAAAAGATGGTGGGGGTTACTGTTAAAAATCCTAGTCTACAACTTGTTGCTGCTGAAGTAGCCAATAGATGCGCAGGTTTGCCGATTTTACTTGCTACAGTTGCGAGGGCACTGAAAAACAAAGATTTATATGCTTGGAAGGACGCCTTGAAACAGCTAACAAGGTTTGATAAAGATGAAATTGACAAACGAGTTTACTCGTGTCTAGAACTGAGTTACCAAAATTTGAGAGGTGATGAAATCAAGTCATTGTTCTTGCTTTGTGGGCAATTACGATCTAATAATATTTTAATCTCAAACTTGTTAAGGTATGGTATAGGCTTGAATTTGTTTAAGGGACGTTCCACATTGGAAGAAACAAGAAACAGACTGCATACATTGGTGGATGAGCTTAAAGCCTCTTGTTTGTTGCTAGAAGGTGACAATGATGGAAGCGTGAAAATGCATGATGTTGTTCAAAGTTTTGCCATCGATGTTGCATCAAGGGACCACCATGTGCTTGTTGTGGCAGATGAACTCAAAGAATGGCCAACCAATGATGTGCTTCAACAGTGCAGTGGAATCTCTTCGCCTTACCGGAAAATTCCTGATCTTCCTGCAATATTAGAATGTCCAAATCTCAGGTCGTTTATACTGCTGAACAAGGATCCCTCACTGCAAATACCAGACAACTTTTTCAGAGAAATGAAGGAGCTTAAAGTCTTGGGTCTTACAGAAGTTAATCTTTCACCACTGCCTTCGTCACTTCAATTTCTTGAGAACCTTGAAACGCTGTGTTTGGATCATTGTGTTTTGGAAGATATATCTATAGTTGGAGAGCTAAAGAAGTTGAAAGTTCTCAGCTTAGTTAGTTCTAATATTGTTCGTTTGCCAAGAGAAATAGGAAAATTAACTCGTCTGCTACTTCTAGATTTGAGCAATTGTGAAAGGCTTGAAGTAATATCACCAAATGTCCTTTCTTCCTTGACCCGGTTAGAAGATTTATATATGGGAAACAGCTTTCTGAAATGGGAGGCTGAAGGACCAAGCAGTGAAAGAAACAATGCTTGCCTGTCAGAATTGAAGCTTCTGTCAAACTTAATTACCTTAGACATGCAAATTACAGATGCAGATCATATGCCCAAGGACTTGTTTTTGTGCTTTCAAAACTTGGAAAGGTTCAGAATATTCATTGGAGATGGGTGGGACTGGTCTGTTAAGTATGCAACCCCAAGAACTTTGAAACTGAAGCTCAATACAGTTATTCAGTTGGAGGAGGGGGTGAACACGCTGCTGAAGATCACTGAAGAACTTCATTTGCAAGAACTGAATGGTGTTAAGAGTATCCTCAATGACTTAGACGGGGAAGGTTTCTGTCAGCTGAAGCATCTTCACGTCCAAAATTGTCCTGGAGTTCAATTTATCATCAACTCGATGAGGATGGGTCCTCGAACTGCTTTTCTGAACTTGGACTCACTGTTTCTTGAAAAGTTGGATAACTTGGAGAAGATCTGCAATGGCCACCTTATTGCAGAGTCGCTTGGAAACTTGAGAATTTTGAAGGTAGAAAGTTGTCATAGGTTGAAGAATTTATTTTCAGTCTCCATGGCAAGAAGACTTGTGCGACTTGAAGAAATCACAATAATTGATTGCAAGATCATGGAAGAGGTTGTTGCTGAAGAAAGTGAGAATGATACTGCTGACGGTGAACCGATAGAGTTCACTCAATTACGTAGACTGACACTGCAACGTCTGCCTCAGTTCACAAGCTTTCACTCTAATAGAAGGCAGAAGCTATTAGCAAGTGATGGGAATGAGCTTGGGACTTCCATGTCACTGTTCAATACAATGGTCTGGTTTGCTCTTTTAACAAGCTATTATTTGTCGTTTTAACCTCAAAAAATAAAAACCCATTCTCATGAGTAGACAAATTAAGGGCTTTGATTTTTTTTTTTTTTATCTCGCTGAAAAATAAAAAGAACTTGATAAAACAAAATATGTGCATGCAGGTTTTATTCCCCAATTTGGAGGACCTGAAGCTCTCCTCCATCAAAGTGGAAAAGATATGGCACGACCAACCTGCTGTGCAGCCTCCCTGTGTTAAAAACTTAGCAAGCATTGTTGTGGAGAGTTGTAGTAAATTAAACTATTTATTGACATCTTCTATGGTCGAAAGTCTTGCTCAACTCGAAAGGCTTGAAATACGGAATTGCGAGTCCATGGAAGAAATAGTTGTTCCAGAAGGAATCGGAGAAGGCAAAATGATGCTATTCCCTAAACTACTCCGCCTAGCGCTCATTGGTCTGCCGAAACTCACAAGATTCTGCACCCTATGGAATGCCATGAGCAAACCTGACAACACAAAATCAGCTCTCTTCGATGACAAGGTGGTTTTATTTCAAAAGCATGCTTAATTTGTGAGCTTGCCTCACACGTGTATTTTGTTTCCATGTTTTACCCCAATCTATTAACAGAATGGAATTGTTACTGCAGGTTGCATTCCCTGACTTGGAGGTATTTCTAATTGGCGAAATGGATAATTTGAAGGTGATATGGCACAATGAACTCCATCCTGATTCCTTTTGCAAAATAAAGAGACTGGAGGTTAGGGGTGGAAAGAATTTACTGAATATTTTCCCTTCCAGTATGCTGAGAAGATTCCATAATCTAGAGTATCTGATTATATATGGTTGTGATTCAGTAGAAGAGATTTTTGATCTCCAAGCGCTCATAAATGTGGAACAAAGACTTGCTGTTACAGCCTCTCAATTGAGACTTGTGCTTCTATGGAATCTTCCACAGCTGAAGCATGTTTGGAATAGGGATCCACAAGGAATTCTTTCCTTCCATAACCTATGTACTGTGGATGTCCAGGAATGTCCTGGTCTAAGAAGTCTCTTCCCTGCCTCTATAGCCCAAAACCTTCCACAACTTGAACAGCTTCAGATAGATACTTGTGGAGTGGAGGAAATTGTTGCAAAGGATGAAGGACTAGAAGAAGGTCCTGAGTTTTTGTTTCCTAAAGTTACCGATCTGCATCTTGTGAAATTACCAGAACTAAAGAGATTCTATCCGGGAATACATACATCAGAATGGCCGAGGTTGAAAACGCTTCGGGTGATTGACTGTGAGAAAATTGAAATATTTCCTTCAGAAATAAAGTGCTCTCACGAACCAAGCAGGGAGGACCACATGGACATCGAAGGTCAGCAACCACTTCTCTCATTTAGGAAGGTATGATCCTCACCCCTATTCCAGGCACGTACACGCTCCACATCTTTCTAATTTTCACATAAACTTTCATTAGACCGTTAATATCACAACTCGAATCTTAGGTAATTAAAGCAGCATATATCTTTCTAAAATTCAACTTTCTATGTAGATTCAAGAATACATGAGTACTCGAAAAATAAAACAGTATATATAAATATTTTAGTAATTAACTAGTCATAATCATCATAATAAACAAACATATTATTTTTATTATATGTATATTAAATATTATCTCACTCGCCTATAAAATAAAGAACTAAAATGAATATTAGATGAAAAACTTTAAAAATCCTATTAAGGATTATTAGAAATACCTATAATAAATACATGAAATATGCAAAAAAAAAAAAACCAAATAAAAGATTCCAATGCATAATAGAAACCAGGTTTGGTCTCCTAGTTTTTAGGTACTAAAAGATAATTTTTCCAAAACAAGGACCAAAATGTAATTTTACCAAAATTGGATAACCAAATTGTAATTATCAGAAATACATAACCATACTGAAATTTCACCCATAATCCATATTAAACTCTGTCCAGAATCTCAATTTACATTTTAGGAACCAAACTATAATATTTTTCAAAGTTTAGGGACTAAATTGTAAATCTTCAAAATAGAGGGACTAAACTAAAAATTACACAATTCAATTATCGAACAGGGGTTCATCATCCTTAATCTCATAAGAATACTGTCCAAAATTCCGAAATACATTTCAGAGGTCAAATTATTATTTTCTAAGGTTGAGGGACTAAACTCTAATTTTTATTAATGAAGGACCAAAATAAAATTTCATCATCTTCAACCTCGAGACCATTCTGACCAGATTTTCTAGTAAAGTTTAATAATAATGATGAATTAATCTCACTGTTATGATTAATTATGTTTCCATTCAATCAATGAAGCATGGTGACTTCTTTTGAGGGATACATATGTTGTATGATGTGTTCAATCTAAAAGCCACTGCAGAAAGAGAATTCTTATTGAAAGACTGACAAAGCTTTTGCATTCATAACATTACAAAACTGAAGCCAGAGCTCACGTGGCACAATTCATTTAGTCAAGTGTTCAGTTGATCTTTCTATGCACAACCTATAAACTTGTTAAGAAAACGTCAAGTCAAGCATGCTTTCTTTTGATTGGTTTTCAGATCTTCCCCAACTTGGAGGATTTAGGTTTGGAAAGCAAGCATGCATCGGCATTATTGAAAGGTCCTCAATACTTCTTTCACAAACTCAAAGTTCTCAATCTGTATTGCTTTGGTGATGCACATGCAACTTTTCCAATTGATCTGCTTCCAAGGTTCCCTAATATGGAAAGACTTAATGTGGAAGGTGGTACGTTCAAAGAGTTGCTCCCGTCTAGACTTGTTGGTATGGAGGAGCATGCAACAGTTCTTTCACCGATACGACACTTAGAGTTGGATTCTCTTCCTTGCCTAGAGCATTTATGGAAGAGCAATTCCCAACTGGACCAAGCTCTGCAGACTCTTGAAACTCTAGTGGTACAGAATTGCGGCAGTTTGATTTATTTAGCTCCATCGCGTGCTTCTTTCCAAAATCTAACAAATTTGTATGTGTGGGGATGCGAAAGATTAGTAAAATTAGTGACATCCACAACAGCAAAAAGTCTGGCGCAACTCACAACAATGAGTATAAAGGACTGCGGTATGGTTACCGAAATAGTAGCAAACGAGGAAGAGGGAATAAAAGATGAGATTGTCTTCAGCAAATTAGAAACATTAGTGCTTCAGAGTTTACCAAGCCTAACTAGCTTTTGCTCAGAAAAACACAGCTTTGATTTCCCATCTCTGGTGGAAGTAACTGTCATACAATGTCCTGAGATGAAGTTTTTCTCCAACGGAGCACTGAGCACTCCCAAGCTGCGGAGAGTTAATTTCAAAGATGTAGAGAAGAAAAATCTCAACACCACAATACAACAGTTGTCTACACAAACGGTAAGTACCGACCAATCATTCCAATTTCTGCAAACCATGAAATTAATAAGTTCTAACTAGGTATCTAATTTTGCTTGTATTTAACTATTTCAGAAAGCTCAAATTGCTGAAAGTTCATCATCGTAAAAGCTTGAGATACATGCTTGCTCCACCGATGGGTTCGATCCCTGTGCAGCTCCTAGAGTTGGAAGTAAAAGGAGAGAAAGGAAGAGAGGAGGGAGAAGAAGAAGAGAGGAGCAGGAGAAATCAATTAATGATCTTCATAATTCATCGTCAAAACTGTGTAATGTAAAATACAATACTATAAATAGCAAAACTCTACCCAAACATTGATTTACAATTACTATAAATAAATGGTGTTTTCATGTAAAAATATTATAATTGTAAATTTTGTTAATTTTTTTGTGGTAAAATTGTAATTTTTGGGGTTTTTTTTTAGAAAAACAAGTTTTTTCAATATTTTTTTTTATACTTGTTATTTTTATCATTTTATATTTGATTTACTTATCACCATTTTTTATCTTTATTTTTTTAATATTTCTTTATTTTTTTCCTTACACTTTTTTTTTAACATTATTTTTTACACTTTAAATATTTATCACAATACTTGGTTTATCACTGTACTATTTTTTTGTTTTTATCTTTATTTTTTTATAATTTTTTCTTTACATTTTTTTTAAAACTATTATATGTAGAATACTTTTTTTTATTTTTTTTATTTTATTAACATATATGATATTTACTATAATTTATTATATATAAGTATCTATTTCTTGATTCACGGTTATATTTCTTACCTGATGTCGAAAAACACGTCAATAAAACTTATACATTAATTATTTTGCGTTAAAAAAAATAGTTGACCTACAACGAGACAAGTTGAATTGACGCATGAATATTTTATTTTTTACATTTATTGACACAATGGTTCTCAAAGTATTTAATTAAATACATGCGTAAATCTTTTGATTTATAAGTAGAATTTAAATAAATAAAAACACATTTGAAAAGCTTGTATATTTATTTTTGTTAAAAAACATTATACAACCTGTGATAAAATGCAAGTTAAATTACTAGTAGCTTACTAAATAAAATGTATTGACACGAAAGATAAATCAGCCCCAATAATAAAACCAAATGAAATGTAATAAAATAGTCTTAACTCTAATCTCTAAAGCAAAGAATGATTGGTTGAGCTATACTTTCTATCATCTTCAATCATGCATGTTTGAGATGGGTCTTGTGTCTTGTTTCAAAGTTTTTTGGTGCATGTCTAGGTTTTACTTTTTCGCCAAGTCGTTGATTCGATATATCTGGCTCTTTGCTCCGTTTTTATCCATGTCTGAACTAACCCTTGATGTGAAAGTCAAGAACACAAATTACAATACATCTGTGGCTTCAGCCAATGCATCAAACACGCACCCGGGTCAGGACCACCCGTTTTCTGGAGTATGTTGTTCGTTATCCTTGCTTGTCTGTGCATAATATATGATCAAATTTATCATTTCACTCCGTTTCGAATAAAAAAAAAAATCACTTATGAAACAAAGCATTTTGTTTCAGGATGTGTTCCCTAAGCTAAGGGATCTGAAGCTGTCGTTGATTAACCTGGAGAAGTTATGGCAGGGCCCTGTTCTCGATATGCCTTCTTCCTTTCAAAATTCAAGCTTAATTGTCGATGCTTGTGGTAGACTAAAACATGTATTATCACCATCTATGGTTGCAAGACTTGAGAAACTCAAAAACCTTGAGATATGCAATTGCAAGGCAGTGGAAGAAATAGCAGTCACAGATGGATGTTCACGATTGCTCACAGGTTATCCTCTTAAACCCCGTTCTCTCTTGATACTATAGCTTAATGATGGTCACTCTTGTTCACAATCACTTCTGAAGCAATCTCACTTTCCTAATTATTTAGCAGTAAATGGCCAAGTCATGCATGAATCTGCAATCTAGCATACAGTTGAAGTCCATACTATAGAGCACCTGGTTATAATTTGATAATGCATCAGCAGCGTATGTTGGAGTATAATTTATCCACTTTATCAGTTTCCCTACGATGCAAGGGATCAGCCTCAAAGAGGTAAGTCTCTCATCGACCATCAACATAATAGGAACATGAAGAAACCTCATTTCTGATGGGAAACAACGAATTGAAGAAGGAATGAAAAATGAATAAGGAAGTCAGAGGAGAGGGCAGAGACGTCTCTTGCAAAGATGCAATTTTTTTAATAGATAAATACAGTTAGTTAAGACAAACCCTAATGAAAACATTACCAATAATTGGACTAACAATTAAGTCTAAAGTACATGATTAACAAATCCAAATAAAGGTACAATAAAATAAACTCAGATGTGCTCAATCTCCCATCCCAACCAAAATATGACGGGTTGAGCTATCCTCCGTTATTTTCGACCATACACACTCAATCTCTGTTATTTTCGACCTCCATGGCAGAGATCTGCAAACAAGGTTAGCGATAGTAGACAGATGGCCCAGCAAAGGAGTACCGAGATGAAACTGATGGAGGTGCAGTTTCAGGCTTGGCTCCGTGGTACTGGAGTAACTTGTTATAATTTGACAATGCATCAGAAGCATGCGTTGAGTATAATCTACCCTCTTGATCAGCTTCCCTCCTACGCAAGGGATCTGCCTCATATAGGTAAGTCTCTCTACGACCATCAACATAATAGGAACCTGAAGAAAGTTCATCTCTCCTTGGAGGTGGCACATATGCATCTGCAGATGAAGCACCATGATGGTAAGTATAATATGGATCCCTTGTGTATGGGTCCAAAGCAGCAAGAGCAGAGCCAGAAGAAGTTGCAGGTATCGAAGTAATGGCTGGTGGCAATTCACGTCTACCACTAGAATTATATGGCTGGTTCAAGTAGAGAGGAACAGCCAGAACAGCTTCTCTTTGCAAAGGTACAGTGTCTCTGTATATAGGGTCTGGCTGTCTAAGAAGGTGCTCTCTTTCCTGGTCTCTCTGGTACGGGTCTAGAGTGGATGGAATATGATGAGAGGGAGTCAACTTTCTTCTCTCTCCTGAAAGGCCATACGTTCTATATTCCTTTTCACTCATGAATAAATCACAAGGAAACTCATCTCTGTGCATAGAGCCCGCCTTCTGGTATTCAACATGTCCATCCCTTTCATCAGAGAGCATAGAGTATCTCCTAGCATCATGATTGCCTCTAGCAAATGCTTCCCTTTCCAAATGGACCTGCAAGTCTCTTGCTCCCGCATAAACTTCTCTGTCCTGAACAGTCACCATTGATGGCGAGCGTACAGGCCCTATAACTGGGCGGAAAAGTGCACTGAGTTTCAGGACCTAAGAGAAAGTAGATGATTTTTTTATATATATATAGGGTAATCAGATAAACAGTTCTAATACATGTACAGAAAAGAATTCATACCAAGCTAGCTGATGAGCTGGCCAAATTTTACCTGTCGAACAGTAAGTTCTGTTTTGAACTTGTTCTTCTCATTATAATTGTCCTTTATAGCCTTCTTGAAAACACTCTCAGTGATTGGAAAACAGTCCTTGTGAACAGCAAACCGCACCTGGAGCTCACTAACATCAGAATGCAGATCCTGTAAAGTTGATGAGAAAACAGTAATGCTACAAAAGAGAAGTCTGCCTCCTAAATTAAAATAAAACCTGAAATGGGAAGGAACCACCAAAAGCCTTGGGCTCCAATTTTACTCCACCAGCAGAGGATGCTTCATAGATACCATACATAAGTTTCAGATCAAAATCATACAGGAAAAGCTTAAGTCCAGGTTTCACACCCAATATGAGTTCCTTTTTATTCATTGTGACACCCATGACACGATAGAGGAAACAATCTGACTTGGTTTTTGCACTGCACATAAAGATCATACCACCAAGCTTTTCTTTCTTCTTCTCATCCCATCCATTCTCTTCTCTCTCATCATGTTTTCCTTTGTTTTTTTGATTCCTCGAGCTTTTGTCAACCAAGACACCATGCTTTTCTCCACTCTTTTGGTTCTTTTGACCCTTATTTGACCCAACAAACCTTTCTTGGTTCTTTCGAATCTCCTGGCCTTTCTCAATGCGCTCTTTCTTAGAAACATTATTTGCACTCGAATTCAGGTTATTAGCTTCACCATGCTCATTTCTGTTTCTTTCTCCCTTGCCTTGTATGATTTCTTTATTCTTCTTTCTGTTTCTTCCTTGAGATTTTGGACTGCTTTTAGCTTTCTTGGACTTCAAAGAATTGTTAGCTGAAGGGTTTCTCTATGGTTTTTAGATTTGGCTCAATGATTTGGGGTTCTTCTTCTGGATGATTGACCTTTAGTTAATGCATCCACGTGATTTCCATCTCCATTGTTGTTCATTTCAGATTGTAACTTAGTCGATGCTTCAATAGGATTCTCAGTTTCCATATTGTTATTCTCAGTTGACTGAGATTTTGTAGAGGCTTCAGCCAGCTTAGTTTCTGTATCATTAATCTCTTGTTCCTCCGGGACACAACATTTCAGGATTGCCTCATTCACAAAAAGAAAAAAACATAAATCTCAATCATCACTACTGTAAAAACTACGTTACTTCTCAAAGCTCAAAGTAACAAATTCATACCAAACAAAATACTCAAAACAACTGACTCTCAACTCTAAACACTCCTAAACACAACACGAAAACCACAATGCATTTTAAACAATCCTAAAACCCAATAACCACTAATTCCAGATACTTTACAAAACACATGCCAAGCTTCTGCTACATGGCTCCTCGCCGACTCAGCAGCTTAAAAAAATCAACCCTGATAAAAAAAGAGATAAAAAATTCCTAACATTCCGATTAATAAAAAACTAACACAGTTCAACCAATTCTAGTCAAACAAAAAAAACTAACTCTAAAAAAGAAAAAAAACTTCCCCAGTCTACCAATTCAAAAGGGCACCAAACGCAAAAAAGATCAATGGAAACCAATAAGAAATCCGCCCAAAAAATCGAATTAAACACATAAACCGACAAAACCCAGAATTCTTCTATCTTAAGCCGAAAAACCCAGTTCGATTTTTCAATCAACACAAGCTGAAACCAGAAACCAGAAACAATATTAATTCAAATAACAAAAACGTTAAAACTTTACCTTGATTTCTTCCAGTTTCTCTGCGTTTTATCAACAAACAGAAAGTGGGTATGGTAAAATCAAAGTGGATTCCAGACAGGGATTTTTTATTGCAAGGTGAAATAAGTTCCAGTTATTGTAGAAAGAGGAGCCAGAGATACGAAATGAGTGTAAGATATATAGGTCATATATAGTGGCATTTCTTACGAGTGTAATTGTGGCATTTCTTTTTGTTTTAACAGTTTATTATGGCGTTGGAAATTCATTCCGTAGTTTAGCTCCACATGTTGCACAGGTTGTGTCATGAATTCCTTATTTCATTAATGATTTTCTGGTGTTCACAGTGGCTGCTGAGCTCATACAACACTCAATTACTTCTGATGGTGTTTCTTGTCATAGTTTCTCTATTGTTGGCTGGATTTTTTGGGTACCATGCCAACCTTTGTCTCGCAAACACTACAACAAATGAGGTCTAGTTCATTTACATGTACTCTTTCATATAGTTTTGTTGTTTTCATTTCATATATGATTAGGCTGGATGTCGATGCTCTTTTAAATGTGGTTTTTTTCCATTTCTCTCAGATATAGGATGAGGCGGAATTTGGCCAGTAATTAACATCATCGGAGAAGGCTTTTTTGTAACTTTTTGACTCCATTGCAGCAGCTTTACCTGATGGGCAAAATACGGAAAAGTTAACCGTGTCAAGCCATGAAAACGAATACAGATATAAATTTCCCGGCTTGGTACATGTAATACCTGCACTTTCTCCTCTTCAAGCTTCCTAATGTTTTGTCCAACCATGAGTTTTCCGTAAGGGTAGCAATTAACATAGAAACTTCTGAAATCAGAAGATTTATTGATTTTTTTGGCGGGTGTTATGGTTTGTTATTGTGCTTCCATGACAAGGGGTTCTTTCACAACATGTTTGAGGTCCTTTTCCCGCTATCAATGAGACCATCATTTTCGCAAACGAAATCAAAGCCTTCCTGAGATATCTCCAATCAGGCGTTAACTCAGCTGTGACGCGCACATGGTTGGCCATGGCCTCAAAGGGGATCAAGCGCTGTGGGAATGTCTGGATCACCACATCACACTGTTCATTGCTATTGACCAAAGGATTGTAGGAGTACCTTGCCTTTTGCATCTGGTAATGGACAGATTGGTGTAACTATAGATCTACATCTCATTTAGTAAGAACACCATTAGAAAATTTTACTTGAAAATGAAGAGGGCATAGTGAAATACATGCAACACAGAACACTAGAGAGCCTTAATGGCCATCAGAACACATACACTCAATGCCTGTGAGAAAACTCGCTTGATTTGTGCCTTGCCTTTTGCATTACTGTAGCAATGATCATATAAAATCTTTCAAAATCTCCGTGCATTGCATTTATTCCAGGCTATGTGATTTTTTCGTGATAGAGAAGTTCAACTCTTGCATTCGTTTTTATGCAGGTTCGCCGTCGTTTATCTGAATGAAAATAGAATATGGAAGGGACCTTTGCTTTTATGAAGATAAATGTGGAAATGAGTAAAAATAATCGACTTATTCGAGCACGAAGAGGAAGGCCATGCCATAACTTATAAAGGGTTATTTATATTTCAGTCAATCCAGTTTAGTAAAAAAAAAGCAGATAGAATAAAAAAAAAAACGATGAGCATAGGAAACCATTTTTTGAATAAAAATACTACTAAATTAGGCGTGGTCAACATCGATCGAAGGGCTATTTAATAATCTATCATGCTATACTATAAGGTCTAAATGTAATTTATTTGTGATAAACAATAAAGACTAAGCGGTTAATTAACTCGATTATTATTTATATATAAGAATCTACATATTTATAACTTTTTTTAACATAAAATCAAAATAATTTGCGGAGTTTTTATTTTTATTTTTAAGAATAAACTTGTTCGATAAATGTGAAATATTTTTGTTTTTTTTTATTTCATAGTTCTATATACTTTACTTAATGTAAATTGATCATGAAAGTATCACCTGAACCTTTAATAAAAATAGATATATAAAGGATTGAAAATTATAAATGCAAGATTGGTATAAAAACCAGGAAGCTTCCATTATATGCTGGGGTGGATGGACCCTCCACGATCCAGGAATTTGTGGAAACCAATATGTAAATATTAATATGTTATCGAAATCAGAAGGGGATGTAGCTCAAATGGTAGAGCGCTAGCTTTGCACCGAGGTTACAGGGTTCGATCCCCTGGATCTTTATTTCTGTTTATATTTTTGGCTTTGAATGATGAGTATTCAGCTAAAACACATATTGTGTTCTGGAAGACACTGCTATAATTGGAGGGTTGAAGAAATTCCAACTGCCAAGTGAATTGGGGAAGCATGGACTCTGTACAGAGGAAGTGAGGACCTTCATTATAGAACTTATTTGTTTTTGTATTTTAAAAGAGTATTTTTTAAAAATTTTAATTTTTTTAATTTGTAATTAACTTCAAATTAATTATATTTTTAGTATTTTTAATCATTTTAATGCTGATGTCAAAATATTAATTTTTTTAAAAATAAAAAAATATTATTAATATATATTTTAGCATGAACAAATTATTTAATATATCACATCTTTACTGCCAAAACAAGCTTTTAAAATTTAGATAAGTCTCAGTGTTCATACTCTCTACTTTGGGCAGTTACCACGAGCTCAGAAATTCTATTCAAGAAGACACCGACACATTTGAAAGAATTATGTGTGTATAATCACTGTGACAAATTGGAGGTATTTGATTCAGAACATACATAGGAACACAACCCTTTTCCTCTTTTTATGTTTTCTCTGCTAATAATCCATTTCCATCACAAGATCTCATTGGACGAAACTTTTAAGATAACAATTACAATATGATTTCAAAAAAAACCCACTGTCTATGCTTGACAATTATTTTGGTCTTTCAAATACCATTTTGAAGTGTGAGACACTTTCTACAATTATTTTATTTAGATTTTTTAAATAAATCTTGAAAAGTTTCAACATTCTCAGTATAATAAAAAAAGATATAATTTTTTAGTGAGGAAGTCCACCTTTCGTACAACTGAAATCTAGTTTTTCAACACAGAAGAAAAGCATATTAATGCCTTTTTCTAGCGTCAATGACACGTGTGATACTGAGCTGTAATTTTGGAAGCACCAATTTCCTTTATATGTAAGTTGTACTATCAAGGCAGTCATTGCAGCTACCCAATTATATACTATTGTGCCACCATGAATCTTGATTGGTCCAGCTTAGCCAAGAAACTCCATTTCTTTTCTTTAGAGCGACCCTCAACGAAGAATATTATTGGTTTTTTCTCCACGAATTGAGATTTTTTTTTTATATTATATAAGCAATTTTAAAAAATATTTTTCATATATTGGCTCCAGCATATTTTTTTTAAATAAATCTTAAAATTTTAAATTGAGGAATAAAAACATGTACCTTTCTAATCTTTAGACAAATGTGACTTGGACTTTAATATATTATTAAATTTAGGAGGTCTTTCTTCCTCTCTCGTACCAAATTTAAAAATTATTTTTAATATATATTTTTAAATAAAAATATTGTAAAAAACAAAAAAAAAAATTAAATATTTTTAAATATATTCCCTCCCATTAATCTAATGTTAACAGGGTACTTGCTCAGAAACAATGTCCATGCACCTCTGTTCACTGGTCTAAAGTCACTGCTTCTGTTAATTAGCTGAAACCAAGAGGTATGCCTTGCTTAAGGACTTTTCTCTTTTTTCTATTTTTATCACTTGATTCCAGAGACCCTTTGATGTTAATTTGCTGTTCATTCTTGATTGCTTTCTTTCTTTCTTTGTTATTTATGCTTTTGAAAAGCTCTGCTTTGCTGCTTGTTTATTATTTGGTGTTGTTTTTGCTTTATTAATGTTAGTTGACTTGCTACAAAGAAATCTTTTTGCTGTTCATTTCTGATCTAGTTCCAGAAGATTTGAAAAGTCTCCTTTTGATTTATTTTGTTCATTGATTGCTTGATTTGCTTTATTAATGTTAGTTCCTTCATTGTTTGATTCCAGACAAGAAGAAAGTTAAGTTTCATTGGACATGGAAATTATTGATTTCTATTTGTAGCCAAAGTTTGCTGAGCTGTTAGTTGTTTCCCATTAAGAGACAGATTGGTTTATGTACTTGATTGTAATACCAGTATTCAGAACTTAAAAAATGAAAGTCGAGAAGCTGACAGATGAAAACTGTAGAAATATAAAGAACAATATAAAGAACAGCCTGCATTTTACTGATGAAAGAAAAGAACAATGCACTAAGTTCACGATTGAGAAGAACAAAACTTTAAAGAGAACACAGAGCTTTGATAAAAGAATATAAGAACAAAGAGCAGAATTAGTGGTTATTTTGGTTACTGCCATCCTCAAGTCATATAAATTTTATTTATAGGAAAAGAGAAAGCACAGAATTTGAATGAAAAACAATAACAAGAAACGTGCCTGCCTTCTTCTCCTTTATTAAGGAGATGTTTACAAGCTAATTCAATCCTAGATAATCTTACAAAGAAATCAAAAGCATATCCTACACTAGATGAATAATCTCTAGCTAAAACAAAAAATAATACAGCAGTGAATTACTTGCTAAGTAAAATTCTGAGCTAGCCTTAGGTACAAGCTTATCAACACTCCTCCTTGGGTTCCAAAGCTAGTCATTTTCTGCATTCTTGCCCTCAGATCTTCAAACCTGGTTTTTGCCAATGGTTTGGTGAAAAAAATCTGCTAGTTGATCTTCAGAAGTGCAGTAGCATAGTTCATCTTTCATTCCTCCTTCTTGCTGAACTACGCTGATTGCATGAAATTTGATCTTCATGTACTTGGTTCTATCATGGAACACAGAGTTTTTGGAAATGGCTATAGCTGATGTGTTTGTCACAAAACAAATGTATCTTGGGATTTTGTTGATTGCAAATCTAAATCACAATTAGCATCTTCCTCAACCATATAATTTGTTTTGCTGCCTACATAAGCCAGCTATATTATTCAGCTTTCTGCAGTAGAAATGTGCCACCACCGATTGTTTCTTAAGAATTCCAGCAAAAAATATCTCTTTTCCCACAGCAAAACAGTAGCTTGAAAGTGCTCATCATTCCTT
This sequence comes from Populus alba, assembly GCF_005239225.2. Taxonomy (NCBI): domain Eukaryota; kingdom Viridiplantae; phylum Streptophyta; class Magnoliopsida; order Malpighiales; family Salicaceae; genus Populus; species Populus alba. The sequence continues at coordinate 3,177,421 of NC_133288.1, forward strand.
CATCACTTTCCGTCCAGTCGCGCCAAGCGGGCGTGTGCTACTGTCTGAAAATCCAATAAGATTGATTGAGCAATGGATTTCAAAAACAATTGCTGTATGGAAAGCCTGCAGTCCCTCTCAAATATCTTAATACTCTCTTAGCTGCCACAAAATGGTTTTTGACTTGGCTCTTGCATGAACCTGGAAAGATAATTCACAGCAACTGAATGTCATGGCAGTGGCTGTTAAATTTACAACAAACTCTTCCAATTAGACTCCTGTAACTTTCCCATCAGCTTTTGGTGACCATCCTCTTTCATTGCAAGCGCTTCTGCGCCCTGTAATATCATAGAGAGTGCTTACTGGCTTGCAATTGTTCATTGCAAAACTAATCCAGTATTTCTCAAGGAAACGTTTTTGACAAAGAAAGTAACCTTGATCAATTTGGGTTGACTTCCATTCTAAAAAATAAGTCAAACAAACCCAAGTTCATGAAATCATCTCTAAACATGTCAATCATATTTGGTTTTGAATTGCCTCTACAAGCTGCTCCTTTATCCCCTGTGATTAGCAAATTCATCAACATAAACTAGATACAATTAGTTTATGTCCCAACAACATGCTTCACATATAAAGTTACCTCATTCATGCTCCTGTTAAATCCCAAGCTTAGAGAGATGATTATCCAACCTGCTATACCAAGCTCTAGGAGCTTGTTTCAATCCATACAATGCCTTCTTCAGTAAATAAACCTTGTTTGTTGAATTAGATTTTTTCAAAGCCAGCAGGCTGCTCAACATAAATCTCTTCAATCTAGCACACCATTCAAAAATGCAGATTTAACATCCAATTGAAATATATACCAATCGTTTTTGTGCTGCTAGAGCAAAGCAGGAGTTTCATTGTTTCATGTCTGGAAACTGGAGCAAAAGTTCTGTGAAGTCGATCCCTGCCTCTTGTGAATATCCTTTCACTACAAGTCTGGCCTTATGCTTGTTGATCTTACCATCTGCATTTACTTTTGTTTTGAAAATCCATTTCACTCCAATCACCTTCTTATGAGCTGGTCTGTCAACTAGCATCCATGTTTGATTCTTGTCTATCATTGCAAGCTCCTCCTTCATTGTTGCTATCCAAACTTGAGAGTTCATGGCTTCTTCAACACCTTCTTATGAACTGGTTCTGTCTCGGCTACATTGCACCTGCTATAGATATCTGATAGAGATCTTGTCCCTCTTACTGGTTGATCATCACTGTTTTCTGCAGCATCCAAGTCAGTTTGTTGCTCAATATTTCCAGCAACATCTGTTTGTTGATCAATCATGTTTGCAGCATCCAACTCATCTTGTTGCATTGGTTTTGATTCTTCATTTGATGAATTTTTCCAGTTCCAAGCTGCATTTTCTACAACTTTCTAGCAACCACCACTTTGTTAACATTCAAATCATAGATTTTATAAGCCTTAGAATTTGTACTATAGCCTATAAGAATCCCTATATCAGCCTTTTGATCAAGTTTCCTTCTTCTGACTTCAGGTTTCAGAACATAACAAATACTTCCAAACACCTTTAAATGATCAATACTGGGTTTAAAACCATACCAGAGTTCATAAGGAGTTTTATTTGCCAAAACTCTTGAAGCCATTCGGTTTATAAGGTATGCTGCTGTGTTTACTGCTTCTGCCTAGAATTTCAATGGCAACTTCTTCTCATAGAGCAAGCATCTAGCCATCTCCATCAATGTTCGGTTTCTTCTTTCACTTATACCATTCTGCTGTGGTGTGTAGGGAACAGTCAGCTGGTGTTTAATCCCTTCTTTTGCAAGGTATGCTTCAAATTGTCTAAAGGTATACTCTCCTCCATTGTCAGATCTCAAGGTCTTCAATTTGTTTCCTGTTTCTAGTTCAACTGCTGCCTTGAACTTAACAAACTCAGCAAACACATCAGCTTTGGATTTTAGAAAACAAACCCAGCAATACCTGCTAAAATCATCAATAAATAGAAGAAAATACTTTGAACCATTTAATGATTCATTGTGCATAGGTCCACACACATCTGTGTGTACAAGCTGGAGTTTAGATGCTGCCCTGTAGGCATTGTCAGGAAAAACAGTTTCTGGTTTGTTTTCCAGCCTGACAAGCCTCACATATAGTTTGCTGCTCCTGAAATATTTGGCAACCCATGAGCCATCTGCTGGTCAGCCATTCTTCTTAAAGTAGCATAATTGAAGTGTCCCAGCCGTTTGTGCCAAAGAACAGATTCCTTGCACTCATAAGTATTAGCACTTAAACACACTTCATTCCAATTAACATTAAAGCTTCGGTTCATTCATTTTGCAGAAAGTAAAAGCATTCCATTTCTATCTTTATGTCACACACTCCATCATTAAAAATTATTGAATATCCAGATTCAATCAATTGACCCACACTAACTAGATTCTGGTTGATCTTAGGCACATAAAGAACATTTTTAAGAATTTTTGTACCTGACAATGTTTCTACTGCAATTGCTCCTTTTCCTTCAACTTTCACAAAGTCTCCATTGCCAATTCTGACTTTAGACAGGTAGCTTCTATCCAAGTCTCTGAATAAGCTTAAGTCTGCTGTCATATGATTAGTGCAGCCGCTATCAATGAGCCATGATGAGTCTTTTGTCTCTGCTGAATTACACATGTCCTGAATTGTGACCATGAATAGAAGTTCTTCTTTGACTTCTGAACAGTCGGCTATTTGTGCTTGTTGTTCAGTTTCTGTTTTATTTTTACAGAATCTTTGGATGTGACCAAATTGCTTGCATTTTCGACATTGAGCATTCTTGAGCCAACACCAGGCTTCAAGGTGATTAGTTTTCTGACAATATTTGCAAGCAGGAAACTGTTCTTTCTTCTCTTTCCCCCTCATGAAACTGTTATTGTTGTTCTGTTGCCAGTTAGCAGATTTCCAGTCTCTCCCTTTTTCTCTTTTTCCTTCTCGATTATTTCTGAAAGAATTCTTTGCCCGACTTTTATCCTTGTAAACTGCAACAAGAGCTCCTTCACTTGATCCTTCTTGTCTATATGCTTGCCTTTGCTCCACAGCTTGCAATGCATTCACCAATTCTTGCAGGCTTATCTCAGAAAAATCTTTAGAATCTTCTAAAGAACAGATTTTGTGTTCAAACTTTTCTGGCAAACTCACCAAGACTTTCTCTACAATTCTAGAGTCTGGAAAATCTTCTCCCAAGAGTCTTACTTGATTCACAAGTTTCGAAATTTGAGAAGAGAAATCTTTGATGCTCTCATTTTCTTTCATCTTCAGACCTTCAAATTGTCGTCTCAGATTCAGAATCTGCATCCTTCTTGATTTCTCATCATCATGGAATTCTGCTTTTAATTTATCCCATGTTTCCTTGGCAGATTTACATGTCATGATCCTCGTGAAGATGTCTTCACTTACAGCATTATGAAGACAAGAAAGAGCTTTGAATCTCTTTGCCTTTTCTTCATTAAAGAACTTCATCTGTGCAATTGTGGGATTGTTGCCTAGAGGAGTAGGTTGCTTATCACTTTCCACTATCTCCCATAAATCAAGAGCTTTGAGATAGGTTTCCATTTTTACAGCCCACACACCAAAGTTCTGCCCCGTAAACAGTGGTGTTTTTGCTGGAAAATTTGCAGAATCCATTGCTTAAAAAACTCACTTAATCTCTCGTGTATCACTCACCAACCCTCAAAGGAAAAACTTTGATTTATCCTCACAGTACTCTCGTGTTTCTCACTCACAAAGAATCCCTTCAAAGATCAGAAAAGAATGCTCTGATACCAATTGTAGAAATATAAAGAACTATAAAGAACAGCCCTGCATTTACTAATGAAAGAAAAGAACAATGCACTAAGTTCACGATTGAGAAGAACAAAAACTTTAAGAGAACACAGAGTTTTGATAAAAGAATATAAAGAACAAAGAGCAGAATTGTGTTATTTGGTTACTGCCATCCCAAGTCTTTTATTTATAGGAAAAGAGAAACAAAATTTGAATGAAAAACAATAACAAGAAACGTGCCTGCCTTCTTCTCCTTTATTTAAGGAGATGTTTACAAGCTAATTCAATCCTAGATAATCTTAACAAAGAAATCAAAAGCATATCCTACACTAGATAATAATCTCAGCTAAAACAAAAAAATAATACAGCAGTGAATTACTGCTAAGTAAATTCTGAGCTAGCTTAGGTACCAAGCTTCAACAAAAACAAGGGTGATTCATTCTATAGAGGAGGCTAGAAGGAATGGGGAAGAGATTGAAGCTGAAGTTTTGAACTGGCTGGGAAGTGTTGATGGGGTCATTGAAGGGGGAGGTGGTGTTGTTGGAGATGAATCAAGTAAGAAGTGCTTCATGGGTTTGTGTCCTGATCTAAAGATACGCTATCGGTTGGGTAAAGCAGCGAAGAAGGAGTTGACGGTTATTGTTGATCTCCAGGAAAAAGGGAAATTTGATGGAGTTTCATACCGTCCTGCTCCATCGGGTATAGGGCCTGTCAAGGATTATGAGGCCTTTGAATCAAGAGATTCTGTATTAAATGCTATTGTGGATGCATTGAAGGATGGTGCCGTGAACATGGTTGGGGTATATGGGATGGGTGGTGTGGGGAAGACCACACTTGTGAAGAAGGTTGCTGAGCAAGTCAAGGAGGGTAGGCTGTTCGATGAGGTGGTTCTCGCAGGTGTCTCACAGACTCCAGACATCAGAAGAATTCAAGGTGAAATAGCAGATGGGCTAGGACTCAGATTGGATGCAGAGACTGATAGAGGAAGGGCAAGTCAACTATACGAGAGATTGAAGAAACTGACTAGAGTACTTGTAATTCTTGATGATATTTGGAAAGAACTTAAATTGGAGGATGTTGGAATCCCTTCAGGGAGCGATCATGAAGGATGCAAGATACTCATGTCTTCAAGAAATGAATATGTACTGTCTCGCGAGATGGGGGCAAACAGAAATTTCCCGATTCAAGTTTTGCCTGAAAGAGAAGCATGGAATTTTTTCGAAAAGATGGCGGGGGTTAGTGTTAAAAATCCTAGTGTACAGCCTGTTGCTGCTGAAGTAGCCAAAGGATGCGCAGGTTTGCCGATTTTACTTGCTACAGTTGCTAGGGCACTGAAAAACAAAGATTCATATGCTTGGAAGGACGCCTTGAAACAGCTTACAAGGTTTGATAAAGATGAAATTGACAAACGAGTTTACTCGTGTCTAGAACTGAGTTACAATGCTTTGAGAGGTGATGAAATCAAGCCATTGTTCTTGCTTTGTGGGCTATTCCCAACTTATGGTACTTCAATCTCAGACTTGTTAAGGTATGTTATAGGCTTGGATTTGTTCAAGGGACGTTCCACATTGGAAGAAGCAATAAACAGACTGCATACATTGGTGGATGAACTTAAAGCCTCTTGTTTTTTGCTAGAAGGTGACAATGATGGAAACGTGAAAATGCATGATTTTGTTCAAAGTTTTGCCATCTCTGTTGCATCAAGGGACCACCATGTGCTTATCGTGGCAGATGAACTCAAAGAATGGCCAACCAATGATGTGCTTCAACAGTACACTAGAATCTCTTTGCCTTTCCGGAAAATTCCTGATCTTCCTGCAATATTAGAATGTCCACATCTCAATTCATTTCTACTGCTGAATAAGGATCCCTCACTGCAAATACCAGACAGCTTTTTCAGAGAAATGAAGGAGCTTAAAGTCTTGGATCTGACAGCAGTTAATCTTTCACCACTGCCTTCGTCACTTCAATATCTTGAGAACCTTCAAACGCTGTGTTTGGATCATTGTGTTTTGGAAGATATATCTATAGTTGGAGAGCTAAAGAAGTTGCAAGTTCTCAGCTTACACAGTTCTAATCTTGTTTGTTTGCCAAGAGAAATAGGAAAATTGACTCGTCTGCTACTTCTAGATTTGAACAATTGTGAAAGGCTTGAAGTAATATCACCAAATGTCCTTTCTTCCTTGACCCGGCTAGAAGAATTATATATGGGAAACAGCTTTCTGAAATGGGAGGCTGAAGGACCAAGCAGTGAAAGAAACAATGCTTGCCTGTCAGAATTGAAGCTTCTGGCAAACTTAATTACCTTAGACATGCAAATTACAGATGCAGATCATATGCCCAAGGACTTGTTTTTGTGCTTTCAAAAGTTGGAAAGGTTCAGAATATTTATTGGAGATGGGTGGGACTGGTCTGTTAAGTATGCAACCTCAAGAACTTTGAAACTCAAGCTCAATACAGTTACTCAGTTGGAGGAGGGGGTGAACACGCTGCTGAAGATCACTGAAGAACTTCATTTGCAAGAACTGAATGGTGTTAAGAGAATCCTCAATGACTTGGACGGGGAAGGTTTCTGTCAGCTGAAGGATCTTCACGTCCAAAATTGTCCTGGAGTTCAATATATCATCAACTCGATGAGGATGGGTCCTCAAACTGCTTTTCTGAACTTGGACTCACTGTTTCTTGAAAATTTGGATAACTTGGAGAGGATCTGCCATGGCCAACTTATGGCAGACTCGCTTGGAAACTTGAGAATTTTGAAGGTAGAAAGTTGTCATAGGTTGAAGAATTTATTTTCAGTCTCCATGGCAAGAAGACTTGTGCGACTTGAAGAAATCACAATAATTGATTGCAAGATCATGGAAGAGGTTGTTGCTGAGGAAAGTGAGAATGATGCTGCTGACTGTGAACCAATAAAGTTCACTCAATTACGTAGACTGACACTGCAACGTCTGCCTCAGTTCACAAGCTTTCACTCCAATTTCGAGGAATCTTCTGACTCGCAGAGAAGGCAGAAGCTATTAGCAAGTGAAGCGAGGTCAAAAGAAATTGTTGCGGGGAATGAGCTTGGGACTTCCAAGTCACTTTTCAATACAAAGGTCCGGTTTGTGTTCTTTTAACAAGCTATTATTTGTGCTTTTAACCTCAAAAAACAAAAACCCATTCTCACGAGTAGACAAATTGAGGGCTAGGATTTATTTATTTTTATCTCGCTGAAAAATAAAAAGAACTTAATAAAACAAAATACGTGCATGCAGGTTTTATTCCCCAATTTGGAGGACCTGAAGCTCTCCTCCATCAAAGTGGAAAAGATATGGTATGACCAACCTGCCGTGCAGCCTCCCTGTGTTAAAAACTTGGCAAGCATTGTTGTGGAGAGTTGTAGCAATTTAAACTATTTATTGACATCTTCTATGGTCGAAAGTCTTGCTCAACTCGAAAGGCTTGAAATATGGAATTGCGAGTCCATGGAGGAAATAGTTGTTCCAGAAGGAATCGGAGAAGGCAAAATGATGCTATTCCCTAAACTACTCCGCCTAGAGCTCAATGGTCTGCCGAAACTCACAAGATTCTGCACCACTAACGTGCTTGAATGCCACTCCCTGAAAGATCTGAGGTTAACGAAATGCCCTGAACTGAAGGAATTTATTTCCAACCCATCAAGTGCGGATGTCCCTGCCATGAGCAAACCTGACAACACAAAATCAGCTCTCATCGATGACAAGGTGATTTTATTTCAAAAGCATGCTTAATTTGTGAGCTTGCCTCACACGTGTATTTTGTTTCTATGTTTTACCCCAAAGGTGATATTTTGTTATGGGCGTTGGCAATCTATTAACAGAATCGAATTGTTACTGCAGGTTGCATTCCCTGACTTGGAGTTATTTGTAATTTCCGGAATGGATAATTTGAAGGTGATATGGCACAATGAACTCCATCCTGATTCCTTTTGCAAACTAAGGACACTGAATGTTGATGGTGGAAAGAATTTACTGAATATTTTCCCTTCCAGTTTGCTGAGAAGATTCCATAATCTAGAGTATCTGATTATATATGGTTGTGATTCAGTAGAAGAGATTTTTGATCTCCAAGCGCTCATAAATGTGGAACAAAGACTTGCTGTTACAGCCTCTCAATTGAGAGTTGTGTTTCTATGGAATCTTCCACAGCTGAAGCATGTTTGGAATAGGGATCCACAAGGAATTCTTTCCTTCCATAACCCATGTACTGTGGATGTCGGGGATTGTCCTGGTCTAAGAAGTCTCTTCCCTGCCTCTATAGCCCAAAACCTTCCACAACTTGAAGAGCTTCAGATAGATACTTGTGGAGTGGAGGAAATTGTTGCAAAGGATGAAGGACTAGAAGAAGGTCCTGAGTTTTTGTTTCCTAAAGTTACCGATCTGCATCTTGAGAAATTACCAGAACTAAAGAGATTCTATCCGGGAATACATACATCAGAATGGCCGAGGTTGAAAAAGCTTCGGGTGTCTGACTGTGAGAAAATTGAAATATTTCCCTCAGAAATAAAGTGCTCTCACGAACCAAGCAGGGAGGACCACATGGACATCGAAGGTCAGCAACCACTTCTCTCATTTAGGAAGGTATGATCCTCACCCCTATTCCAGGCACGTACACGCTCCACATCTTTCAAATTTTCACATAAACTTTCATTAGACCGTTATAATCACAACATTACTAGCGATGCAAAAACGGTGTTGTAAAGATACTCCACTTACACTAGATCTTTAAAAAAAATATATCAAAAGAACAAATTATTAAAAAACACACAATATTTTATAATTTTATAAAATATTATATTATTCAAAATTAATAAAATGAAATGATAGTTCAAAAATTCTCATTAATAATTAAAGCAAAAATAATAATACATAATACTCACTATATTATTAAAATCCAAACTTAATTAAAATAAGGTAATAGTAGAGCATTTAAAACATCAAGTAAAAACTAAAAGGAAAGTCTCACGAATTAAATAAGAAATACTGACCAAACTTTCAATGTGAGATAAAAAAAACCTTTTGAAAGAATCTCAAACTTCATTATTTATAATACATATAGCTTATATTCACATGAATTTTTTTTTTAATTTTTTCATATGAAATATTAAAACTTAAAATATATATTTTTTAATTTTTCTTAGTTGAATTCTTATTGAAAGATTGACAAAGCTTTTGCATTCATAACATTACAAAACTGAAGCCAGAGCTCACGTGGCACAATTCATTTAGTCAAGTGTTCAGTTGATCTTTCTATGCACAACCTATAAACTTGTTAAGAAAACGTCAAGTCAAGCATTGTTTCTTTTGATTGGTTTTCAGATCTTCCCCAACTTGGAGGATTTATGTTTGGAAAGCAAGGATGCATCGGCATTATTGAAATGTCCTCAATACTTCTTTCACAAACTCAAAGATCTGGAACTATTTTGCTTTGGTGATGCACATGCAACTTTTCTATTTGATCTCCTTCCAAGGTTCCCTAATATGGAAAGACTTATTGTGCGACGTGGTACGTTCAAAGAGTTGCTCCCGTCTAGACTTGTTGGTATGGGGGAGCATGCAACAGTTCTTCCACCGATACGACACTTAGAGTTGGATTCTCTTCCTTGCCTAGAGCATTTATGGAAGAGCAATTCCCAACTGGACCAAGCTCTGCAGACTCTTGAAACTCTAAGGGTAGAGGATTGCGGCAGTTTGATTTATTTAGCTCCATCGCGTGCTTCTTTCCAAAATCTAACAAATTTGGATGTGTGGGATTGCGAAAGATTAGTAAAATTGGTGACATCCACAACAGCAAAAAGTCTGGCGCAACTCACAAGAATGAGTATAAAGGACTGCGGTATGGTTACCGAAATAGTAGCAAACGAGGGAGAGGGAATAAAAGATGAGATTGTCTTCAGCAAATTAGAAACATTAGTGCTTCATCTTTTACCAAGCCTAACTAGCTTTTGCTCAGAAAAACACAGCTTTGATTTCCCATCTCTGGTAGAAGTAACTGTCGAACACTGTCCTGAGATGAAGTTTTTCTCCAACGGAGCACTGAGCACTCCCAAGCTGCGGATAGTTAATTTCAATGATGTAGAGATGAAAGGATTCCGGGGTCGAAATCTTAACACCACAATACAACCGTTGTCTACACAAACGGTAAGTACCGACCAATCATTCCAATTTCTGCAAACCATGAAATAAGTTCTAACTAGGTAACTAATTTTGCTTGTATTTAACTATTTCAGAAAGCTCAAATTGCTGAAAGTTCGTCATCGTAAAAGCTTGAGATACATGCTTGCTCCACCGATGGGTTCGATCCCTGTGCAGCTCCTAGAGCTGGAAGTAAAAGGAGAGAAAGGAAGGAAGGAGGGAAAAGAAGAAGAGAGGAGCTGGAGAAATCAATTAATGATCTTCATAATTCATCGTCAAAACTGTGTAATGTAAAATACAATACATATGAATATCCAACTCTACCCAAACCTTGATTTACAATTACTATAAAGAAATAAAGAAATGTTGTTTTAATGTAAAAATATTATAATTGTGAAATTTGTTAATTTTTTTGTGGTAAAATTGTAATTTTTGGGTTTTTTTTAGAAAACAAGTTTTTTTGTATACTTGTTATTTTTATCATTTTATATTTGGTTTATTTATCATCATTTTTTATCTTTATTTTTTAATTTATTTTTTAATTTTTTTCCTTGCACTTTTTTTTTTAAATATTATTTTTTACACTTTAAATATTTATCACAATACTTGGTTTACATTTTTTTTTCTTTACATCTTTACTCTTCTGAATCCTCCGCAGCAACTAGAAATCGTTCAAGTTCACATCAAGAACTTTTTTCGAAAAGATTCTTTTTTTCTCTATTCTGTCTCTCTTTTCGGTAAAAAGCCAAAAGGTCATCCCCATTAAAAACTAAACATCAACTACACAGTTATCAATTGCCAGAGTACATGTTAGGACTTTAATTCCCCCTCGTCACGACCCTGACATTGATCTTCAAAATTAAATGGAAAAAGAAATATTGCAAACGGGCAATAATGCCTCAATCATATGTAAACAAAACAGGACCAGCATGCATGACCTTTCCACAATAAGAAAGTCAACATGAGATTTACACGCAAGGTTAGCGAGGGGAGACAGATGGGTCAGTAAAGGAGCACCGAGATGAAACTAGTGGACTTGCAGTTTCAGGCTTGGTTATAATTTGATACTGCATCAGCAGCGTATGTTGTGGCGAGCGTACAGGCCCTATAACTCGGCGGAAAAGTGCACTGAGTTTAAGGAACTAAGAGAAAGTAGATGATTTTTTTATATATATATAGGGTAATCAGATAAACAGTTCTAATACATGTACAGAAAAGAATTCATACCAAGCTAGCAGATGAACTGACCAAATTTTACCTGTCGAACAGTAAGTTCTGTTTTGAACTTGTTCTTCTCATTATAATTGTCCTTTATAGCCTTCTTGAAAACACTCTCAGTGATTGGAAAACAGTCCTTGTGAACAACAAACCGCACCTGGAACTCACTAACATCAGAATGCAGATCCTGTAAAGTTGATGAGAAAACAGTAATGCTACAAAAGAGAAGTCTGCCTCGTAAATTAAAATAAAACCTGAAATGGGAAGGAACCACCAAAAGCCTTGGGCTCCAATTTTACTCCACCAGCAGAGGATGCTTCATAGATACCATACATAAGTTTCAGATCAAAATCATACAGGAAAAGCTTAAGTCCAGGTTTCACACCCAATATGAGTTCCTTTTTATTCATTGTGACACCCATGACACGATAGAGGAAACAATCTGGCTTGGTTTTTGCACTGCACATAAAGATCATACCACCAAGCTTTTCTTTCTTCTTCTCATCCCGTCCATTCTTTTCTTTCTCATCAAGTTTTCCTTTGTTTTTTTGATTCCTCGAGCTTTTGTCAACCAAGACACCATGCTTTTCTCCACTCTTTTGGTTCTTTTGACCCTTATTTGACCCAACAAATCTTTCTTGGTTCTTTCGAATCTCTTGGCCTTTCTCAATGCGCTCTTTCTTAGAAACATTCTTTTCACTCGAATTCAGGTTATTAGCTTCACCATGCTCATTTCCGTTTCTTTCTCCCTTGCCTTGTATGATATCTTTATTCTTCTTTCTGTTTCTTCCTTGAGATTTTGGACTGCTTTTAGCTCTCTTGGACTTCAAAGAATTGTTAGCTGAAGGTTTCTCTATGGTTCTAGATTTGGCCCTCAATGATTTGGGGGTTCTTTTTCTGGATGATTGACCTTTAGTTAATGCATCCACATGATTTCCATCTCCATTGTTGTTTATTTCAGATTGTAACTTAGTCGATGCTTCAATGGGATTCTCAGTTTCCATATTGTTATTCTCAGTTGACTGCGATTTTGTGGAGGCTTCAGCCAGCTAGGTTTCTGTATCATTAATCTATTGTTCCATACCCTGCCAAGCAATCACATGCCCCAATCCCAATATTGACCCTGCAGACGAAATAAAAAAACAAAAAACAAAAACATCTTTAAATTGATTCAATATGATTTTCAATTCTTTACATTATGAACCTATGCTATTTACAAACACATCTTGGAAGAGAATCTTTGAATTTGGCTTAGACTTTGACCTTGCAGTTGCAGTCTCCATCGGTGAAAAGAAGAAGGATACTCTGCAAGGTCTATTATTTGGAAAATACAAATATTCGATGCAACACTGAATTTTATGAAACTGAAATTTAGGGGTTGTTTGTGTAGGGAATTTCGACCGGTGATATTCTGATATTTGTCCAATGGAGGCTAAACACACTGACACAATATTTAACGTGGTTCGGAAAACCGTCTGCATCCACGGGAGAAGCCATTTGATTATATAAGGAGAGAACTAGATTTACAACAATAGAGGAGGAGGAATTATTCCCTCTTTAGCAACTCTCAACCTCACTCTATTTCTCTCTTCTTGGTGCTGCAATGGTAGCCCACTCTCTCCTATATTTCTCACATCTTTGGCTCTAATATCTCTCACTCAACTCTCTCATCTTGCTCTCTAAGATCATGCCTCTTTTATAGGCATCAATGGCAGCTCCTCTTGCTCCTTTGTCATCAATGGTGGCTGCCAAACTCATCTCTTCTTCAACAAAGGCTGCTGCCAACTTCTTCTCTTCTTCAACAATGGTGGCTACCAAAGTCAATGAATGTAGCCACCATTTGTTGCACATGTAATGGCAACATACCTAACAATCACCCCCTTTGCCATTCATGTGGGGCAACTGTCCTCTTGCTTCATCAGCACATGCTTGCATCTTACAGCTCTTCCAAGCTTACCTTTCTGAGAGCGTCTGTGGCCAAGTTTACAGGTACTTGCCAAACCTTTCAATCACCAGAGTCAACCAAGCACCCCTTTGCTCACTCCAAAGGATCACTTCAACCAGATGGTTTGTCACATCTCATCTAAAGAGTGTTTAACGCTTGTCTCTGGAACAACATTCCCCTTCAAGCATATCAACCATGCTTGGCCCGGAATGATTTATCAAGCCTTACATCAAGGCTTACAACACCCCCTCAAACTGATATTCCCAAGTGCGATAGTCATTGAGTATTTTAATGTGATCACGAGCTCACCACTCTTCCAAGAGTCTACTCATCCAGGAGTTGCGTCTGCCCTCTATTCCACCCTAGGAACCACGCCTTACTTCTCCATGAGTCTCTCACTCTTAGTCTCAAGAGTTCGGGTAGCTATCCACCTTTACTTATGGGGGCAGCCCATTAAAGGTTGATCCATGTCTATCTTCATACTCTGAGTATTACAATGCCATCTCCGAGCTCACCACCTTGACAAGAGTCAACTTGTTCCCGGAACCTGCGCATGCCCCCTGCTCCTTCATAGCAGTCGCGTCTTAATGCTCCACAAGTCATCCACTTATTGTCCAAGGAAAATGTCTTCTAGCTCATTGATCTTTAGCATGGGGGCAATATCCATGAAAGTCAATCCTGCATTTATCTTCATACTCATTATAGCCACTTCATTGGCTATCCATCTGTCCACTTATATCTAGCCATCACATTGGCTCTGGGCGTTCTAAACTGGACTTATTTACAGCCCACACACCTTCTCATCGGGTGTCTCTGCTCGTCGTCATGCGGCGGTCTAAAAATGGGGCTCCTATTATAGCCCTCACACCTTCTGTCGAGGTGTCTCCGCCTGTCGTCATGAGACGGCCTGAACATGGACTCATATCAAGGTCCTTACACCTTTCATCTGAGGTGTCTCCGCTTGTCGTCATGAAACGGTCTGAACATGGACCCATGTCATGGTCCTCACACCTTTCATCTGAGGTGTCTCCGCCTGTCGTTATGAGACGGCCTGAACATGGACTCATATCATGGTCCTCACACCTTCTGTCTGAGGTGTCTCCGCCTGTCGTCATGAGACGGTCTGAACATGGACTCATACCATGGTCCTCACACCTTCCGTCTAAGGTGTCTCCGCTTGTCGTCATGAGACGATCTGATCTTGGACTCATACCATGGTCCTCACACCTTCTATCTGAGGTGTCTTTGCCTGTCGTCATGAGGCGGTCTAAACCAGGGCTCTAATCTTGGCCCACACACCTTCCATCTGAGGTGTCTATACTCGTCATCATGAGACGGCAACATCCTCCTTCATAGCGGATGTCTCCCAAGATTCAATGGTAGTGATCTCTCCCAAGTCCACATAGAAAGAGAAAGTTGTGGTGCACTCTTCGCAGTTTTCCATCTCATTTTCTATGTTTGGAGCTTCTATGCCTTTCTGCTTGACATCTCCACCTACACCAACTCTCTTTGGTGGCTTCGCCTTTCATAGGCGGTCACCTTTTATCACAGGCGTTTGCACCCCCTCAATTAGGTGCCTCTGCAACAGCTCTCTTTCCATCCTTGCATGCATTGGAAAGGTCTTCGCCTGTTGTCTTCATCAAGAGCATAAAAGACTTCCTGTTGTACAAACTTTAACAGTCTTTGCTCTGAGTTTCATCTAGGAATACTTCTTCTCCTTGCACTTGTTGTCTCATTACAGTACCTCATTGGATCCTACGGGTACTCCTGCACAATTTCCGTGTGCCCTCGTGCAATTTTTGTTCTCTAGATTTTTCCATATTCCTTGCATATGTTTGACAACAGCTCATCCTGTCACAATACCTGTCAAGTCAAAATAGAGTGCCAATCTTTATCCCCTTGCTGTATTTCTCTTCCATTATCAGGGTCTTCATCAATTCTCCCCTCGAGAAATCACAGTCACCGAATATGCCTTCTTTGGAGAAATCACTACTTCATCAGATCCTTGACCATGCGGAACCCAACTGTTCCCCTTGTGCCGTCATCCTACTAGTCTTCAACCGTTTCATTACAAACTGCTATATATACGAAAATAGTATCGTATGGATAATCCTTCCACTAAGCAAGTTCCCAGGAAAGATTGGAGGGGTCACAACGGTCCCGCTTAAAACCCAATCTCCTAGACATAACTTCTTAGGCCATATCTATCCATCGTATTTTCTTTCCGTATATACAACCATTTGCTAGCTTTGTTGCGGCTTTCCTTTACAAGTGATCTGGAATATACAGGTTTAATACATGATTTCTCAACATCAAGCGAGACTACTAGTGCTTAGATTCGTCAAGATTGGTCTTCGTCAATTTTCACTCTTCACCTCTAATTGTCCACATAACCGGGTGTCCAGAGTGTCCCAATTTTGCCTTCCATCAAGGCATTACATTTAACCATTTAACAGTTTAGCACATGTAATTGGGAAAACATGTGCACCTTCTTCTTCTTCATCACCATCGACCACCATCAAGACCCTCAGATGCCTCCTAATTGGGCAATCTATCTTTAATAAACATCACCGCCATTTTTTGTCTCGAATCTCAACTATCAGACCATACCATTACATCCGGAATGATCAAATTAGCTGGAAACATGTCTTGAATCGTCCAAATCGCACTTCAGACGGCTAAGATTTGATCAAAACAATTCTGGCCTGATCAACGGCTCAGATTCACTCTCAAATCCGGTTGCACGTAGACTCTACTGCACAAAATCCTTTCCCTCGGCTCGCGGCTCGGCTCGGCTCCCTTTCAGCTCGGATTGAATCGGCTCGCGACTGATGACATGGCATGTAGGTCCCACGGTGCTGACGTGTCTGCTGACTGGTCGCTGACATGGCATGCCAACTCTGCATGCTGACGCAATAATGATGTCATGATGACGTCATCTATATCCGGGTCTGGCACATGGGTCGGGTCGCCTGGTATTCGGGTCGGGTCAGCCCATCCGGGCGAAGAAGACGCGTGTGACGCGTGGCGCGCATCTGCGCGCGTGGCTAGTCACCTCGCCGGAGCGTGACAGCGCGAGACGGAGATTTCGACGAGGTTTTCACCAGTGGCTTCGTCTCTTCCTCCTCTACACAGTGGTATGGTCAAAACACCATTTTGACAACTTTTATTTTTGAGCAAAAAATCAAACACCACTTAAACCATATGCTCTGATACCAATTGTAGGGAATTTCGACCGGTGATGTTCTGATATTTGCCCATTGGAGGCTAAACACACTGACACAATATTTAACGTGGTTCGGCAAACCGCCTGCATCCACGGGAGAAGCCATTTGATTATATAAGGAGAGAACAAGATTTACAACAATAGAGGAGGAGGAATTATTCCCTCTTTAGCAACTCTCAACCTCACTCTATTTCTCTCTTCTTAGTGCTGCAATGGCAGCCCATTCTCTCCTATATTTCTCACATCTTTGGCTCTAATATCTCTCACTCAACTCTCTCATCTTGCTCTCTAAGATCATGCCTCTTTTATAGGCATAAATGGCAGCTCCTCTTGCTTCTTTGTCATCAATGGTGGCTGCCAAACTCATCTCTTCTTCAACAAAGACTGCTGCCAACTTCTTCTCTTCTTCAACAATAGTGGCTACCAAAGTCAATGGTTGTAGCCACCATTTGTTGCACATGTAATGGCAACATACCTAACAGTTTGGTAACACCACCAAAATTTTGTAATACAGTGATAGAAATGAGAAACTATCAATATACCATCTTGTTTGTGTTCCTGAAACTGAAAAAAATTAAGAAAAATAAAACCTTTCATTGGTGACCTGAGGCTGTGGCCGATAGGTGGAGAATCTATAATATCTGCTTGTTAACTTGTGGTATCTGTTTGCGACGATTGAACTTACTCTTAATTTTTTTTAACAACTCAAATCGTCAAACTTAATTTTAGAGGTTTCCCGCAACTGGTTAGTGGTCACTGGTTTCTTTGTTTCTTCGCTAGAATCCGTAACAGACACAAGTGCACTTCCAGGTTCTTTTGCCAGCATCTCCGTAGAAATGTATGTTGCTTTAATTTTTGTGATTTTTTATTAATGAATTTCATGAAATGATGTTGAAACCTCAAACTCTTGTTTAAATTTACTGACAATCAAAAAAAAAATATCAAGTTGCAGTTAGGTCTAATTTATGGTTCATTTCTTACAAGTGTAATTGTGGCATTTCTTTTTGTTTTTAACAGTTTATTATGACGTTGGAAACTCATTCCGTAGTTTAGCTCCACAGGTTGTGTCATGAATTCCTTATTTCGTTTGCTGCTATACTTTTTTCGCTTTCATTAATGGTTTTCTAGTGTTCACAGTGGCTGTTGAGCTCATACAACACTCAATTACTTCTGATGTTGTTTCTTGTCATAGTTTCTCTATTGTTGGCTGGATTTTTGGGGTACCATGCCAACCTTTGTCTCGCAAACACTACAACAAATGAGGTCTAGTTCATTTACATGTACTCTTTGATATAGTTTTGTTGTTTTCATTTCATATATGATTAGGCTGGATGTCGATGCTCTTTTAAATGTGGTTTTGTCCATTTCTCTCGGATATAGGATGAGGCAGAATTTGGCCAGTAATTAACTATCAAGGAAACTGATGAATTCAAATCACTACCAATACAAGCGTAGCTGTCACCAACAGAAATGCCAAATTTTGTGCTTACCATAACCGTAGAATCAGTCTGTTATTCCTGCAAATATTGCTATTGATTGTGATTGTAAATATTAGTCTGTTACACACATTTAAATCCCTGGAAATAAGCTCTCAGGGCTGTATAAATATTACAAGAAATGAATGGAAAATGTGTGAGTTGTATTACAATAATATTGCAGTGTAAGTCTCTTTATGGTATCAGAGCCTGAAAATCTCTAACGATATTTATCCTCCTTGCTTATTTCTTTCTGCTTCCTGCAAAATGACCACCATCTCTGCATCAGCCACTGAAACACCAAATTCACCCATCATCACAATCAATGCAGCCACAACAATCAATGAAAAACTCACCCCCTCTACCTTTTCGTAGTGGAGGGCTCAATTTGAAGCCTTACTCATTGGTTATGATCTTATTGATTTTGTCACAGGTATACACAAATGCCCTGCCATTGATGCACTAAAATTTACTGTATCCAAAGCTGCGAATTCCCACTGGATTCGTCAAGACAAACTCATCCTACATGTTATCCTCGCCTCCACCTCCACCACCATTACCCCTCTTTTTGCTGCCTACAAAACATCCCATGAAGCCTGGACAGCACTTACCCGTTTATATGCGGGCAAATCAAGAACGCGTGTGATGCAGCTCAAAGAAAATTTGACCTTGAGCAATCGTGGGTCTTGCACCGTTACTGAATTCCTACACGGAATCAAAGTAATTGCTGATGAACTAGCAATTATTGATCATCCAGTTTCAGATGATGATTTAACTTTATACATACTCTATGGATTGGGAATTGAATTCAGAGAAATTGCAGCTCCTATTCATGCCCGTGAGACATCTTTGAAATTTGAAGTAATTCATGACCTTCTTATCAGTCATGAGAGTTATCTTCGACGACTTGAGCATCAATTTACTACCTCGTTTGTACCCACTGTTAATTACTCCAATCGATGGAGCCCTTAGACTTCTCAGTTCTCTTCTAATTCCAGACAGTCTAAATGGCGCCCCCCGTTGCTTCTTATACCTCTCGTGGACAAAGTGGGGCTCACCGAAATGGTTCATTCCATTCGAGTCACAGGAAGTTCAAACCGAAATGCTAATGGTGTGATCAAATGGGTCATACCGCAAAACAATGCCCCAAAATGTATAATTCTGATTTCACTGCAAATTGTGCCGTTTCTTCTCAACAAAAAAATTACAAGTGGCTAGTTGACTCCGCAGCATCTCACAATATGACCACTGATCTTTCTAGTCTGATGATTAATTCTGAATATGATGGCACTGATGAAGTGGTAATTGGTGATGGATCAGGTTTGTCTGTGTTTCACATTGGATCCTTGTCCTTTAAATCTTCCAATCATGTTTTTCATTTATGTGACACTCTTTGTGTTCCCACCATTCATAAAAATCTTATTTATGTTCACCATTTTACCAAGCATAACAATGTTTACATTGAATTTCATCCTACTTATTTTTTGGGGAAGGATCGGATCACGGGGGCGATTCTGCTCAAAGGTGTATGTGAAGATGGAGTGTACCCATTTCCGGAGCATCTACCATTTTCCAAGAAAAATATTGTTGCCTATGTCCATGAATGTACTACACCTGATGGATGGCACAAACATCTTGGTCATCCATCGTCCAAATTGGTTCATCATCTTATTCATGCTTTTTCTCTACCTACCAATAAAAATGGTCATTCCTCACTGTGCACTTCATGCTCTCAAAACAAAGCCCACCGTCAAACATTCAGCACTCATGGACTTACCAGCACTACTCCACTTGAATTGATTTATACAGATGTTTGGGGCCCATCTCATGATCTTGGAATTAATGGCTCAAAATATTATGTTATTTTTGTTTATCATTATACCAAATATATTTGGCTTTATTCCATGACTCATAAATCAAATGTTCAAACTATTTTTCCACAATTTCGTAATCTTGTGGAAAATCGATTCAACACAAAAATTAAAAGTCTTTATTCTGATAATGGTGGGGAATACATTGGCCTCAAAACTTATCTTTATGTTCATGGAATTAGTCACTACACTACTGCTCCCCACACTCCCCAACAAAATGGTATGTCTGAAAGGCGACATCGCTATCTCGTTGAAACTGGTCTCACTTTACTCACTGATGCCCACATGCCTCTTTTTTATTAGCCCTATGCATTTCAAACTGCTTCCTACCTTATCAATTGCATGCTCACTGCTACCTTGAATAATCAATCTCCATTTGAAAAATTATTCAATCAAAGGCCCAATTATCTCAAGCTCAAACAGTTTGGTTGTCTTTGTTATCCGTTAACTCGTCCATACAATAAACATAAACTTGAGCCGAAATCCAAACCATGTACATTCATGGGTTACAGCCTATCCCAAAATGCATATTTATGTTTTGATCCATCTACCACAAAAATCATCACCTCTCGCCACATCATTTTTCATGAAGGGTCCTTTCTTTTTCATCAACCCGATCATATCAGTTCCCTTTCATCTCCATCTGCTGGGCAAGATTCATCTGTGATGATCTCATTACCAAAACTTTCTTTTACTGGTCCCAGCGATTCTCCGGATGTGGGTACTGAAGTCTTGCCATCGTCTGCACCGTCTCCTCTCCAGGTAAGTACTCCATCTTCTCCCCTGCTTTTACATCCAAATACTTCAATAGAATTACCTGCCCCTATTGTCCCTGAAAACACCGAGGTGCGAGTTCACCCAATGATCACTAGATCCATGAATGACATCTATAAACCAAAAAGATCCTTCCTTGTTACCAAACATCCTCTCCCATCTACATTGGAACCATCGAGTGTTACTGCAGCACTCGCTGATTCAAGATGGCGTGAAGCCATGTCCTCAGAATTAACTTCTTTAATGTGTCACAATACCTGGCAATTGGTACCTCCTCCGATTGATTGTAATATTGTTGGCTATAAATGGGTGTTTAGGGTTAAAAGGCATGCTAATGGGTCTGTTGATCGATTCAAAGCCAGGTTAGTGGCTAAAGGGTTCAATCAATGACCAGGATTGGATTACAAAGAGACATTCAGTCTTGTTGTTAAATCAGTCACAATACGAACTGTCTTAGCTATTGTTGTGATGCAGGGTTGGTCTTTGAAACAGCTGGATGCTAATAATGCATTCCTTCATGGGCATCTCTCCGAAAAAGTGTATATGAAGCAACCACCTAGTTTCAAAAATCCAGACTATCTTGATTATGTTTGCAGTCTTACTAAGGCCATTTATGGCCTAAAACAAGCACCTCGTGCTTGGTACTCTGCCCTTAAAAATGCATTGACAGAGTTTGGCTTCATTAATTCTAAATCCGATTCATCTCTGTTTGTGTATCATATTGGTTCCAATCTTGCCTATTGTCTAGTGTATGTTGATGATTTAATTATCACAGGCAATAATTCGGTTTTTGTTGCAAGCATTATTGATCATCTTGGACAGAAATTTTCCATCAAAGATTTGGGGTCACTGTATTTTTTTTCTTGGTGTTGAAGTTATCCCTACTGCAGCCGGATTGTTTCTCGCTCAGCATAAGTATATCTGAGATTTACTTTCCAAGACCAGTATGGACGGTGCCAGGGATGTCACCACACCTCTCTCAACATCGGTTTCCTTACAATTGGATGATGGTTCCTCCTCTGTTGACTCCACCAAATATTGTCAGGTTATTGGCGCCTTGCAATACCTGTCTCTCACAAGACCTAATATCAGCTTTGCTGTCAACAAACTATCCCAGTTTATGCATCATCCCACGCAGACTCACTGGACAACAACAAAAAGATTGTTGCGCTACTTAAAGAACACCATTTTTCATGATATTACTATCAGCAAAACATCCGGCACAACATTGACTTGTTTTTCAGATGCTGATTGGGCTGGTAGTCTGGATGACAGGAAATCCACGTCAGCCTATCTACTATTTCTTGGCAACACACCAATTTCCTGGAGTTCTAAAAAGCAGCATGTCATTGCGCGATCATCAACTGAAGCCGAGTACAGGTCTTTGGCAATGGTTGCAACTGAGTCCGTGTGGTTGTTATCCTTGCTTCAAGAACTGAAGTTTAATCTATCTCAACCACCTCTTCTCTTATGCGACAATTTGGGTGCAACACAATTGAGTTTCAATCCTGTTCAGCATTCCAAGATGAAACATATACAGATTGACATACACTTTGTGCGTGATTTGGTTGCGAAAAATATTCTTATTGTTCAACATGTCCACACAACTGATCAACTAGCTGATCTGCTCACCAAGCCTCTCTCTAGGCAACAAACATATTTCTTACGTGACAAGATCAGCCTATCTGATGGTAGCCCGTTCTTGCGGGGGCGTATCAAGGAAACTGATGAATTCAAATCACTGCCAATACAAGCGTAGCTGTCACCAACAGAAATGCCAGATTTTGTGCTTACCATAACCGTAGAATCAGTCCGTTATTCCTGCAAATATTGTTATTGATTGTGATTGTAAATATTAGTCCGTTACATACATTTGAATCCTGGAATTAAGCTCTCTGTATAAAGATTACAAGAAATGAATGGAAAATGTGTGAGTTGTATTACAATAATATTGCAGTGTAAGTCTCTTTATTAACATCATATATAGGAGAAGGTTTTTTTGTAACTTTTTGACTCCATTGCAGCAGCTTTACCTGATGGGCAAAATAGGGAGTCAAGCCATGAAAACGAATACAGATATAAATTTCTCGGCTTGGTACATGTAACACCACATAATTCAGAAAATTTCTAAGGAAGTTGCACTTTCTCCTCTTCAAGCTTCCTAATGTTTTGTCCAACCATGAGTTTTCCATCACACCACATTGTTCATTGCTATTGACCAAAGGATTGTAGGAGTGCCCCATTGCGCAGTTGCATCTGGAAATGGACAGATTGGTGTAACTATAGATCTACATCTCATTTAGTAAGAACAACATTAGAAAATTTTACTTGAAAATGAAGAGGGCATAGTGAAATACATGCAACACATAACACTAGAGAGCCTTAATGGCCATCAGAACACATACACTCAATGCCTGTGGGAAAACTCGCTTGATTTGTACCTTGCCTTTTGCATTACTGTAGTAGTGATCATATAAATCTTTTCAAAATCTCCGTGCATTGCATTTATTCCAGGCTATGTGATTTTCGTGGATAGAGAAGTTCAACTCTTGTATTCGTTTTTATGCAGGTTCGCCTTCGTTTATCTGAATGAAAATAGATATGGAGGGACCTTTGCTTTTATGAAGATAAATGTGGAAATGAGTAAAAATAATCGACTTATTCGAGCACGAACGTGAAGGCCATGCCATAACTTATAAAGGGTTAATTATATTTTAGTCAATCCAGTTTAGTAAAACTAACTAATCAGTCATCTTGGTTTAAAAAACTATTATATTTAATCCTTATGCTCTTAAATAAAATTATAACTTGATTCGTCTCGTCTATTTCACTTTATTTTCCAACTTATTTTGACCTTTTTTTCAAATTTTAAGAATAAAAAAAAAGCAGATAGAATAAAAAAAACGATTAGCATAGAAAACCATTTTTTGAATAAAATACTACTAAACGATCAAACATGGATCGAAGGGCTATTTAATAATTTCTCATGCTATACTATAAGGTCTAATTAATTTATTGTGATAAACTACAAAGACTAAGTTGTAATTAATTCGATTTGTATTTATATATAAGAAATCTAAATATTTATAACTT
Organism: Populus alba; assembly: GCF_005239225.2. NCBI lineage: Eukaryota > Viridiplantae > Streptophyta > Magnoliopsida > Malpighiales > Salicaceae > Populus > Populus alba. Next base: position 3,200,956 of record NC_133288.1, read on the forward strand.
TTTCTTAACACAAATAAAAAAATAATTTGTGGAGTTTTTGTTTTCTTTTTTTAAGATTATCATGATTAAACTAAACTTGTTCGATAAATGTGAAATATTTTGTTTTTTTTCAATAGCCTATATGCTTTACTTAATGTAAATTGATCATGAAAAAGTAATCACCTGAACCTTCAATAAAAAATAGATATAAAGGATTTGAAAAATTATAAATGCAGATTGGTATAAAAATCAGGAAGCTTCCATTTAAGCTGGGGCGGATGGATCCTCCACCGATCCAGGAATTTGTGGAAACCAATATCTAATATTAACTGTTTAATCGAAATCTAAAGGGGATGTAGCTCAAATGTTTGAGCGCTAGCTTTGCATGCGAGAGGTACAGGGTTCGATCCCCTGTATCTCCATTTCTGGTTTTTTTTTTTTTTGCTTGAGAAACAGTATTGTGTTCTGGAAGACACTGCTATAATTGGAGAGTTGAAGAAATTCCATCTCCAAGTGTTATTTTAGTGTATAAAGACGTTTGTTTCCCTGTGAAACATGAACTCTGTACAAAGAAGCGAGGACATCCCTATTCATACCTTCTACTTTGGGCATTACCAGAGCTCAAGAAATTCTATCCAGGAAGACTCCGACATATTTGAAAGAAATTATGTGTATCACTGTGACAAATTGGAGGTATTTAATTCAGAAAATACAAGCTTCCACATGACAAGATGATTGATTATAAACCCAGCTATGCTGCATAGGAACACACCCTTTCCTCTTTTTTGTTTTCTTTGCAAGATCTTATATCTTTACCAGTTGAGTTACAGAGCTAGAGAGGTTTTCTTTAATATAATCCATTTCTATTACAAGGTCTCTGGAATACTATTATAGCAATTCAATTATTTTTATTTAGATTTTCTAAATTTTTTGAAAAATTTTCACATTCAGTATAATAAAAAAAAAGATATAATTTTTTTATTCGAAAGAGCTTTACTTTATCTTCAAAAATAATTAGCTTGCTAGCTATTTTCATTTTTTAGATTTAAATTAAGTACTATTCTCAGATATATTTTTTTCAATTTTTATTGTTGCTTTTCTTTTTTTTTCTGTTTAGATTAATATTTTCAATTTAATTAGCTGGGATATTTTTTTATATTTAATTATTTTTTTTTATTATTTAAAAATACAGACTTTTTTCAAAAAACTATCAAAGATTTCAGTTTTCTCCATAATCAAGGACTTGGCACTGGCAGAGTTCAATTGGTTAGTTCTCCAAAGTGGGCCCCTGGATTCTGTAGCAATGTAGCAAGCCAAGTTGTTCCTCACTGTTTATGGGATGTTGTGCCCTTGCTGATTTGGCAGAGTTCAATCGGTTAGTTCTCTAAAAAGTGGGCCCCTAGATTCTGTAGTAGTCAAGTTGTTCTTCTTTTTTTATGAAGGAAAGATGCGCTCTTTTCACAATAATACAGACTACAGATGATAGTAATCATTAAGCCATCCAAACTGTTGCTCTCATCCATTCCCTTGCTTTCTCACTGCCTGATAAACCTCAGCTGTTTATAATCTGCCAGTAATATTTGCACCTCTGCTTCACTGGTTCTGAAGTTCACTGCTCTGTTTGATTAGCTGAAAACCAAGAGGTATGCTTGCTTAAAGACTTTTCCTTTTTTCTATTTTATCACTTGATTCAAGAGACCCTTTTGATGTTAATTTTGGTTTTCATCTTGATTGCTTTCTTTTCTTTCTTTTGTTACTTTATGCTTTTGAAAAGCCTCTGCTTTGCTGCTTGTTTATTATTTGTGTTGTTTTTGCTTTATTAATGTTAGTTGACTTGCAACAAAGAAATCCTTTTGCTGTTCATTTTCTGATTTAGTTCCTGAAGATTTGAAAAGAAGTCCTTTTGATTTAATTTGTTCATTGCAGTTCCTTGATTGCTTTGATCCAGAACAAGAAGAAGAGTTAAGTTTCATTGGACATGGAAGTTTGTGATTTCTATTGTAGCCAAAGTTGCTGAGCTGTTAGTTGTTTCCCATTAAGAAGACAGATTGGTTATGTAATTGATTGTAATACCCAATATTCAGAACTTAAAAAATGAAGTTGAGAAAGCTGACAGATGCAAAAACAAGGGCTGATTTCATTCTATAGAGGAGGCTAGAAGGAATGGGGAAGAGATTGAAGTTGATGTTGAGAACTGGCTGGGAAGTGTTGATGGGGTCATTCAAGGGGGAGGTTGGTGTTGTTGGAGATGAATCAAGTAAAGAAGTGCTTCATGGGTTTGGTGTCCCTGATCTAAAGATACGCTATCAGTTGGGTAAAGCAGCGAAGAAGGAGTTTGACGGTTATTGTTTGATCTCCAGGAAAAAGGGAAAATTTGATGGAGTTTCTTACCGTGCTGCTCCATCGGGTATAGGGCCTGTCAAGGACTATGAGGCCTTTGAATCAAGAGATTCTGTAGTAAATGCTATTGTGGATTCATTGAAGGATGGTGCCGTGGACATGGTTGGGGTATATGGGATGGGTGGTTTGGGGTAAGACCAATACACTTGTGAAGAAGGTGTGCTGAGCAAGTCAAGGAGGGTAGGCTGTTCGATAAGGTGGTTCTGGCACTTGTGTCACAGACTCCAGACATCAGAAGAATTCAAGGTGAAATAGCAGATGGGCTAGGACTCAAATTGGATGCAGAGACAGATAGAGGAAGGGCAAGTCTATACGAGAGATTGAAGAAGTGAAAGGGCAATTCTGAAGAAATTCAAAATTGGAGTACTTGTAATTCTTGATGATATATTTGGAAAGAACTTAAATTGGAGGATGTTGGAAATCCCTTCAGGGAGCGATCCATGAAGGATGCAAGATACTCATGACTTCAAGAAATAAATAATGTGTGCTGTCCCGCGAGATGGGTGCAATCAAACAAAAAATTATTTCAAGCTTGAAGTTTGCCTCGAAAGCGAAGCGTGGGAATTTTTTTCGAAAAATGAAGTGGAGGAGTTACTGTTAAAAATCCTAGTCTTACAACCTGTTGCTGCTGAAGTAGCCAAAAGATGTGGAGGCTTGCCCGATTTTAGCTTGCTGTTGTTGACTAGGGCACTGAAAAATGAAGAGACGTATATGCTTCGGGAAGGACGCCTTGAAAACAGCTAACAAGGTTGATAAAAGATGAAATTGACCGATCCAGTTTACTCGTGTCTGGAACTGAGTTACAAAGCTTTGAGAGGTGATGAAATCAAGTCATTGTTCTTGCTTTGTGGGCAATTCCTAACTTATGATTCTTCAATCTCAGACTTGTTAAAGTATGCTATAGGCTTGGATTTGTTCAAGGGACGTTCCAAATTGGAAGAAGCCAAGAAACAGACCTGCGTACATTGGTGGATGAACTTAAAGCCCTTGTTGTTGCTAGAAAGGTGACAAGGGATGGGAAGAGTGAAAAATGCATGATGTTGTTCAAAGTTTTGTCAGCTCTTCGATGTTGCATCAAGGGAACCACCATGTGCTTGTTGTGCCAGATGAACTCAAAGAATGGCCAACCAATGATGTGCTTCAACAGTACACTGCAATCTCTTTGCCTTTCCGGAAAATTCCTGATCTTCCTGCAATATTAGAATGTCCGAATCTCAGGTCGTTTATACTGCTGAACAAGGATCCCTCACTGCAAATACCAGACAACGTTTTCAGAGAAATGAAGGAGCTTAAAGTCTTGGTTCTTACAGCAGTTAATCTTTCATCACTGCCTTCGTCACTTCAATTTCTTGAGAACCTTGAAACGCTGTGTTTGGATCATTGTGTTTTGGAAGATATATCTGTAGTTGGAGAGCTAAAAGAAGTTGAAAGTTCTCAGCTTAAAGTTCTAATATTGTTTCGTTTGCCAAGAGAAATAGGAAAATTAACTCGTCTGCTACTTCTAGATTTGAGCAATTGTGAAAGGCTTGAAGTAATATCACCAAATGTCCTTTCTTCCTTGACCCGGCTAGAAGATTATATATGGGAAACAGCTTTTCTGAAATGGGAGGCTGAAGGACCAAGCAGTGAAAGAAACAATGCTTGCCTGTCAGAATTGAAGCTTCTGTCAAACTTAATTACCTTAGACATGCAAATTACAGATGCAGATCATATGCCCAAGGACTTGTTTTTTTGTGCTTTTCAAAAAGTTGGAAAGGGTTCAGAATATTTCATTGGAGATGGGTGGGACTGGTCTGTTAAGTATGCAACCCCAAGAACTTTTGAAAACTGAAAGCTCAATACAGTTATTCAGTTGGAGGAGGGGGTGAACACGCTGCTGAAGATCACTGAAAGAACTTCATTTGCAAGAACTGAATGGTGTTTAAGAGTATCCTCAATGACTTGGACGGGGAAGGTTTTCTGTCAGCTGAAGCATCTTCACGTCCAAAATTGTCCTGGAGTTTCAATTTATCATCAACTCGATGAGGATGGGTCCTCGAACTGCTTTTTCTGAACTTTGGGACTCACTGTTTTCTTGAAAAGTTGGATAACTTGGAGAAGATCTGCCATGGCCAACCTTATTGCAGAGTCGCTTGGAAACTTGAGAATTTTGAAGGTAGAAAGTTGTCATAGGTTGAAGAATTTATTTTCAGTCTCCATGGCAAGAAGACTTGTGCGACTTGAAGAAATCACAATAAGTGATTGCAAGATCATGGAAGAGGTTGTTGCTGAGGAAAGTGAGAATGATACTGCTGACGGTGAACCGATAGAGTTCACTCAATTACGTAGACTGACACTGCAACGTCTGCCTCAGTTCACAAGCTTTCACTCTAATAGAAGGCAGAAGCCTATTAGCATGTGAGTGAAAGGGAATGAGCTTGGGACTTCCATGTCACTGTTCAATACAATGGTCTGGTTTGCTCTTTTAACAAGCTATTATTTGTCGTTTTTAACCTCAAAAAATAAAAACCCATTCTCATGAGTAGACAAATTAAGGGCTTTGATTTTTTTTTTTTTATCTCGCTGAAAAATAAAAAGAACTTAATAAAACAAAATATGTGCATGCAGATTTTATTCCCCAATTTGGAGGGACCTGAAGGCTCTCCTCCATCAAAGTGGAAAAGATATGGCACGACCAACCTGCTGTGCAGCCTCCCTGTGTTAAAAACTTAGCAAGCATTGTTGTGGAGAGTTGTAGTAAATTAAACTATTTATTGACATCTTCTATGGTCGAAAGTCTTGCTCAACTCGAAAGTCTTGAAATACGGAATTGCGAGTCCATGGAAGAAATAGTTGTTCCAGAAGGAATCGGAGAAGGCAAATGATGAGCAAGATGCTATTCCCTAAACTATACTTCCGTAGAGCTCAATGGTCTGCCGAAACTCACAAGACTTCTGCACCCTGAATGGAATGCCATGAGCAAACCTGACAACACAAAATCAGCTCTCTTCGATGACAAGGTGTTTTATTTCAAAAGCATGCTTAATTTGTGAGCTTGCCTCACACGTGTATTTTGTTTCCATGTTTTACCCCAATCTATTAACAGAATGGAATTGTTACTGCAGGTTGCATTCCCTGACTTGGAGGTATTTCTAATTCGCGAAATGGATAATTTGAAGGTGATATGGCACAATGAACTCCATCCTGATTCCTTTTGCAAAATAAAGAAGTTCACTTTTAGGGTGGTAAAGAAATTTACTGAATATTTTCCCTTCCAGTATGCTGGGAAGATTCCATAATCTAGAGTATCTGATTATAATATGGTTGTGATTCAGTAGAAGAGATTTTTGATCTCCAAGTGCTCATAAATGTGGAACAAAGACTTGCTGTTACAGCCTCTCAATTGAGACTTGTGTTTCTATGGAATCTTCCACAGCTGAAGCATGTTTGGAATAGGGATCCACAAGGAATTCTTTCCTTCCATAACCTATGTACTGTGGATGTCGGGGAATGTCCTGGTCTAAGAAGTCTCTTCCCTGCCTCTGTAGCCCTAAACCTTCCACAACTTGAAGCTTCAGATAGATACTTGTGGAGTGGAGGAAATTGTTGCAAAGGATGAAGGACTAGAAGAAGGTCCGAGTTTTTGTTTCCTAAAGTTTTCATTAGACCGTTAATATCACAACCTCCGAATCTTAGGTAATTAAAGCAGATATCTTTCTAAATTTCAACTTTCTATGTAGATTTAAGAATAAATAAGTACTCGAAAAATAAAATAGTATATATAAATATTTAAGTAATTAACTGTTATAATCATCATATAATAAATATACATATTATTTTTATTATTTTTATTACATGTATATTAAAATATTATCTCACTCGCCTATAAAATAAAGAACTAAAATGAATATCAGATGAAAGACTTAAAAATCCTATAAGGATTATTAGAAATACCTATAATAAATATTCGAAATATGCAAAAAAAAAAAAACCAAATAAAGATTCCAATGCATAATAGAAACAGGTTTAGTCTTCTCATTTTAGGGAAGTATATTTTTTTCCTCACAGGGACCTATTTTTCAAAATTGGATAACCAAACTGTAATTATCAAGAAATACATAACCATAGTGAAATTTCACCCATAATCCATATTAAATTCTGTCCAGAATCTCAATTTACATTTTAGGAACCAAACTATAATATTTTTCAAAAAGTGTAGGGACTAAATTGTAAATCTTCAAAATAGAGGGACTAAACTAAAAATTACACAATTCAATTATCGAACAGAGTTCATCATCCTTAATCTCATAAGAATACTGTCCAAAATTCTGAAATACATTTCAGAGGTCAAATTATTATTTTCTAAAGTTGAGGGACTAAACTCTAATTTTCATTAATTATGGACTAAAATAAAATTTCATCATCTTCAACCTCGAGACCATTCTGACCAGATTTTCTAGTAAAGTTTAAATAAATTTCTTAATCCATAACAAATCAATTAAATAAATCAATTAACAAATTCAACACACTGATAATCAATGACTTAAGTTTAAATCCGTAATAATTATGAATTAATCTTACTGTTATGATCACTGTTATGATTAATTATGTTTCCATTCAAGCAATGAAGCATGGTGACTTCTTTTGAGGGATACATATGTTGTATGAGGTGTTCAATCTAAAAGCCACTGCAGAAAGAGAATTCTTATTGAAAGACTGACAAAGCTTTTGCATTCATAACATTACAAAACTGAAGCCAGAGCTCACGTGGCACAATTCATTTAGTCAAGTGTTCAGTTGATCTTTCTATGCACATCCTATAAACTTGTTAAGAAAACGTCAAGTCAAGCATGCTTTCTTTTGATTGGTTTTCAGATCTTCCCCAACTTGGAGGATTTATGTTTGGAAAGCAAAGATGCATCGGCATTATTGAAATGTCCTCAATACTTCTTTCACAAACTCAAAGTTCTCAATCTGTATTGCTTTGGTGATGCAACTTTTCCAATTGATCTGCTTCCAAGGTTCCCTAATATGGAAAGACTTAATGTGGAAGGAGCATTTCCCAACTGTACGTTCAAAGAGTTGCTCCCGTCTAGACTTGTTGGTATGGAGGAGCATGCAACAGTTCTTTCACCGATACGACACTTATTTTTGCTTTCTCTTCCTTGCCTAGAGCATTTATGGAAGAGCAATTCCCAACTGGACCAAGCTCTGCAGACTCTTGAAACTCTAGTGGTAGAGGATTGCAGCAGTTTGATTTATTTAGCTCCATCGCGTGCTTCTTTCCAAAATCTAACTACTTTGGATGTGTGGCATTGCAAAAGATTAGTAAAATTGGTGACATCCACAACAGCAAAAAGTCTGGCGCAACTCACAACAATGAGTATAAGGGACTGCGGTATGGTTACCGAAATAGTAGCAAACGAGGGAGAGGGAATAAAAGATGAGATTGTCTTCAGCAAATTAGAAACATTAGTGCTTCATAGTTTACCAAGCCTAACTAGCTTTTGCTCAGAAAAACACAGCTTTGATTTCCCATCTCTGGTGAAATTAACTGTCAGCCAATGTCCTGGGATGAAGTTTTTCTCCAACGGAGCACTGAGCACTCCCAAGCTGCGGAGAGTTAATTTCAATGATGTAGAGAAGAAAAATCTCAACACCACAATACAACAGTTGTCTACACAAACGGTAAGTACCGATCAATCATTCCAATTTCTGGCAAACCATGAAATAAGTTAATTAGGTATCTAATTTTTGATTTATTTAACTATTTCAGAAAGCTCAAATTGCTGAAAGTTCATCATCGTAAAAGCTTGAGATACATGCTTGCTCCACCGATGGGTTCGATCCCTGTGCAGCTACTAGAGTTGGAAGTAAAAGGAGAGAAAGGAAGAAAGGAGGGAGAAGAAGAAGAGAGGAGCAGGAGAAATTCAATGATCTTTCATAATTCATCGTCAAAACTGTGTAATGTAAAATACAATACTATAAATAGCAAAACTCTACCCAAACATTGATTTACAATTACTATAAATAAATGTGTTTTCATGTAAAAATATTATAATTCTAAATTTTGTTAATTTTTTTGTGGTAAAATTGTAATTTTTGGGTTTTTTTTTTAGGAAACAATTTTTTTCATATTTTTTTTTTACTTGTTCATTTTTATCATTTTATATTTGGTTTATTTATCACCATTTTTTTATCTTTATTTTTTTAATATTTCTTTATTTTTTTTCCTTACACTTTTTTAAAAAATAATATTATGTTTTACACTTTAAATATTTATCAAATACTTGGTTTATCACTGTATACTATTTTTTTGTTTTTATCTTTATTTATTTTTTAAAAAACTATTATATGTAGAACACTTTTTTTTTATTTTTTTTACATTTTATTAACACATGATATTTACTACAATTTACTACAATTTAAAACTATTATAAGTAGAACATGTTGAAAAACATGTTAATAATATCTATCGACTGATTTTTGCTTTGTCCACTCCGTTAAAAAAAAGTTAACTAAAATAAAACGAGCCCTCGAATTACATGAATCACTTTATTCCGCAGCAAATGAATCTTCAAAGTATTTAATTAAATGCATGCAATAATCTTTTTTCGAAAAGATTCTTTTTTTCTCTATTCTGTTTGTATATTTTTAGGACTTCAATTCCCCCAATAAAAAAAACGAAAATTACCGATCAAATTATCAAGTGCAAATTACTAGTAACCTGTAAATAAAATGTATTATATCCCAAATAATTACCGACACCAAATGAAATGAATAGGATAGTCTTAAGTCTAATCTCTAAAACGAAATGATTGGTTGAGATATATTTTCCATCCTTAAAAACATGAATTTTGAGATATGCAATTGCAAGGCAGGGAAGAAATAGCAGTCGCAGATGGATGTTCACAGGTTAGCCTGTACACGTGCATGGACTTAAACATTATAAGCAGCAATTTAATTCACATGTGCTTTGAAGAGAAGAGGACTATGCAGCCAAGTCATGAACACTCCACAATGGCACCTGGCATTCCAACTAATATTGATGATGCATCGGCAGCGTATGTTGGAGTATAATTTATCCATTTGATCAGTTTCCCTACGATGCAAGGGATCTGTCTCAAAGAGGCAAGTCTCTCATCGACCATCAACATAGTAGGAACATGAAGAAACCTCGTTTCTGATGTGGGACAACGAATTGATCAAGGAATGAAAAATGAATAAGGAAGTCAAGAGGAGAGGGCAGAGACGTCTCTTGCAAAGATGCAATTTTTTTAATAGATAAATACAGTTGGATAGTTTAAGACAAACCCTAATGAAAACATTACCAATAATTGGACTAACAATCAAGTCTAAAGTACATGATTAACAAATCCAAATAAAGGTACAATAAAATAAACTCGAATGTGCTCTCAGATGTGCTCAATCTCCCATCCCAACCAAAATATGACGGGTTGAGCTATCCTCTGTTATTTTCGACCATACACACTCAATCCCTGTTATTTTCGACCTCCATGGCAGAGATCTGCAAACAAGGTTAGCGATAGTAGACAGATGGCCCAGCAAAGGAGTACCGAGATGAAACTGATGGAGGTGCAGTTTCAGGCTTGGCTCCGTGGTACTGGAGTAACTTGTTATAATTTGACAATGCATCAGAAGCATGCGTTGAGTATAATCTACCCTCTTGATCAGCTTCCCTCCTACGCAAGGGATCTGCCTCAGATAGGTAAGTCTCTCTACGACCATCAACATAATAGGAACCTGAAGAAAGTTCATCTCTCCTTGGAGGTGCCACATATGCATCTGCAGATGAAGCACCATGATGGTTAGTATAATATGGATCCCTTGTGTATGGGTCCAAAGCAGCAAGAGCAGAGCCAGAAGAAGTTGCAGGTATCGAAGTAATGGCTTGTGGCAATTCACGTCTACCACTAGAATTATATGGCTGGTTCAAGTAGAGAGGAACAGCCAGAACGCCTTCTCTCTGCAAAGGTACAGTGTCTCTGTATGTAGGGTCTGGCTGTCTAAGAGGGTGCTCTCTTTCCTGGTCTCTCTGGTATGGGTCTAGAGTGGATGGAATATGATGAGAGGGAGTCAACTTTCTTCTCTCTCCTGAAAGGCCATACGTTCTATATTCCTTTTCACTCATGAATAAATCACAAGGAAACTCATCTCTGTGCATAGAGCCCGCCTGCTGGTATTCAATATGTCGATCCCTTTCATCAGAGAGCATGGAGTATCTCCTAGCATCATGATTGGCTCTAGCAAATGCTTCCCTTTCCAAATGGACCTGTAACTCTCTTGCTCCCGCATAAACTTCTCTATCCTGAACAGTCACCATTGATGGCGAGTGTACAGGCCCTGTAACTGGGCGGAAAAGTGCACTGAGTTTCAGGACCTAAGAGAAAGTAGATGATTTTTTATATATATATAGGGTAATCAGATAAACAGTTCTAATACATGTACAGAAAAGAATTCATACCAAGCTAGCAGATGAACTGACCAAATTTTACCTGTCGAACAGTAAGTTCTGTTTTGAACTTGTTCTTCTCATTATAATTGTCCTTTATAGCCTTCTTGAAAACACTCTCAGTGATTGGAAAACAGTCCTTGTGAACAACAAACCGCACCTGGAACTCACTAACATCAGAATGCAGATCCCGTAAAGTTGATGAGAAAACAGTAATGCTATAAAAGAGAAGTCTGCCTCATAAATTAAAATAAAACCTGAAATGGGAAGGAACCACCAAAAGCCTTGGGCTCCAATTTTACTCCACCAGCAGAGGATGCTTCATAGATACCATACATAAGTTTCAGATCAAAATCATAGAGGAAAAGCTTAAGTCCAGGTTTCACACCCAATATGAGTTCCTTTTTATTCATTGTGACACCCATGACACGATAGAGGAAACAATCTGGCTTGGTTTTTGCACTGCACATAAAGATCATACCACCAAGCTTTTCTTTCTTCTTCTCATCCCATCCATTATTTTCTCTCTCATCATGTTTTCCTTTGTTTTTTTGATTTCTCGAGCTTCTGTCAACTAAGACACCATGCTTTTCTCCACTCTTTTGGTTCTTTTGACCCTTATTTGACCCAACAAATCTTTCTTGGTTCTTTCGAATCTCTTGGCCATTCTCAATGCGCTCTTTCTTAGAAACATTCTTTTCACTCGAATTCAGGTTATTAGCATCACCATGCTCATTTCTGTTTCTTTCTCCCTTGCCTTGTATAATATCTTTATTCTTCTTTCTGTTTCTTCCATGAGATTTTGGACTGCTTTTAGCTTTCTTGGACTTCAAAGAATTGTTAGCTGAAGGTTTCTCTATAGTTTTAGATTTGGCCCTCAATGATTTGGGGGTTCTATTTCTGGATGATTGACCTTTAGTTAATGCATCCACAAGATTTCCATCTCCATTGCTGTTTATTTCAGATTGTAACTTAGTCGATGCTTCAATACGATTCTCAGTTTCCATATTGTTATTCTCAGTTGACTGCAATTTTGTGGAGGCTTCAGCCAGCTCAGCTTCTATATCATTAATCTCTTGTTCCATCCCCTGCCAAGCAATCACATGCCCCAATCCCAATATTGACCCTGCAGACGAAGTAAAAAAGCAAAAAAAAAAAAAAAAGATCTTTAAATTGATTCAATATGATTTTCAATTCTTTACAATGTTAACCTATGCTATTTACAAATACATCTTGGAAGAGAATCTTGATTTTAGGAATTATGGCTTATTTTATGAACTAGAATGTTAATTAGAAATCTACATAAGCTGTTTAACAGTAAATGCCTCATCACATTCTCATTCTGTGTACTGTAAACAAGCCATTTCACTGGTAACGTAGAAACCCAAAGAAACCTAGCTAACCAATAATATGATTGAGTTTCTTATCCTCCTAGTCCTTCACACTCCTTCAGTTCTTTACCATGCAATTGTGTAAAGGTTGCAATACCTGAATAGGACACACCATTCAATTCCCTCTAAAATAAAAATAAGAGCAAACCCTGTATATGATTAACTATTTCCAGTTAAAGAGAACCCATTACACTACATAAGATTAGTTTAATAACTGTTTTTACTATCTCCATAAATGCTTGGTGAAAGAAACCAATTCTAGTGATGTATACCATCCTACTCTGCACGCATATAGCTATACCTTCAAATGCTCAAAGACCAAATAATTTGCACACAATATTTTCCTCTCCTCCGGGAAACAACATTTCAAGATTGCCTCATTCACAAAAAGAAAAAAACATAAATCTCAATCATCACTGCTGTAAAAACTACGTTACTTCTCAAAGCTCAAAGTAACAATTTCATACCAAAAAAAATACTCAAGACAACTGACTCTCAACTCTAAACACTCCTAGCAAAACACGAAAACCACAATGCATTTAAACAATCCTAAACCCAATAACCACTAATTCCAGATAGTTTACAAACACCATGCCAAGCTTCTACTACATGGCTCCTCGCCGACTCAGCAGCTTAAAAAATCAACCCTGATAAAAAAGAGATAAAAATTCCTAACATTCCGATTAATAAAAAAACCTAACACAGTTCAACCAATTCTAGTCAAACAAAAAACTAACTCTAAAAAAGAAAAAAACTTCCCCAGTCTACCAATTCAAAAGGGCACCAAACGCAAAAAAGATCAATGGAAACCAATAAAAAACCTGCCCAAAAAATCGAATTAAACACATAAAACCGACAAAACCCAGAATTCTTCTATCTTAAGCCGAAAAACCCAGTTCGATTTTTCAATCAACACACGCTGAAACCGGAAACCAGAAACAATCATAATTGAAATAACAAAAACGTTAAAACTTTACCTTGATTTCTTCCAGTTTCTCTGCGTTTTTTATTAAAATCAAAGTGGAAAGTGGGTATGGTAAAATCAAAGTGGATTCCAGACAGGGATTTTTTATTGCAAGGTGAAATAAGTTCCAGTTATTGTTGAGAGAAGAAATAGAAAGAGGAGCCAGAGATACGAAATGAGTGTAAGATAATAGGTCATATATAGTGTTTGTATTTACCATTTAGGGATTCATCCATCGGTCGGATACGCTTCATTTATTGTGCCTCGCCCGAATCCACCACGGAGAGATAATTAACTTTCTATTCCTAAGAAAAAGATATTTTTTAATTTTCTCTCTTCGTTTGTTTCGGTTCAAATATTATGAGTATTGATAATTATAATTTAAATATCTTATATTTTTTGTTATTATGTTCGTGGGATTTGAATGTTTATCTCAATTAAGAGAGTCTGATTAATAACATAAGTTTGTGAGAATCTAATTTAAAATTTAGAGGTATATCTTAATTATTCAAGTTCTAAATTTATTTTTTGAAGGTCATCAAGTTCGAGTCTTACAAATCTCAGAGTCACTATAAGCTGATATGCTTATTAACTTTAAGGTTTCCCATGAGATTAATCGAAATACGCACAAGTTAATTTAGATATTAATATTAATAAAAAAAATTAATTAATTAGAGTTAAATATCTTTCTAGGTAGAAGTCGCAATCAAGTTTTTCCTAATATTTAAGGTATTGATAAAGTATTGATAAATTAGTAAATTAAAATGATTAACTCTTAAGATTTTTCACTTGATCAACGTCAAAGTAGAACACCCTTTAGGTTGCAGATTAATAAAACTAAAGTAATATATTCACAATTAATTAATTCAATTTCATAAAGATTGGATGGAAATAGTTTTTGACAAACTATTTTATCAGAAATTAAAATGAAATGTAACAGATGAAACTTGTATTCATGATATTATTTATGGATTGGGATCTTGCCGACATGATTTGTGATGCAAATTACCTTTACAATCCGACAGTACATAGACAAAAAAATCACATGAAGCAACTGTCGTTCAGCTTGCTAGTTGCTTATATGTTCCAAACTATAACATATACACTATTATATTATAGTCTTCGAGATTACAGCCTACTTTTTGCAGCCTTGAATGTTTAATATGCCCAGAGAGGTCAAAAAAAAATTCCTTGATATTGTTATTCAACATATTAATCTTAACAAGGTTTTTATTTTATATTTTTTAGGGTTTTTTTTTAACATCTCATTTTTATATAATTAGAAGAATTACATTACAACAGTTACCAAGTCTAATTTTTGTAATTGATTAACATCCCATTTGTATACAAGGAAAAACGAGGGAGGGAGGGGACCTAGATAGCGAGGAAGGGCAAAGAATTCCTCTGAAGGGGTAGGGAGGGAGGGAAGCCGAGGAGCCGCAGACTATTCTGGTTGTCGAATAGTTCAAGTAGACGTATATGGTATATTACATATGTAATGAGCGATTCACTAACAACGGGCATTTGGTCTAGTGGTATGATTCTCGCTTAGGGTGCGAGAGGTCCCGAGTTCAATTCTCGGAATGCCCCTTTTATTGATCCGGTGGTGACCATTTTCTTTGGTTAAACTGTAATTTAGCCCGGAAAGTTCACCACTTTGACCACCATAGTGTCTCAAAATCGTGGGAACATTTTTTTCAATTCAACATCTTATTATTTCAATCATATTTCTTAGATTCGGATCCAATTACATTACCGAGTTATTGAATCAACCTGTATATTATTATATCAATTATTTTTATTAAAGTAATAATATTTTTTTAAAAAAAAACTTTCTTAAAATTGATTTGATTATGTTAGCCAAGCTATTAAAAAAACCAATTTGATTAATTGAAATTTTATTGAATTAATATATTTTTTTTATTTATTTTAACATAAAATTAACTTGATTCGAATTAGATTTAATATTTTAAATAAAATAAACTATATTTCAATCAGCACACAATTATGCTGGCAATTCTGTTCAAGTTAAAATAACACATGAACTTTCGAGTTCCCAAAAGTGATATTTTATTTTAACTTTTTTTTCCTCTGCTTAATAAAAGCAACGACTTTTATTTTAAATATAATTATCCAGCTCTTTCCTTTTCCGCTCCATTTCAATGTTCACATATTTTTGATAAATATAAGTGATTTAATTGTTCAATATTATGTTTGTGATGTTGATTATTTTAATTTGCTTTTTATGTATATAAGTTCAAATTGTTATTTACATAGCTTTGGTAATTATGGAGTGTTTTTTTTTTCGACTCAAATAAAAAAAAAAACAAAGTCAAACCAAACAAAATCTATTTGAATTGATTTTTGTCTTAAAAAATCAAACGGTCGTTTTAATTAATTTTGATTTTTTTTAAAAAAAAATTAATTTAATTATTTTTTTTTAAATAAAAAAATAAACTGAAAATGATCACCTCTAATCATTTCAAGTTTTTAAATATGGAAGTAATTTTTTTTTGAAATTCTCTATTAATTTTTTTTTATTTTTGTGTAAGAATTTTAATATAAATTTTCAAAGTAAGAGGGTTATTGATTGACCCAGTGGAAGAAATCTCTAGCCATGCTACTACATGCAGGCATGAGGTGGGGTTTGGGGAAGAAATGTACGTGCTCAACAGCTATTGTTAGCTTATGTCCCAAAGAAAAGGCAAAAAAGGGGGCATTCCGAGAATCGAACTCGGGACCTCTCGCACCCAAAGCGAGAATCATACCACTAGACCAAATGCCCTCTTGGTTACTTTCTTGTAATTTTAATTATAATAACTACACATACAATTTGTTAGTCTTTGATGATTGGGATATTTTGAAGTGACATTTAAGATATAAAACTATTCCATCTTGCCATGCGGAGCATAGTTATTGTATTAAAATTTGGTTTGTTCGTTGTGTTTGATTGGGAACTTGATGGGGTCATTTTTATTTGAATCATTTTGGATATTTATGAGGCATTCATGGCTATAATTGGTTGAATTTTTATCCATAATTATATCTAAACTTGTGATATTTTATAAAATATAAACCCAATTCACTTTTTTTTTTAATATATCATGTTAGGCAAGATATTTTATTGATATTATAGATATTTATGGGTTGAGCATATTAATTCATTATTTTTTGATAATTTAAAAACAAATGTCAATACAGATAAAAAAAAATCAATAAGTAATTAAATTAACTACATGAAATTTAAAGATGACAATTGAAGGGGAAAAGGAGGTGGATATGAGTGTGCATGCAAGCAAGGAAAAAAATTCAAAAAGAAAAAAAATATATTATTTATACTAAGTACATATTATTTACACTAAAAACTAATTATTTACATTAAATTATTTAAAAAATCTCAACCCAACCTATAATATTTATTTGTTTTTTTTTTTTTACTTGCTATCATGTATAATATTTATATTATCTAATTTTAACGGGTTAAATAAGATTAGATAGAATAAATATTACAAGCAAGCTAGTTTTTCTAAACATTCCTATCTCATCTAAGTCAAATCTAGGTAAAAAAAACAAAATATCATGATCAGGTCAACTATAAAGATTTTTTAAAAAAAAAACTAAAACAACTTTGCTCTAGATTCAACCTCATAACCCGAACCATAAACCAGATTAGACCCTGGGTTAGTGTTAGTGTTGAGCCAAATGTGTCGGTGCTTATAACCAGCGGGATAGTTAATATAAACTCTTCTCGTGTTGTACATCAATTTCCTTTCAAGGCCAGTAGGTCTACCAAAGGCAGCGGACCTCTTCCTTTCTATCCATGTGTTGAAAATTTTGCCTTTTGGTGGTACCTAAATTTGGAAAATTGAACAATTTGACAGCAAAAGCTGCAGGGAAAGGTGCTCAATAACATGCAAATCCCCCCTCCAATTCTGATAAAACTTCAAGTTCATAATCTCAGGAAATATACCAGTGTGCAGTTAGACTTTACCCTAATCTGTGACATGATGTTCAGTGGCTCTTTTTGTGCGTTGTGGACACTTTCAGATCGGCTGATGGCTGAAAATCACCACAAAAAGGTTAACCCTCCCAGATTGATTACACTCGAAAGAAAACAAACAAGTTACATGAATCAGAAGTGGCATGTGAAGGAAAGCCATATCTAAGTTCCACTGACAGATCAGTGTGATGGCAGCCAATTCCCAACTGTAAAACAAGATAAAATGAGAGGGGGGTGTATTGCGAAAGATTTTGCCAGATTGGTCATGGATTAAAAAGAAAAACCAAGTCAGGATCATTTTGCAGCTGTAAGCAACAGAATCAAATCAAGAAAATAAACTTCAGCAACCTAGTACAAGAGTGTAGCATCGAGGGAGTACCATATGCAATTCTACCAAATGAATTAACACCGTCATTCGTTTCTAATGAAACTCTTCAATGCTTCAAAAGACAGCAAGAATCTAAAGGAAAAGAATTGTATATAACCTGAAATGCAACACTAGTTCATTAGCATTCATCAGAGAGGCTAGAAGCCTATTAACATGTCTGGAAACAGCAAAAGAGAACAGTTGAGATGATTGGTTCCAGACCTAAAACAGAAAAGAGCATTGTTCATCAAGTTTCAACTAACTTATGTTTCTCATAGGAAACAATTGGGTAGTAATCCTATACATTACGGATTAAAAGGGATGCTCGAACATGCACTACCTGCCAATTCAATCTACCAAAATTACAGGATTAGAAATAATTGATGAAGGATCAATCTCCCAATAGCTTCTCGGGCACTTACCTTTCTCTCCAGCATGCTTGAAAGCAGAACACTGATGTGAAAATCTACAAAACTCGGCTCGTGGTATATCCAGAACCCCAGTTTTTGATCTTTGGATTCTAGGAGCCCAGTAAAAACATTTATTTCTACCAGGAGATTCACTTACCCTAGCAGGAATCAAAACTACAACTTTCACACTGCATTCATTATCTTCCAGCACCTCAACAATGTCAGATTCACCAACGCTCTGGTCTGAACATGACTCAGAATTCCAGTTCTTATATAGTGCCCATATATCGCCTTTTCTGGGGTGAATTTCATACTTGTTGTTCCCGATGGATTGAACTTTCAACAGATGAGAGAATTTAGATGTGGAGAGCACCTTGGTTTCATCATCGTTAACTTTAAATATACCACAACAAACTGGCCGCCTTGCATCTTTTGGAGGCGAGCACGCTTCAAGCATTGCCACATGCAATCTGAAATTAGGGGTAGAATCAATCACCTTGATTTGACAATAATTCCTGGGTAGCCCACCATCATTGCTGTAAAGTGCCCATATTTGATCAAGCTGAAATTTATCCTGTGACTTTTCCCTCTCGAAATTATAGCACTCTACTTCTAGCTCTACAACTTTACGACCAGAAGATGTACCACTTATTATGAGACCAACTGAATCACCATCCTTCGCATGCATCATATCATCAGGTTGACTCAACAAAGAACTTGGTTTCCCACGGCTTTCATCATTGTTGGCTGCAGTATTCTTTTGAGTATCCCCCTCAGTCATACCCTGACTAGCATTAACTTCACCATTTCTGTAACTTAAATCCCTTGGAGATCTTCTAGGTGTCAATGCATCTGCTACAAGTTCACTCTTATTCTGTTTCTCAGGGGTCTCAATCCTATCTTTAGCTGGGGATGAAATATTAACTCCTCCAGGCTGAGCAATGTTGCCGGGGTGTATGACCTTCCTACCATTCCAGTTTCTTGCACATAGACCTGCAACAATTACAATTGTGTCTGTTGGAGATTTTCCAAAGATTGAGCTCCCTATTTCTGGTCCACTCTCATATTTCTTGGGCGTGCAAATCTTCTTGGAGACCTTTGTGGTTTTCCATTCACTTTTGGGAGATTGAGAACACAAATTAGTTGATTGATTATGCACATTTTCCTTTTCCAGCTTAGTATCACTGGGATCGCTGAGGTCATCAATATTGCTAGGCAGAGAAGCAGGATCAAGTTCAAAAGACCCAGCAGGAACACCATCTCCTT
Organism: Populus alba; assembly: GCF_005239225.2. Lineage (NCBI taxonomy): Eukaryota > Viridiplantae > Streptophyta > Magnoliopsida > Malpighiales > Salicaceae > Populus > Populus alba. The sequence continues at coordinate 3,220,185 of NC_133288.1, forward strand.
CCTTTCCAGACATTCTAAATGAAGGAATCCGGTGTGAAAACTTGTATAGCTCAGTTGGTGGAATGCAAAATTGGATGACCCTATCACGAGCAGCTCGCCGAAAAATGCTGACAAATCCATTCACTTTTTGTAAATAAGCAACTCCAATGCCAAAGTTCTCGTCAAAATCTGATAGGACCTCCACAAATTCAAATCTGTAAGGTGGTCTATGCTTTTCTGGTTCAGAACTCCATTTCATTTCCCAGTCCTTGAAGAGTGCCCAAGTTTCCCCCTTTTGAGGATATATCAAGTAACTGCTTCTGCTATTGCCATTCATAAAGCACATCCGATGAGAGAACATAGCACGATCTGCAGTTCTTTGAGAGTCCCCACTTTCAAACTTACCACATGCAACAGGCAAATCCTTGTCTGACCAGTCTTTCTCATGTGCGACATCTGAGCTAGCCTCGAGCCAAGTTATCAGTAGCTTGAAACCAGGTGAGAGAACTTTCTTGATCCGAGCATAGAATCTTGGCATGCCATCTGTAGCATCATAAATAGCCCACATTTGATTAACAGCAAAACAGTTTTCAGCCTTGTCATTCTCAAAATTACTGAAATCTGGATCAGGAATTTCTAATGTCTCTGGATTTCTAATGTCATCAGCTTTGGGTTTTCCATCTTTATTATCTGATAGTGCATCAGCTTTCTCCACCGCGGATACTTCCTCCCTCTTCATGAACACACCGGTTTTGCTTTTCTTATTTGACAAGCTTTCTTCCAGAACCGAACTTGACCTTTGCTTGACCTCCATCTTATTTCTATCCACTGCAGCAGCATCCACACCAGCTGAAGTATGCTCCTTATGTAACCCGCCATCCCTGACTGCTTCTTTAATCTCCTCTTCAATGACACTAGACAATCCATTCACCCTCTGTCTTTTTGATGGGGATACAGCAAAATCATCATCGTCCATTAATTTTTCCTTGTAAGAAACATTCTGCTTTTGCCTTGAAGATCTCCTAGGTTGATTGCCTCCACAGGATCCTGAATTCTGTCCAGAAATACTACTTCTATTTTCTTGAATAACCACATCTTCATCACTGTCATCATTGCTTCCTGTGTCAAAACTCTCACTAGATTCCACTCGAGACTGCTTTCCTCTCTTCCTGCTTGCACCTTTAGAAGTTCCCAAATCTTTGGAAGCACCACCATTTTTTATGTTATTTCCTGCTTTCACCTCACTCGGTTTAGAACTCCCACCAATGTCAACTGGTCTAAACCTGTCTGAAAAACTAGCACCAGAAGGCCTTCCACTGTTTCTTTGTGGAACAACTTTAGAGGGCCCCTGATTTGGAACTCCATTCTGATTGGGGAATTGACTCCAGGGTGATCCATTAAGCACTCCATGAATATCCAAATTGATTGCAATGAAAGAATTCTGGCAACTTTGACAGCGCAAAGTTTTATTTTGAAGTTCTCTGTAGTACTGGTACCTCATATTACAAGAGGTGCAGCATGTCCAGAATGTTGGTCGCTGTGGCTGGTATGGATGTGCACTCATGTACTGCGAACCAGGCGCGCTAGAAAATTTGTTAGCCTCATGCTGCTTCTTGGCAATGGAATTCCGATTTGACTGATGGGATGTCGGCCTTGGTGCAGCAGGTCTCACTGAACCTTTACACTTCATATCATACAAAGAACGCTTGGCTGGGTCTGTAAGCACCCTATTTGCTTCACCAATCAGTTTGAAAGCCGCCTCTGCACCAGAAAACTTGTTCTTGTCTGGATGAAGCGAGAGCGCAAACTTTCTGTATTGTTTCTTGATAACTGCCTCGTCCGAAAAGCGTTCAATTTGGAGAATTCCATACCAATCCATTTCTGACCCGTATAGTTTATTTTGTGCAGAACAATGAACCTCACAGACCGCCAACATTTGGGAAATATTCTCAAGATCAGGGTAGAGTTGCAGCGCCTTCAATGCAATTTTCTTTGCTCCTTCAAAGTCACCATTTTGCATCTTCCTCTCCGCAATATCCTTTGCTCTTATGGCCTCATCTTTGTTGCACTCCATGCTTGGTTGAAATCCACGAGCAACAAATCAGATCCTCTTTCTAATGCCACACGCACAGAAAAACTAGGCAACAACTTTTTCCCTGTCTTTCCAACCTCCAACTATCATCCAAAATCTTTGAGCTGCATTAATACAAGCCAGGCATATTCAGTCCGAATTTCCCACTAAATCCACGTCCAGTAACAGCAAATAACATGTTTACTGACAACAAAGAATGACAAGTGACTTACCATTTGAATAACCACCAAATAGCGAAATAGCAACCACGCTTAAACAGAAAACACTGGTCTTTCACCACCAAAGCACCAGAACCCCCCCACTAGTAAAAGCAGCAACTAACTGACCCCAGAAGCTTAAACAGTAGTAACCTGAAACCCACATCCAGATGTCACAAAATAAATCAGAACAATTTGCCAACCCCCCTAAAAAAAAAAAAAAAAACAAAGAAAGAAAGAAAGAAAAAGGCAGCAGAATCCATTTCAAGGCCTTATAAACAGTAAATTTAAACACACACGCACAAAGAAAGAAAAACCCATCACCACATTTCAGATATACCAAACATAGATTTAGGAATCTTAAGACTGTATTGCCCACAAACTAGAAATACAAATTCGAAAGTGTTAAGACTTAAACATCAGCTAAGAGAAAATTTTAAAGCAACACAAAAACATAAGCAACCAAACTTATTGCGGCAAACAAACTCTAAATCTATCATTCAAAACCCTAAAAACACACCCATTTCATGAACAAAAAAAAAAAACATAAACAGATTTAACACAAAACCCATAACTATTTAGCTCTCAAAACCATCAAAATCACACCAAAACAACAAAACTCAGCTTTGTAAACACAAATGATCCACATGGGAACTTACTTCACAAACCAAAACCCAGCAACAAGAATGCAAAAAAGCCCAAAAAAACCAAAAACCCAGATTTCAAAACCCTAGCAAGATAGCACAAAACACATTTCTGTAAGAGTCAGATAGAGAAAGAGGTGTTGAGCAAGAAAAAGGAAATCCTATAGAAATATATATAAAAAAAAAAAAAAACTTACTTCAATGGGTGTGTATATTGACTTTTTTTGTTTTTGTTTTTTAGAACTAGTGTAAACATTTTGGGGGGAGAAGAAAAGGAAAGAAAAAAAAAAGAAAACAGATGGAGGGAGAGAGAGGATTGAGCTACAGGCCCCTCTCCTTGTGTGGAATTGTTTTTGTAACCCCAATAATGTCTTGTATTTTACAGGCTTTTAGCATAATTTATTAGGGTGTCACTTTTGTGCCATTTATTGGGGTATGGAATTCTCTAGACTTGGAGGTGGCAGGGGGTCTTTATGGGTTGGACCTAAGGTTTGATTTTCCCATTTTGAATGGGTTAAAGCCCAATGCTTGATTTATAAATAGTCATTAGAGAGGTAAATTGCGTTACGTATCTCGGGTTGGGTTAAACTTTTTCCAACATTAAAAAATGATATTCAAGCTATAATTCAAAACAACTCGGGTTAAATTAACTAAAACATAGCTTGGAAATGAAACCAAAAGAATTGATATAAAAATATAAAAAGGTAATTGTAAAGTTCAAAGTCTGTTAATCCAAAGTGAAAGGAAAAAAAAACTTTAAAAAATACAACGCTATGAAGAAAAATCGAGTCAACTCGGATTATCTTGACAAACCAACAACATGCAATATGAGATCAAGAAAAAAAAACTCATATAAAGATGACCTAGTAAAAAAAACCGAAGTTGAATAAAAAAGATCTTAAGTCAATCCGTGTTAACTACCAACCCACTCTCGAAATAACCAAATAGTAAGAAAAGTAAAAAAAATAACAAAGCTCAAGGGAAAATAAATTAATGCAAAATAATGAAATTGAAAAAAAATGTCATAAAAAATCAAAGGAAAAAAATCTGAGTCAATCCGGGTTAACTCAACAAACCCACCATATGCGACATGAGACCGAGATAAAAGAAAAAATAAAGGACTTACAAACCAAACACAAGTTAAATTAAAAAAAAAAAAACATTATAAACGAAAATACAAGCTACCTCAGGTTAGCATGACCAACCCGCTCTTGAAGTACTAAAATAGAAAGAGAAGCGAAAAATTGACAAAGCTTAAAGGGAAAATAATTTAATGCAAAATAATAAAATTAAAAAAAAAAAATCATAAAAAAAATGAGTCAACTAGACTAACCCGTAACTCGTGATATGAGACTAGGATAAAAAAAAAATTAGACTTCTAAGAGAAGGCCCTAACATAAAATACCGAAGTTAAATAAACAAACATCAAGTGAGAAAATACAAGGTAACTTGGGTTAAGTTGATTAACCCGCACACTTCAGATAACCCAACAAAAAAAAAAGTGAAAAAATCATATAAATCAAGGCCCAATAATTTAACGTCAAAGTATGAAATTGTTAAGAAAATCAATTTCATAAAAAAATCTAAAGAAATTTTTTTTGAGGCAATCATGGTTAATTTGACTAGCCTATTATCTGGGATATGAGTTTGTGATAACTCAACCAAAAAAAAAGCGCAAAAAACAATGCTAAGATTTTAATAATCAAATGTCAAATGATGAATTTGAAGAAAAAAAAATCACATTTCAATAAATGACTATCTTGTTGGAAGGCAACCATGAAAAATAACAAAGTAAAATATTAAACTGTAAAACAATTTAAAACTCAAACAATGCATATCAGACATGATATAAAAATAATAATAATTAGGGACTAAATTGAAGAAGAAAAAGTTATTGAGAGAATAAGGACCAAAACTTGATAAAAAAAAAACCAAATGAAATTAAATATTGAGGGGCAAAATTAAAAATAAAAAATAAAAAGGATAAGAATATAACAATCAAAAGAATGAAGACAAAAAATGAATTAAAAACAATAAAATAAAAAGGGATAAAATTGCAAAAAAAAAATAATCAATAAAAATATAAAGCATAAAACATAGCATTTCAAAGTAAAGGGACCAAATCCGATAAAAAAAATCAAATTGAAAAAATGTCCAGGGATGAAATTGGAGAAATCCAAACTTAAAAAAACATTAAAAGCTAAATAAACAGTAATTAAAAGAAGGAGGATCAAAATCGATAATATTACAAACCAGAGAGCACAATTATTTTTTTTGGAAGTTCAGGCGTGTCTTTTCGAGAAATGAGAGAAAAGAGAGAAGAAAGAAATAACCTTCACCGCAACCCGACAAGACCTCCTTCATAAGGATGCAACGCAATGCTAGAAAGAGGACTACGCACCACTCCCAATGTCATAGCAGAAGCAAGACTTTAAAAACCACACGATCCCTCAAGTGCCACTTGATTGGCTCGGAGGTCATGGTGCAATGACGCATGCATTAACTTTTTTTCAATAATATTTTAAAAATTAAAATTACCAAGAATCCCCTGAAAAAAATCTAAAAATAACAACAAAACCTGTTGAAAAAGACCAAGGCACCCTCACAAATAGCCTTTATTTTTTCGAATCGCAAGGTTAATTCTATCATTTTGTTGTTTTAAAAATGAAAAAGGAGGAGAAGCCCTCTTTATGCATCTATATTTTTTTTCTCTTCCAATGGCATGATCATAACTTAAATGTTCATTTAAAAAATATAACAAAAGAGCTCTTCACCTTACAGTGTAACAAAAAAAACATGTTCGGACCATTTGTCCCTAATTAGTTTAGCAATGACAAAAGTATCCTATAAAAAAGACATTTCTACCCCAAATTACAGGCTTAATCAATTTTTTTTAGCAAGGGCAAAATTCTATTTACACTGTTCCAATCCACATTTTTTTTGTGTCCAGAGCCATAGTAAAAGATTGAGTTCATTTAGTTTTTTTTTTTTTTTTGTAATTCAAATTTTTAAATATGTTTTTTTTATAAGTATATGGCATTTGATTATTATCTCGAGATAAAAAATAATAAAAACAGTGAAGACAAGATATAATATAAGATGAAGACAAAATTATATTTGGTAATAGTGTACAAAACACATCGACTATTTATGTATCATGTTTGGTTAATGATGAACAAGACAAAATCAAATATTAAAAATCTATTTTATTCATAACATGTATTATTGTCAAACTTATATGTTTTAAAAAATAATTAGATATTATTTATTTTCACTATAGTTTATATTGAGTGTTAAAATTAATAATAGTATAATAATTCAGGTTATAAAACCCGGATAGACAAGACGGTTCAACCCTATACCTAGCTGATTTGTAGCATAGATCAATCTGACTTTCAAATATTTTTAAATAAGATAGTGGTTGGATGATATCTACATTGGTAGTAATGTTTGGGTGATGAACTGATGATTACAATGGCCATTGGTTGTTATATATATTGGTGATGGTGTTGACTGTAGGTTTTGTTTGAAAACATTCTAAAAAAATTTGAATTTGTTTTTGCTAAATATATATATATATTCAAATTGTTTTGATGTGTTAATATCAAAAATTATTTTTAAAAATAAAAAAATATTATTTTGATGCATTTTTAAACGAAAAAACACTTTAAAACGTAACCACTATCATAATCTCAAATAGACATTTAGTGAGAGGCTTTATTTGTTTATGTGATGTTGTCTATTGTTTTGTTTTAATCATAAATTTAAAAGTGTTTGGTTATTCAATACATATCATAATTTTATATTGGGTTATCTGAAAATTATTTCTTGAAACTTTGATTAATGAAAAGCTACAATTGATCGCTTTTATTAAACTTACTTTTTAAAAAATTATAATTGTAAAAATTATTATAATATCAAACATACAAGTAGTGGTGAAGTGATAATAGTGATAATTGAGGGTTAAGAGTGTAGTGTACGTTGTAAACTAAAACAATGTTTGGGAGTGGTAAAAATTACTTTTCAAAGTTTTTTGTTTTGTTTTGAAGTATATTAAAATAAAATAAAAATATTATTTAAAATTCATTTCTAATATCTTAAAAATATAAAAAAAGTTAAATTAAAAAAAATTAAATTTTAACAACAAAAAAAAAGGGTTCAATCCTAATTCCATGACTCATTTCATTTTCTTGAAAAATAGCGTTGTTTTCTTATCGATTATAAAATATTCTATTTAAAATATATTTTTTTAATACTACAAAACATAGAAATACACTTTCTATATAATATGTTCTCGAAAAAAAAGTTGCACTCGGTATGTATTAAGTATTGACTGGCTTGAGAATCCATTTAGATCCATAATAATTTAGTACTCTTATATTTTAAAAAGATTGTCATATTTGACGACATACATACCATGTCACTATCTTTTTTATACTTTTCTAAAATACTCTATTTCCAATTCCAATTGTAAGTCTCTTATAAAATAGACTTTCAATTTAGCAAAATATATATTGTCAATGCTTTCACTAGACAACCATTTTGGGAAAAAAAAACCATATAATATTGATTGATTGAGAAATTTCCTAGGTCGGTCCACTATGTATATAATACATTAAAGCCGAAGAAAAAGTCAATTGTCTAATCATAAGTTATAATCAATAAAAATAAAAAATAGAATCAAAATGTAATGTTTCATGTTTTCAATCAATGAGAATTAAATAATCAGAATAAATGAAGAAACAAAGTATATTAGATGTGCATTCCTTTTCCAAGTTATAACGTCAAAATTCTTATTTAATATGCATAACTGATTTAAATAAATATAGAAACAAAATAAATTATTAACTATAAATACTAAAATAATTCAATCTTGCACTTTAAAATGAACAGTTGTCTATGATTGTTTTAATCTTATGTCTTTTCTTAATCGAGTACATCATATATTTTTTTTAATTAAATCAAGAATATATATATATATATATATATATATATATATATATATAGTATCTTAATTTCCAATTGAATTTTGCCATGTGTTTTGAATATTTTGAGAAATCCAAAAGTTAACATTTGATCATTAATTGAATTATAATTTTAAATTATTTGAATTTGATTTTTGAATTATTACTATACATAATTTTATAATTTATTAAGCGTTTAATGAAATTAATTTTAGTTACCAATATTTAATATCTAAGAGAAGTTATTTTGCTTCTATAATTGTATCTATTTTACTAACTTATAAAATTAATTCTTGGATATTTTTTGTATTTCTGGCTCATTTTTTTACCTTTCATAACGATAATATATTGTTTATAGGCTCTTATTTATTGAAAATATTATTATTCTATGTATTTAATAAATTCATGAGAAAATTATATATCATTATAATTTATTAAAAGTTTGTAATGTACATGATAAGTTGTGATCCACAATGATGACTGCATCATTACTATTGTTTCAGATTAATTTTTGATATTAGTATATTAAAAGAATCTAAAAAAATTAATTTTAAAAAAAAAATTTGCCCAATTCATATTTGAATTGCAATCCCAAACAAGACTAAGCTTATTTATTGTTGAGTTCATAATGGATTTCAGTGGTGATAGGTGCTTAATATGAATTGTTAACAAGATTATAACTCAACTAACACTTATATTCTCTATAAAGAGAGGATAAAATTGCAATTTTTTGAATTTTGAGAATCCAATTGAGGAACTTCTTTGAGAAATTTATTGAGAAACGTTATTATTTGGAGGACTAATTTCTGGTTGTCCAAGAACAAAGCAACAAAAAGAACATGGAAATTTATTGATATAATAGAATAATCAAACAGATGATTTGTACATTTCAATACATCTGAAATGACTTGGCTGTAGAACATAGATTCAGCTGTTGGAATTTGGACATAAATCAGTCGGAATTTTTTCTCCAACTTAATAAAAAAATATTTTTAAATAAAAAAATTAAAATTTTAAAAAACACGATTTGAAATTGTATTTTCAAATACTGTTAAAATAGAAGGTAAACACAATTGAGATAAAAAAAAGAAGAATAAGCAAGCAAAACAGGAGGAAGATTTGAGTTATTTGTCAGCTGGATCTATCTTGGCAAAGATTTTGAAAGGGTCAATTAGATTAAAAAAAATTAGAGGGGGGTATTTAAATAGTTTTTATTTTCAAAACTAAAGATCTAATTTATCAGAGGAGAGGGGCTGGATGTTTTTTTTCTTGCAGGGTATATTTTCACACGTTTATGAAAATTTTTAAATTTAACTAGTTATGGTTTTTGATTAGTGTTTAAGAATAAAATAAATAGATATAGAAGAAACATAAAACTAAAAACAAAATATAAAATAAATCTATTTATAAAATAATATTAAAATGAATTTATATTCTTTCAAAACATAAAGATTATAAAGATATATATATTTTTTTCTCAATTATCCAAATCTTTTATGTCCGAAGAAAGCAATCAAATTCCGCAAATCAAATTCTGCCTAGGTATTGATTGTCCTGGAACTTTACTAGCAACTTTGCCTCGCCTGGCAAAGAAATCAAGAAACACAAGCGAAAAGCCATAAACTTTTCATCTGAAGAACGATTCCAAAAGCAAGATCAAAGAAAAGAAAATCTAATGTCACCAATGTGGAAATTATGGCACGAGCAACTCATGGATATCAAAAAAGTACAGAAAGCGACTGTGTTTGGTAGGCAGGTGGGTTAGGTGGGTCATAAATAATTTGTTTATTTTTATATTTTAGTATTTTAAAAATTTTAATTTTTTATTTTTTTATATCAAATTTTTTTTTTTTATCTATTTAGATAATTTTTGATATAATGATATCAAAATAATTTTTTAAAAAATAAAAAAATATTATCAAAGATAAATTTCCCATGTTTCTTGCTCACTTTTTTCCCCCTTCTCCGATAGGGATCTCATTATATATATTTTTTTTAAAAAATATTATTTTTTATTTTAATATATTAATATAAAAAATAATTAAAAAAATAAAAATAATTATTTTAATATATTTATAAATAAAAAATAAAAAATTTTTATTACTGCGATTTCAAACACATCCTATTATCTCTCACGTATTAAAATAATATACCACTAGTTGAAGGTTTTCAAAAATTGTAAAGTATAGATAATAATAATAATAATAATAATAATAATAATAATAATAATAATGACAGCACAAGACAATTTTACAATACGTTCTTTGAATTGGCATTTAGTGGAATCACTATTTATTTAAAAAAATTAAGATTTGGTTATAATAATATTACTTTTATGTGGATTTTCAATTATTGAATGATTGATCCATACCAGAAATGGGTAAGTGTGAATAATTTATCTCTTAATATGCTCTTCCAAAAACACATGCTGGTCAACTCTTTTAAATATTTGGACAGTTCTCCTGTTGTGGCTGCGAGTCTATGCATAACATACATATGTTTAATTTTTTTAGTTTGATAATAAAATGTTTTTTGAGTTATTTTATTGTTAATTAAGAACAACTAACCGTTATTGAAATAATCAAATAAAAAAAAAATAACAAAACTAAAGCAAATAATTTAATGTAAAATAATTATATACAAAAAAATAAATTTTATATAAAGGATTGCTCTATTTAAAAAAAAATAACAAAGTAAAACATCCAACTGTAAAATAATTTAAAACCAAAATAATGCAGACCAAACATTGTATAAAAATAAAATGAAAAATATAATTAGAGGCTAAATTGAAAAGAATTGAGAAAAGAATAAAAAATAATTTTTTGAAAGAATGAAGAACAAAAATTGATAAAAATTCAAATAAAATTAAATGTTGAGGGATAAAAAATAACTAAAAATGATTGAATCCAACCTTTTCAACTTTCAAATTTATGGCTCATGAGGTTTCATAATATAAAAAAAAACCTGTTCAAAATTCTCAGCACGCCCGGTGATAAACTTGTTAACAACGTGATTCTAGATTTGAAAACAAAAAGAACCAAATTTGACATAAAAAAAAATAAAACCAAATCATAAAGGATGGAATAAAAAAAATTTTCAATTAAAAAAATGATAAGAATAGCTAAAAATAATAATCAAATAATCAAGATCATATTTGATATAAAAATCAAATGTTAATAGAAACTTCTTCAAGACCTAGGTTACGTGACCAAATCTAAGTAAATGGAAATAAAAAAAATGATTGAAAACTGGGCAAAATTTTCCTGGGCAACTAAGAGAACAACGTCTTTTAGTTCATTTTACATGAAAATTATAGGAAAACTATAGCAAAATTTCTAAAGTGCTCTTGCATCTATAGTTAAGAAATATTATTTTAGGGGCATTTAAGTAATTAATTTATAAAAAGATGAAAAACTAGAAAAACCCCTCGAATGACTATGAATTTTTTTTTTCTAAGATATTTAGTAATTAAACTATAGAAAAAAATATGAAAAAAATACTGATTAACTCTCTTTTTTAATGTAATTATTAAAAAGTCCCATTAAAAAAACCTTACCACCCCTAAACTAAGACTGCTTGCATTCACTATTAGTATATAGTATAATAATAATGTCTCAAAGCATGCTGCAAAATGATGGGCCTGGGTCAACATCCCCAAACACGTGAATGATGGGCCTGGGCTCTACATCCCCGACCACGTGACTCACGTCGCAGAGTTCAAGGTAAGGTCTACAAGAAGCACCGCCCCAAATCCTCCGCAGTAGATTGTCAGGAGCTGATATAGCACCGGCCTCAAGTGCTCCATGACTGAGGTAGCTGCCGAACTTGCGGCTAAGTAACCATGAAATCAAGCCCCTTTCACCCCATACAACTCCTATAATTGGGACCTGTAGTTTTGGTAGATAGAAATGCATTTATGTGGAAATTTCTTAGATGATTTAACCAAAATCTCTGAAAAGAGTTCCATGAAATGTGTGCATTACTTACTTGAAAATGTACCATAACCCGAAAAATGTTTTCCGTAATCTTTTATGTCTAATGCAGTTGTAGAAATCTTCACCATGTCAGCTCCAGTGGCTTGTATTCGTGTAACAAGATCGGCAATGGCATTAGCAGTTGGAGTATTGTGAAAATTGTGAGATGAAACAATGACTTTGAATTTATCAGGTTTCTTTCCATCCATGGAATCGGTGAATTCATGAACATTCTGCAAAACAATAAAGGCTAGGAGCTCAGGACCTCCAAAAAGCAGTATCAGATGGTATTTTCCAATGGAAAACTTCTGCACCAGAAACCGGAGTTTATTTGTGGATACCTCAAGCTCAACATCAATAGAGTTAGCTCTCAATTGCATTGCCAAAGTGAGCAAAGGAGACTGTAAAATAAGGATTTGAAGACCTTGGTGAGGATAGAAGTTTGTCAGACAATCGACGACATCAACACCGATTTTCTTAGCATTTCTCATTGGGATCAACAATTAATCGATCGACCATGGTTCCACTTCCCAGTAGTGGTGTACATTGCCATGTAGGACTGCTTTGCACTTCACTAGTACTTATTTGAAGATCAGATGTAGTGAACTAAAAGCAAGCAACCAAAGGTGGAAAATCAGCCAGATGACAGCAGTCAACATGGGAAAGCATTGACACTTGCTGACCAAATTTATTCGAGGAATTGAAAGAAAAACATACAGATAACATTATTAAGTGGAGCCTGGCATGAAAAAATGGAAAACTAATGTTCAGGAAGGCTTCCCATGTTCAAGAAAAGTTAATTGCTATGCTGGTCTTAGGAGTTGAGTTTACAAGGGAGAATTCTCAGCAAAACTGCCCTCAATAACATGTTAAAGAAGAATAAACTCATTCAACCTGAAGTCTTATATTTGAGTTTTGACTCTAAATTTTTAAAAATAGTATATATTTACATCGAATTAGTTTCACACACAAAATTTCTCAAGTTTTGCAAAGTATCTATTCACAGGATCAAATCTTACTAAGAACAGGCAATTTTAGAAAAGATCCAAACGCAATTCAAGAAAATTCGTCCAACCTTATTGTTATTATCCATGACAGAAACCATTTGACAAGCTTGTTCTTGACATTTGCTACTCTAACTTCAAGTATTACACCAAACTTTCTCCGAAATTTGTATGTCTTCCTATATTTTTTATATGCTCTGAGAATGCTACAGATTACATGGACTCGAGTCTTGGGGTATTCATAACGTTTTCCAGTTCATTGAACTCATTCATAAACACAAACTGTGGATCTTGTCAAACTATCATATTTGGTTTTTAATGGTTTTTTAAACCTTTTCTGTTCTGTTAATGTTTTTTCAAAGACAATTTTATCTCCCAGAACACCCCTTTCTTGTTTAACGTTTGGTTTCAGCCTTGAAAATGGAAGCCAGGACTCACTGTTTAGCAGAGGACTGATACATTTAATGTCCTTGCATAATAATCAAGTAACCAGCTGGAGAAGAAATAACTAGTTTTCAAAAATAAATCAGCTTTTATTTATAACCGATATTCGCAATTAAATGATAGTCCGAGATTACACATTACAGCATTCTTTATATGATGCAACACATCAGAATTTGGCTAAAACAATCTCCCGCATGAAGTCCTTCGGAGCTGCAAGCAGAGATGGACAGACAAAAATGAGGTCATTTCAATCATAGATAGAATTTACGAAACTATATATTATACACTAAAGGTTTTCTATTCATTAAACGAGCTTTGAGGAAGAATGACTCTGTGATGGGCTTTATATCTGCGGTGGATAAAAGAATTGTACAAGATCATTAAGGATTGAAGTTGGCAACTTCAGTTAATTAGGATTGCAGGGCTTTGGTTGATAGACAAGTTCTTGCCATTTCAATAATTCAAGTTTGTGAGTAAAACATATCGACTAGAGTATAAATCCGGCTCAATTCCAAGTTTGCATGACAGTTGAAGGATGGTATAGAAGGTGTGAAGTTCTTCAATTGCTAGCAAGTTTATCCGGCCTCAGCGCAGTAGCCTGTAGGCCTTTGGAAGGAATATATAGGAGATAAAATGGAGAAATACAAGGGATGATTACGAAAGCGATAGAAAGGAGAAGTAGGTGAGATACCTTCTCTGCCGGTGAAGAGTTTGAACTGTCCGATGGCCTGTCTGAGGAACATCTCAACTCCACTCACTGTAATTGCTCCAGCAGCATCAGCATCTTTTAATAGTCTGGTTTTTCTTGGTGTGTAAACAGCATCGAACACCAGCTGGTAGTTCCCCAAGGTTTCCTTAAACAAACAAATATAAGGTTTTAATAATGAAAACCAACACGAAATTCTGTTCCTGTTATGAAGTGGAGAGAGTATGAAGCGGAGAGAACCTCGGCCGCGGGAATTCGATCTGTACTCGGATGCATTCCTATCGGTGTTGCATTTGCAAGGATTGCCCCATTCTCAGGCTGGAAATTTGCTAGACTTTCAAAATGTTGAGCTTCACCAGAAACAGCTCGAGCAAGACTCTTTGCTCTCTCTTTTTGGAAAAACATGAGAAAGAGATGAAGAACGTTTTAGGTGCTCTTGAATTTCTTATGTTACCAGTTCATAAGGAACTAATCAAGGAAAAAAGAAGAAAATGACAGTGGATCTACCGAGATCGATGTCGAAAATAATCAAACGGGCTCCTCTACTCTTAGCTCCAACTGCAATTGCTCTTCCAGCACCTCCGGCACCAACTACCACAAACTGTTTCCCAGCCAACGGAGAATTTAAGGATCTGCCATTGACGTATTTCTGACCTGTGATATTCACATGAACAGTGCGTATACATCACTAACCAGATCTGATAAGCTATAACCAAGTATTTACAGTCACTTTCAAAACGTATACAACCTTCTAAAGATACAGAGATGATGAAGTAATGTCAGTACCTCTCAAAGCATCCTCAATTGCAGTTATTGAACCCTCACAGTCTGTATTATAACCTATCAGTTTCCCATCACAGGGCCTCCTTATGATGGTATTAACAGCTCCTATACACTGACAGGCACAAAAATGTTGATTACATTGCAATATATCAGAGCTATAATCAAGAACTGTAACATCAAGTATAATTAATTATAACTGATCACTGTTGTCATCAAGATGAAAAAAATTACAAGATGGTCCTAAACATCAAGCTTCTGTGAAGATGGAAAACAAAAATACCTGTGAAATTACAAAACATCTAAAATGGAAGATTAAATCACCTTAGCCAGTGGATGGACTTCCTCACAAAACTGCACGACAGCTTCCTTGTATGGAAACCCAACACTACAGTTCAGAAAATGAGCGAAATGAGAAACTAAAATAGGAAAGACGATGATCTCAACTAAAAGATTAAACCATTCGGAGGATAATAAGATTTGAACTCGTAATTAATTTTAATTCAAAAATCTTTAAAAAGATTTTATATATCTTATTACGAAGCCAAATGTAACATACAAATAGACGGCACTTCACAATTTCTAGCAATCCTCCTTCCAATTTTATGCAAAATGAATATTGAACCGAGAAAAAACAAGTTCTTCACATGTGTTGTCAAATTAAGCAAAGTTTTATATTAAAATATTGATGCCTTATTAACTTCAAAATGGGCTACAAAATTGCATGTACCGTACCTATAACCAGCGAAGTCAGGGCTTGCGTAGACATCAAAGAACTTCTTGAGATCATCGACAAACATGGGGACATAGATCCCATTAAAATTCACATGTCTCAAGGTAGGATTATGCAACATAGGGCCTTTGCTGTGGCCAACTGGTTTTGAAACAAGACCGAAAACTTTAGTATCTGAATTGATGCAGTCAACCTTGTAGGCTTCTCTAAGGCTGTCTAATGTAGGTAAACCAGGAATTGAATTTCCTTCCATGGATCCATAGACCAAAGCACCACCGAATTTGGGGCACAATAGCTGGCTTATGAGGCCTCTCTCCCCCACCGAGTATGCAACTGCTGGCACCTGCAGGTTACAGAAAAAGCTGAAATTGTATCACGCGAGAAAGTCTGATTCAAAGAAGAACCTTATGTTATGAACATTTTCACTCTCATTTCTAATCTCCACGAACTTTATTTTCTTTTTTGGATTCTCTTTGCCAACCCGATCTCGAATTACAACTTGTTCTTTCCCAAGAAATTTGATCTCTGTGTGCATGTATACATGTCAAACATGCTTTAATTTGATTCATAATCTACAGAGTGATACCACATCTAACTAGTTTATTTTCATCCACTCTGATCTTTTGCCATTTCTATACACCTTCAAGGCATAAAGTTCTTAGCATGATGTCTCATACCTCGCAATGCGAAAGCATATGAAAAATCCTTTCCATTTCTGTAATATCATCTGCATCAGAAACAACTTTGATGATATCTGCTTCAGTAGCTTGCATGGTTGCAACAAGATGGCCGAGACTTTCTTTCGAGGGGGTTGCACCATTCAAGTAAGATGATACGATGAATTTCCCACCATTCTGATGCTTGTTTCTCAGTTCCTCTATCAGCTCAGAGGCAACCTGGATGATGACATGGATGCAAGTCAAATACGAGCCAGAGCTTCACAGAATGTTAACTGTGATGATCAACACTGTCATATTGCTACTTGTGCAAGTTACAGGCATAAACAGTCAACACAAATCACAAATTTCTACTTTTCTTATAGAACTTCACACGTTTTGCATTTTCTACCCAATTCAATCCCGAAAAAGAACTTCATAAACTACCTTGAGCTCCAAATCAATGTAATCAGCTCCCAGATCATTTGCCAAACGAAGTGCTTCCAACCTTCTGTGCTCATCCCCTTCGTACTGCCCCCCTTCCCACTTTGGCCTGGTACAATTATGCTATAATTAACATAAAAGAAATTGAAAGTTTATTTATTTATTTATTAAAGCCTGCATCTAGTGCCATATACACGTATCATCCATAAATTCCAAAGTTACAAGACCTGTTTAGGATTTTAACCTGTACGAAAGCTCAAGCTCAAGCTCGTGTCGTGAGTTAATTAGGTTAATCCATGAGTTGATTAGGTTAATCTATGAGTTGACAGGTGAATTTATTTATTAAAAAAAACAATTAAAAAAATATAATATAAAATTATTTGATCATTAAATTAACTTGTCTAGCCTGCCAGACCAGTTTTATAACTATGCTAAATTCATTTTCTAACTTGATGTTTTTTTTTTGTAAAATCAGTCCATATAAAATCTAGTTTGGGAACATAATTAGAAACAAACACCTCCTCACCATATACAATAATTATGATCCTTTCTTTAAACAACACAAGTATATTTCTTATATCTATATATCCGATTTGGCTGATTTTTTTTTAAAAATATTTTAAAACAAAATCGTTTTAATTTTTAAAATATTTTTATTGAACTAGATTAATCCGTACCATCCATAACCTTAACCTTGCGCCAGATCAACCCGTGTGGAGTTTAATTAACAATGCTTCTATGCCCTCGATTATATCCGTGATGAATCTAATGGTTAGCCAATTTCCTTTCATTTTCTTCTGTTAAACTTCCAGCTTTTTTTTTTTTTCCTTTTTTTTCTTTTTTTCAAAATGACAAAAAAAGAAAAAGAAAGTGAAGGAATCTAAGATTGTCGCGACGCTAACCCACCAGGCACAAACACCCAGCGTATGAGCTCCGCTAGCGAGCCTTGCATATGGGTCTCATTATAATGTGGGCTCCATTATCAACAACAACGAGATTTACATGAGCCATTATTTTTTAAAGTTTTTTTTAAATATTAAAATAATATATATTTTTTATTTTTTTTATTAACATATCAATAAAAAAAAATTTAAATTCTTGGCAAACATGCAACGAGTCAAGTTGCCAAACATGATGCAGCACTTAAAGGTTGTTTTTGTTTGTGCAGCCGGTTGTGTGTTTTTAAAATTTTGAATTTTTTTTTTTAAAATTAATTTTTTTTTATGATTTTGGATTATATGAATATGATAATGTTAAAAATAAAATTTTAAAAATAATAATAATAAAATATTATTTTAATATATTTTTAAACCAAAAAATACTTTAAAAAATAATAAAAACTACAATATACATGCAAAGTCTTGGTCTTAGAATAAAGGAAGACAGGAAAGTTAAAAAGAGAGAGTTAAATTACATTTTTTGCCATTATCAAATGTTCCACTCCTATCTGAATAATATAAAATTTGAAAGTTATCCATATAGTTTTTAAGAGTTTCAATACTATCCTCCCCTGCTTATGAACTAATTAAAAGCTAATATCTTCACACTTTATTTTATTTTTTCTTACTTTTGACCCATCTATACTCAAAAACCAAATTTTAAAAAACAGGCTATTTAGTGATTAGGAGTAACATTGGACCTTTTTGAAATCTAGAAGGATAAGATTATAAGATTTTAAAACATAAGGGCTGAAATAGAACATTCATGAATCTACAGGGATACAATTTGAAGTTCACCTAAAAACGTGGGAAGAGGAGAAAGGTTTGAGGAGACTGGGGACCTACTCCTCCTACGCAAGATCCTTGCGCCTTGCCCACATAAAATCAATTCATTTAATGGTTGAGAATTTGTTATTATTTTTTAAAATATTTTTTATTTTAAAAAATATTTTAATAATATTTTTTTATTTTTAAAAAATTATTTTTAAAATTAATACATTAAAATAATTTAAAAATATTAAAAATATATTAATTTAAAAAATAAAAAAATTCAAAATTTTTTTAAAAATGCTTTCCAAATATACTACCAAATACCCTCTAAAACTTTTCATGGGAGACGTATTCCATTCAGAGCCGTCTCCTTCTCTTCGATCACTACTAATTTTTCTCTTTGAACCCTAGTAATTCAAAAATTGACCATATGGGATCGCGACTAATCTAAAGGAAAAAAGAAAAAAGAAGTTACCTGTAGACAATGATCACCGGCAATGGCTTGTTTCTGATGATGGTTTCCAGGTCTTGGCTAGGCTGGAACTCGTTAATGCAGTCCAACCTGACCTCCACAACATCAGCACCTTGTGCCTTTGCACTATGCATGTCGATCACCATTTGCTCAACAGATTCAGCCATTAATGGAGCACAAACCATTACAGAATTTGTCAGGACTCCAACACTCCCCATCAGGCCAAAAAGATGAAGAAACCAGTGATTTTTGAGACGGAAAAGTGCAGTGACTCGCAAAGGATTGCTGCGTGTTTGCAGGGTATGATATAGAAGGCAAGATCGACGCTTTCTTGGACTCTAAGTTTAAGAAAAACTAAACAAAATAGAAAAAAAGAATGAAAGGAGATCAAAATGAAGAGAATATAAAAGAGACCCAGCAATCCAAATGGAACAAGCTCATGCCAATCAATGCTTTGTTTTTCTCCAGAGGGATTAGGGTGTTTATATATATAGCCAAGAAAATAGCAGATAAGGTTTGGTGAGTTTTGCCACGGCCTCCAGTTGAAGCAAGTTCTAGGAAAATAAAATAAAAATCCGACACTGAAGCTGTTTCTTGCATTTTCCCTGCATTGATTTATTCAAGTGTATTTATTTTTTAAAAGCGTGATTACAACAAAATTAATTGTAAGAAATAATTAACCACAATTTTTATTTTATTTTTTAATTTTCAGAATCATGGTTTTAGCTCGAGAGAGAACTATATATTATCTATTCTACAGACAGTTTTAAAATAAAAATAATAAAAGACATATCTATTATTATTATTATTATTATTATTATTATTATTATCGTCTGTGATTTTTCTGTCTTGAACGTTAGAAAAAAAGTTGACCGATGGAGTTGTTGAGTTTTTTTTTTTTTATTCTCCAATCATGATTTTTGGGTCTTTCTTAGATTAGGTTTAATGGTGAGAGAGTTTGGTTAGGTGACTTTTGAGCTTAGTTTGAGTGTGTCGTCAATAAAAGTCCAAGGAATACGTTAGTCGTATGCCATTTTGCTTCTTGCTAGCCACCAACAAATCTTGCCTCCATGTAAGCCTGCCTGGTTACGTTTTTTTTTTCTTTCAAAAAAACAAAAAAAGGTTAGGTTTGGTTATTAGTGGGTTCGTGGTAGGTGAGGGAGGGAGGGAGGGATGGATGGATGCTGACATTACTCACTCGTAATGTCTTATATAGCACTTCAATTTAATTAACAATTCTGTTCTCCATCTCTTATCAAGTTGTTATTGGATTCTATCTTCTGAATTTTAGCTTTATTTATATAGAAAATGATTTTTTTAAAATCTATTTATAGTATTAAATTGTGATATAATAAAAAAATTTAGATAATTATTTTTTATTTTGTCTTTTATTTCTTGGTTTCTCTGTTGTGGTAGATCAGCATTAGATTTTATTTTTATTTTTATGTATTCTCTTTCTCTGTTCTCTAAGTTAGTTCTTTTCTTTTTTAGACTTGTCCCTATATATTGCTTTCCTTTTTTCAATATATAAGAATAATTTGTTTGTATTTTGTCTAGGATATGGATATAAGAACACTATTATATATTATTATCTTCAAAGACCATGTCCTTTTCTCAATCTTTTAGTTCTTATTTACGCTGCCTTGCTTCCCAAAAAGAAGATAGAATCTTATAGATTCAAGAATTGTTATGATTTTGCTTCAAAGGATGTGGTTTTTTATAACTACTATAATTGAGTAATATTGAATGCTAAAAAAATCCAAAAAATATATGAACTATCATACCATAATTTTAAACTAGAACAACTCAGTATTTGTAAGCATTTTTAAAAGAATTATTTGCCGTATTTTATTAACATTTAGTAAGAGTATAAAATAGCTAATTAATTGAGAGTTTATTAGTATGTTGTAGACCTAATTAAGATAAAAAATAAAATAAAATAAAATAGATTGAGGATCCAATCGAGACTGTACTTAAAGGCTGGGGACATCTATGAAGTTTTCTATTCACGAAGGACAGGGAGGAGGTGTTTCCACGTCACGCTTAGTTTGAGTATACGACTTACGTGCATAATTTTTTATTTAAAGATGAATCTAGTCCACCATCTAATATTATTGAATTTCCCATTTGATTATGATTTTAATTATTTTACTTTATAATTATCAGAATAAAATCTCATCCCATAATTATAATTGCGATATTAAATGTGAAGATACTTAAAATATATCTAAATATAATTTATTAACTTAATTAATGACTCGAATAATTAAATTCAGTGAGTTATGAGAAATTCATTGGTTGGTCAATAATTCTAAATAATGAATTAACTTCATTTAATAATTTTTGTATGTATTTGTGGGGGGATGAACCGTGGCAGGGAGATTTAGGTTGCTGAAATATCAATTCAGCAGGGCAGTGGACCGTTCAGTCTCGTGCTTTGAAGTTTAATATGGTGGCATCGTTTTCATGGTGGTTAAAATGTCAGCAGCTTCGTACTAGATTGTTTTTTATCTTGTTAATTCATAAGTTAATTTTGTATTGCTCACCTTGTTAATCTCTATTTTTTTATTCTATTATTATTATTATTATTATTATTATTATTAGAAGTTTGAATTTAAGAGACTAAAGTAATTGACATTATTGTTAAAAAACTATCTTAACCTAAAAATTTAAATTAGTTGATGTGATTTCAAGATATAATTATATTATTTTCTAACACATCCTCTCAATGAAAATCATTTAGGCTTAAAACTTGTACATATTTACTATCTTATGTTTTATTTTATAGAATGAAGATGATGAAATTTAAACTTATAATTGTTTAGTTAATAAGGCTTCGATACAATGTTAACAAACTATATCAACTAAAAAATTTAAGTTATTTGACAAGGTTTAATATATAATTCATATTATTTTTTAATATTTTAAAAAAATTACACCTTTTATTTACTAAATGATAATGCCAAAAAACATATATATAATAAAACTAGTTGGGGAGACAACCGATCCCATGTTTTGTTTGTTTCTCTTCTCTCTCTTTTTTTTTTTTCCCTTTAACATGTACCTTTTCTTTCTCTTTCTCTTATATACATCATCTTTCTCTCTCATATTAGTTTGTTTGTTTGAGAATGTGGTTGCGGTTATTTTTTAAAATTTTTTTTTTTATAAAAATGTATCAAAATAATAATTTTTTTTTAAAAAAATTATTTTTGACATTAACATATCAAAATGATCTAAGAACATCAAAAAATATTAATATAAAATAAAAAAATAAAAAAATTTAAATTATTTTTAAAATATTTTTAAAACGTAAAAACAAATAAAGTTGAGTCATGAACACTTTTTTTCTCCTCTTCTCCCGGTCTCTCTCTTGCTCATACTAGAAGGCATGCACTTCAATCTATTTGCTCTCAAAATATCTTTGTCAAGCACTCACAATTTTTTTTTTTTTTTTTTTTTTCATGTAGAGCTTATACTATTTTTCTATCCTTTATTATTTATGGTTCACACTTCTTTACATCCCTTTCTATACATCACATTACTATTCTTCACAATCCAACTTCTTCTTTACATCCCAATCTATAAATCACATCAAGTAACTGCAACACTATTCTTCACAATCCTAAAAATAAGCTTTTATAATTAAGGTTTATAAATACTTTAATTATGAGATAAACATTCAAGTAGCTAGAAACAAATACAAGTTATTTCAGACTAACTCAAGCTACTCAACGCAAGAGCTTCGCACAAACAGAAGCTCATCCAAGAACTTCATACAAATTAGTAGACAAAACATACATTTTCTCTTATATTCTCTTACCATTTTCTCTTTACTATACATTATTTCCTCTCTTATAATTATTGGCTTAAACATTAAAGGTTTCTTGTTTCTATATGGGGCTTGTTTTGCAAAAAACACCAGGCCTAGAAAGAAAAGTCCGTAATCACCATAGTCTACAACGCAATTTCGAAAAGCTTATTTCTATTTGAAGTTCTCATGAATTAATCACTACAAAAATCTAGAATATTTTCCAATGACATAAAAAGATGAAAAAAAAAGAAAGGAAAGAAAAAGGAAATCAATGCATGTGATTTCATGATATTGAATTAAATGAATTCACAATTTTCACGCTGTTTAAACTTTATTGAGTAAAATTGAATATTTATTTATTTATTTAAAAGCAAAAGAGATTCACCCCATAGAGAGATCTCTAGCATTGGAATTAGAGAAAAAAGGAGAACGGGTGAAAAACCAAAATGATTTCAATATTTCGAGCATGAGGATCGATTCTTGAATCCATATCTTTATTTATTTCATGTATTTCCTTCTTGAAAATGGGATCAATGCTTCTATTTTAGTACACAGCTTGCTGTTTGAGACAGGATGAGAAGTTCTGTGTAGGACCATGCTGCATCACTAATCACTTGCTGCTTGTCTTTCTAACAAGACTTCTTCCTCCTCCTTAATCCATAACCAGTCACACTTTCTCGACAACTTCAAAATTCATGGAGATAAATTACTAATCACAGCAAGATTTTCTCTGGTTTTTAAAATACAGGTTGCTATTTATGTCAGGTATGCGTTGCTCAAAAACTCCTAGTCATCATTCATGGCTTTATTGTTAATTTCTCCTAAAAATTAACATGAAAAGGGTGGTTTTTTTGGGCTTTTCCTCCTCTGTTCTTCCTTCTTGTTCACGTTCAGGATTCTTTGCTCAACATTTCGCTTTTTCTCGCTGACAGTCGATGGTTTTGTTATTGGTTTAGATCTTCGGTTTTTTTAAAAAATTGATTACATAAAACAATTAGTTGTCTGATCCTCTATGTGTGAAAGCAGATAGCTCTTGATGTGAAAAAAATGATTTTGATGTAACTCAAAGGCTTTTAGAAGCTCAAGATCTATACTTTATCAGCCCAGAATCCATAATCCAAGTGACTTGGTTTTTTCAATGTCCCAAAGAAAAGCACTTATCATGTGTTTGTCGATTCACTCAGCTGTTATCTCATATTCTTACTCATAATCTTTTTTTTTTTTTTTTGGTATATTAACAGGATGAAGAAGCTGAGACCAAGCTATATGGATTGTAATTTTATACTGTGATAATAATTATTTTTTAAAATATTTTTATTTAAAAACATATTAAAATAATATATATATATATATTTTTTAAATTTATTTTCAACCTAGCATATCAAAACAATATAAAAATATATATAAAAAATTAATTTAAAATAAAATTATTTTTTAAATTAAAAAAAAAACAATTTTAAAATACAAAAACATACATAAAAGCCGTCAAATTTGACATTCTGACAACCTCTTTAGTTTGAAAACAATCTGCCAATCTAGTTGGCTACGAATAGAATTTTAGTTTAGTCACATTTAATAGCAAAATCCTTCTTGTCAGTGATAAAACCCTATATTTCATTGAGAACTCACAAACAAAAATGCTGAAAAGCTAAAAAGAAAAAAGAAAAAAAATCTGTGAAATTGCCTTTAAATGTGGTTCAAGCTTCTAGCAGAGAGGTAAATCTCCGAGCTGGGAACAGATATACTGCCTCTTTCAACATCTGAAGGGTTTAGTTGGACAGTTGGTATTGCTGACTCTCCATGGTAAGCTGGTTAAGCACCTCCGTAATTCCTTCATTTCAAAATTCCCAATTCCCCAAGCTTGATCATTTCCTCCATGAACTCCATTTTCTTCCATATCTCACTTCTTGGATATACTGCCTCTCACATCTCTTTGACGGGAAGATGACCAGCGCAGCAAGAATAGCGGTTCTTGGATAAGGAAATCTATAATTATTCTCTAGATCAAAACAGACCAAAATACTTCAACTGGTGGAGCCTGACTTCTACATAGAACTGAAATTTCAATGCTGCAGATGTTACGACTCAGCAGGTTGATGGTTGCATTACTGACAGTACAATTGCTGTGCTCAAACATGAAAAAGTGTCTCAAAGTATTCATAAGCATGAAACTTTAAATAACCACTGTAAGGATTAGTTTCCTGCAGCAAATCACAGAGCATTTTTGATCTCCTGTCATAAAGATTATAGGACATTGCTCTACCATCCACAGCAAACACAATCGTCGACTCATCTTCCTTTTCAGCCCGGATAAGGCTCAAAACTGACAACGGGCATCGATTGGCTGACACTCTTCTCATAGAATGAAGATCCAGATGATACTTTATAAACCATCCTGAATAATCCTCTTTCAGCTCCCAAATATCAAATTCTAAGACTAAACGGCTGATGCCAACGCCCATATGCAAATGGCCTCGAGAACCACCAAAGTACGTAATGTCTAGTTTACCTCTCGGAGGCATTGGCAGAATATTCACGCTCTCACTAGAAACATCAAAATATTGCGAGTTCTCTTCAAGACTGCACCAGTGAATAGCATCATTGCAAAAAACCCACTCATGAATCTTCAAAGGAGGAGGATTTACGAAAGGAATTTGATTTAAACCCCAGGACCCAGTCTCCGACGAATACACATCAATTTGATATTCACCAGAAACAACTTGGTAGAAACAAACAACCTTATAGTTGAATGATTTTAATGGATCAAAAGCCAAACAAAGAAGAGGAGGATGAGGAAACTTGTCAAATTTGTGAACAGGGTGAGAAATCCTCTTGAAATGATTGGTGGTGGGATTGCAAATAAAAAACCAGTACCCCAAATCAGTTGAGTCTAAACAAGTGGAAGAGCAGAGAAGCAACCCATTACAGGACTGATCAATACAGAATCCAGGAATATTTAGATGGTCCAAGAAGGGCATAGTGATTGGCATAGGCTCATTTTTTAAAGGGACAATCAGCTGAGGGCTGGAAGCCAAGTAGTTGAGCAGGAAGAGAGCAGAGGGTGCTGTTGGTGGTTGGTGGTGAGTATGAGAGGCACAGAATTTAGGGTCTGAAATTAAAGAAATCCATTGCTTTGACACGCACTTGAACTTAAGGAGTGGTTTTACCGGTACACGGAGCAAGATTTCAGTAACGAGGTCTAGGTTGTTCCCTATTACTTCTGCTGATGAAGAAGGCACATAGCAAGATCGTTTTAACTTGCCGTCTCTCATCATGATGGATTGATGGCTAAATCCAGATAACAAAACTAATTGATTGATGGGTTTTGATCTTCAAAGAAAGTCAAGGCTTCTACACAATCTATAGCATCATAATCAGCATTAAAATTTACTGACAGCTACAGAAATGGGAAATCAAACAAATTATACTTAGCCGCTTAAGCTTCCATGAGCAGTGAAGACTTGAAGCCCTTGGAAGAATGGCGTGCTCTGCTGCTTTTCGCTGTCGTGTTGCTGTTCTCTTTGGTCGTGGACCCAAACAAGGAGTCCTCTATTGTGTCTTGTGTCTTTTCTACACCTACCCATCTCCAGTCAGTGCTTGTCGTTTTGTCATGTTTCAGCACTGTAACAAGGAGGAGGAGAAGCATGATGGGCTAGAAGCCCATATCTCAGAACAGATCTCGGCCTCATATGGCCCACTTACAATAAATTTAGTAGCAGTGGACTTGCACTAGCCTGCTTTGAAAAATAAGCCCCGGACACTGGTGATAATAGCCCAATATACAAGAACCCTTAGCCATTTCCTCCTCCTGTGGTCCTAGTCCGAAGATCCGGTTTAGAAATTAATCTGAAAAAAGGTTGGAAAATCGGATTATTTTGTGGGTTTGAAATTATACTACAGGTGATTTTCGAAATATATATATATTTTTAAATAATAATTTTTCATATTTTTTCTTTATTTTTAGATCAAAACTATAGCAAAAACATATTTTTCAAATTAAAAATACTTTTAAAATAATTGAGATTTTCGTAGTGAGTTTTGCCTACACAAATTATATAGAGTTGGATTAATTATTTTGTTTTTTTTATTGAATATTAAAATTATTAATTTGATCCTAGAATAAAAAAAATATAATGCCTATTAGATTATTTGATAATTTAGATGAACTAGGTTTGATTTTTTTTTAAAATCTTTTGTTCATTGTTAATTTTTTGTTATTATTTTTTTTATTCATATTATTTAAATTATTAATTATACCAATGACTCAAGTCTATATTTAAATTATTAATTTGATCTCAGGTTTGATTATTGATTTTTTATTTATTTATATTTTTAAAAAAAATCTTTTGTTCATAATTATCAGCATCAAAAGACACCACTGATGTCAGTTCATCATTGTACCAGTGAATAACACCATTACAAAAAAACCCCATGCAAAATCAGATTTGGCAGTGGCTGCTCAGTTGGTCATCATGGCTACACAATCCAGGACTCGGTCTCTGATTAATGTATATTTATCTGATTTCTAGTTCTCGTTTTTATAGAGTCACCAAAAAGGACCTTGTAATGAGGCCATTTTAAAGGATCAAAGGCCAAACCCAAGAAACAGATGATGACAGCCACCAAGTTTCTTGACAAGCCACTGAGTTTCAAAGTATTCATGTTCATTTTTTTAAAAAATATTTGTTTCTGTAAAATCTATACATAACACTTATACATGGCTTCTCGATGAGAATTTTAACATGGTGTATTATAACTGTAGTTTAAAAAAAGCTAATTCAGACGAATCGAGGAAAACTTGCAAATTTATCGAATGATCCGATATTGAAACTGCATGTTAAAACATGGTTGGAACAGGGGTTCCAAAGAACACAATACAACAACTAATTAAGGTACAATTTTTAGAACCAGCTAATTGCTGCAATACAAATCATGTCAATGATGATCAGTCCTCAACATATGATCAACGACTTTGGAAAGCTTGAATACAATATTTGCAAGAAGAAATAATGATACATGTCCAAATAATATATGAGCAAAGAAAGTTAGGCGTTTCTCATCTCAGGCATGGTTGCTCTCTTGTTGCTGCTGTGGATATTGATCACCAATCCCTTGACTTGTTTGGTCGTGGATGTTGATCTTGCTCCCATCGGCACTTAGTGATCCCTGAGTATTCTTATTGGCACCGTCAACTTGTCCTTAACGATCCAAGAAAATTAAACGAGTTGTAACTCAACTGATATAATCAATTAATGTCATAGAGAGATATTAATTTGATTCAAACTCTTTTTATTAAAAAAAAAATACTTGTAATACTGTCAAAGTATACCACATTATAGATAATATTCTGCTTGCTAACCTGCAGTTATTGCAGCAATGGCTGCTGTTTTTCTCTTGTGGTGCACTATAAACCCCACAATAGCCCAGAAAATGCAGAAAACTGGAATGACGGTTCCAAGTATAATGGGAAGCTTGTTTCTCCTTTTGCTTCTAGTAATTGGATGACAGGGTATGTTGTTGGCATCTATCCATTCTAAAACATTTTCATCCACGTAAAATCTGGATCCTTCACAATCAACTTCAACTAGAAATTCCAAGCATACAATCTGAAATGGTTAGACATAAACTCGAAGTGGGGGTCTCTAGAAACATAAAAGAAAGGAAAAAGGTAAGATCTTGGCGCTCAAAGCTTACTGCTTTTGCTGCTAATTGAAGGAGTTGAGGTGCTGCTAGTAATTGGCTGACAGGAAATGCCGTTGGCATACATCCATTGCATCAATACTTCATTGTTGTAATCGGATGCTTGACAGTAAACGGTAACTAGAAATTTTAGGCAAAGAATTAATTTGAAATAGTTAGACGCAAGATCTTAGAAAGTGGGCATCGATCTACGTATTGAAACAGAAAAAAACGAAATAAATAAATAAAATATCACCTTGTGCATCTACATTTGTCGAGAAAACGAAGAAAGCCAGGACGAGGAACACCAGGCAACTAGCCATTATCGACACTAACAGAGGTAGCACAAAGAAATGGCTCTGCCTTCTGTATTATATACTGGTTGCAGGCAGTGCTTGCGGGGCTCGGAGATTAATAATTTTATGTAGTCTTTACTATTTACGAATTTGAGAAATTATTACTTATCGGTAAAAAGTTTATTAGGGTTGCATTTGGTTAATATTTTAATATAGAATAAAATAAATGATATTATGTTTAGTTGAAAAAATAAAAATAAAATTTAAAATAAATGTTCTCGTGTCGGTCTTGACATGAATTCTTTTTATTATTTATATCTTTTCTATTTCAAAATTCCTACAATGTATCCACCATCCTTTGTGATATATTATATTATATCAATTGATATAATTTAATTATGTATATATAAACAATCTCAACTATGTATTTCTCCTATTATTATATCCATATATGTGAACAATAAAACTCTATGTGAATTCATCATCCAAATGCAATGTATAATTATTTCATTTTCTCTAGAATTAATACTTATCCTATATTTTTTAAGAAATAAATATTTTTTTGCAATGTTTGACTTTTCTGCCCTCTTGATATTTGTTAATTTCCTTGAATCTTTACAGCTAAAAGTGGGGAATTAATTGATAGACATGCACTATAACAAGGAAGTCAAGGAGTTGACAATGAATATATAGGAGATTAGGCAAATTATTTATGTAAATTATAACTTAGTGCTTGTAGTTTAATTAAAATAATTGATTGACTTTTATAGTTTTAGAAACTGTATATTTAATCCATACGTTTTAAAAGTTTCATGTTCTTTTTTTAGTTTATTTTCTTTCTTTCTTGAAAATAAAATAAATAAAATAGGATTAGATAAGATGGAAAATTTTTGACAGCAAAAGGTCTTTTATGAAAAAAATTAAAAAATTACTAAATGCGGATGGTAAAAATTTATCAAAGTTCTATTTAATTATTTCTACACTACAAGGACTAATTAATTAGTTTAAAACTACAAGGGCTAAGTAAAAATGATTGATACATTCCTTTATTTGTTAGGTAGCCATAATATAGGCGTATGAAGAGTATACAATATCAAAGTAAATGGTGACATCACAATCCAAAAAAAAAAAAATTCATAATAATGACATGGTCAAAAGAAAAGAAGTCAACACTGCATGGTTATAAAGTAAAAACAAGTTGATAATTGAATCACGGCTAAATGATTAGATTCATCATTAGATAAAAAATCCCTATTCAATATCGATTTGGTAAATATTCGTGTATCTATATTTTCCTTTTCAATCCTTTCATTGCAATTTAACTAAATTGGAAATGACATTGTAATAGAGAAATAGGACAAGTAATGATAATATTATTACCTGGTTTAACTTGTTTTTTAAAATATTTTTAATTATTTTACTTGAAAAAATATTAAATAATTATTTTTAAATTTTTTTTATGATTTTAATATATTAATGTCAAAAATAAAAAAAAATTCTGAAAAAAAAATCATTTTAATACACTTTAAATTAAAAAATATTTTTATAAAAACAT
Source organism: Populus alba (assembly GCF_005239225.2). NCBI lineage: Eukaryota > Viridiplantae > Streptophyta > Magnoliopsida > Malpighiales > Salicaceae > Populus > Populus alba. Next base: position 3,250,324 of record NC_133288.1, read on the forward strand.
CTTACATCATATTATCAAACACACACTAGCTATAAGAGTGAAAGAAAAGTAAATAATAATGACTTAGAGTTTAAAAGATTATATTTAATTAATTAAAATTAAAAATACACCAAGATAATAATAAAATGATTTATTTTTTAAAGATCGATGAAATGTTGGGTTGAAATAGTGGGGTTTTTCCCCATTGAATTTCTAGAGAAAACAAGGTTTATGCTAAAAAAACAAATAATTAAGATTCATATATAATTATATATAGTACTCTTCGACATCACCCCTTCATATAATACAATGTAACAATATACACTGATGGATATGAACTAAATTGAGGCTTCCTTGTAAAATGGAGGTCAACTTGGAAATTTGTAGAATGAGAAATTTTGAAACTCTTATCTAAAAAATGGCTTGTGAAGAAATTAAATAACTATACAAATATAGTACATTTTTATTTACCAACAATTGCTGTATAAAAATGTAATGCCACTGTCAGCTTTCGAAGGAGACATGGTATTTTACTTTAGGAAACTTGGATACTATATTTTCATGGAGAATGATATGCCCAAAGAATATTTGAGGAAGAATGTTAAATGTTTTTCTCTATCATTTATGGTTGCTTTTGATGTTTGTGCATCCAATTAATTATCATTCCTTGCCGTTGTTGTTAAGATCCTAATGAGGAGTCATGTGCCTTGCTCCTAAAACCATTAATTAAACTTTAATGAGCTTCGTTTTATCTTCAAGGTTGTCGCTATTTCACTATATGAAACATCTTTATTATCTAAAGTATTTGCAATGCATCATTGAGGTTTTAATGAGTCAGTGTTGTTCTTTATATCCTTTTTATACTAGTAGTCCTTTTTATAATGTCATTTCCTATTACAACTTTAGCATTTCATAGTCTTTTTATTTCTTGATTTGGACCATTCTTGGCTTTGACTCCCACTAAAGCTATGCCCTGTTGATCTTTCTCTTGATATCAATAATACCTCTGCTTAGTGTGAATTGTTAATTTGTTTTCTTTGTTCTTGCGCCTATTTTCTTCTTTCAAAATAGTAGTTGCAACATCGTTGGAGACTAGATAGTCTATGAGGATGTTATTATCCAGGTTTATAATGGGATGATCATATAAATCGGGAAGACTTTGAAGTAAAAGCTTTGGGCATTCATTTTCCTTTATTTGCTTACCCAACACAATGAGTTATGAAAATAAAGTTCTTATAGTATTGATATGCTTAGTCACTATTGTGGTTTCTATTATTCGTAAGGTGTAAAGTCTTCTTTTTTAAAAAATATTATTATGCATAGACTTAAACTCATATAACTTTGTTAGAGTATCCAAATCTTCCTTATAGTTTTTTCTCCACTACACTTGATAATACATTATCATCTAATGCTAAATGTGTGTTAGCAATAACATTGCCATCCATCTCAATCCATTTAGCATTATCAGTGATCTCCGATGGTCTTTCTCTAATTGTTGCTAGATAATTGTCTTTCCTTAAAACCGTCTTCATTCTTATTTTTCATAATGAGAAATTATTTCTCTTGAACCTTTCAATTTCGTATTTTGCTGCTATTTTATTTATTATAATATGTTCAACTATCATTATTTATTAGTAGGAGACCAATTGAGAATCTCTCTACTAATAGAAACAACTATACTTTCTCACAAATACCTCATAAATTTATGGGATTTCTTTCCCTCACTTTACTTCTATGTCTCTCTTGTCTTTTATCTCCTATGTATTACATAAAAGACTTGAGATGTAGGTTGAGGTAGGGGTAATCATTCTCGGTTTGGTTTTTTTAAAAAAAACAACTAAACCGATTAAAAAAAAAAACCAAAACTGGTTCAAACTGGTTTGACTTGGTTTTGGCTTGATTTTTTTAGTTTGGCTTGGGTTTTTTTGGTTTTAGGCTTATAAAATCGAAACCGAACTGATCGGTTTTTTTAAAATTCTAATTGGTTTTTTTTTACGGTTCGGTTATTTGAATTATTTTTTTTTTTTCAGTTTTTTCGGTTTAATTAATTTTTCAGTTTCTTTGCTTGCCCTTATGCTGGGGATCCAAGCCTTCCTCTCAATTTTCTAAGTTAGGCACCAAATATATTTATGATAGAAGCATTTAATGACTTTTATTTAAGTTAATAGATGCAGCTGCAAGTACTGCTCTATGATTGTTTGGTTATGTTGGCCTATTGACAGCATTAGATTGTCCTGAAGAACCCAAGAAAAAAGCCTTAAAATGTAATATAAATTTAAATTAGAAACCAAATTGAGAATTTTTAATTGAAAAATACTCTTCCTTTTGTTTTCAAGTCAAAGAGTTAATTAATTATGATTAATTTTCAGCATATATATGATGTTTTTTTTAGATGACATGTGTAATAATAATTTTTTATATATAAAAACACAGCAAACCAAATTAATATAGTAGAAAAACATAAATAACAAGAATAAATAATAGGTGCAAATAATAGATCAAGTTCCAAATTCTACGACAATTCCACTTCCCCTCAATTTTTATGCCTTTAGTGAGCTTAATATTTTGCATAATTGCAATGACCTTTTTTCATGTTTAAAAAAGATCTTTTTAGATATGATGAGGGAAAATTTCATATATATATCGATCATATTTGTATTATTAACTTAAGTCTAAGTCTTGACAAAACATATATATATATATATATATATATATATATATATATATATATATATATATATGTTTTGTCAAGACTTAGACTTAAGTTAATAATACAAATATGATCGATTTGGGATACCTTATGAGTTCATGATCAGTTAAATCTTTAAATTAATGATATAAAGAGCCATTTTCAAGCTTTTAACTTATATATATGGCCCCCTGAATTTTGATATATTTCATACAAAGAGGTCAGGTCTATGATTTGATTTCTCTTGAGATAGCTAAGATTATCATTAGTAGAAATTAAGGGCTTAAAAAATGCCAACTAATGACGTGCTCTGAGGACGCGGATTTTCCTGGAACCTCGTCGTTTTTGCGTTGTTGACATTGACTTCACTGCCCACTGGCTTATATATTTCCTCGAATCTTACAGGGAAAACTGGAAATTGCTGCCATGTTCAACAAGGAAGTCGACGAGTTGACATTATACATACAATAATACCTTTGATGGATGAAGGAAGAGGACACGCACATTCTCTCTCTCTATGTATATAGAAACGAGGGCTTCAAAGTTTAAAGGCTTAAATTATTAGAAAACAAATACGTTGATCAAGCCCTAGTCACTGCATAAATATGACTAGAAATTGATTTTTTTTAAAAAAAAAAAAAAAGCTTCATTGAAGAACACTATTACATACACACTCATATTTTTATTTTGTAATACATTATACATGCAAAATCATTATTTCAAAACACAATAAATGTTCTTGAAGTAATGTCCTTCGGACATTTCTTGGCATCACCCACCTGATGATGCCCCTAGGTTCCTAATATCTGACCTTCTACTCTGGGAAACAATGGACAATACATCGACCGGGGAATTTAATATGCCGGAAGTTTTGAGGAGAGAGTTGATTGTTTTCCGGCTGGTTGCTTTTTCATTGCTGTGGAATCGATTGATCACCATTCTCTGACGTTGTTTGGTCTTGGATGTTGACCCTGATCTCATTTATCACAGCTTCACCAACTTGACCCATCATCGTGTTGGCAACACTAGGCCCGTTGGCACCTCCAGTTTTTCCTTAACGACCCAAGAAAAGAAGAAATTAAACAAGTGTTACGAAAATTAAAATAAATTTGTTCAGGTTATATCATATTATAAATTGTTTTCTGCTTGCTAACCTGCTGTGATTGCGGCTATGGCTGCTGTTCTTCTCTTGTGATGCACTAAAAATCCCACAATCGCCCAGAAAAATACGAAGATCGGAATTGTGGTTCCGAGTATCACTGGAAGCTTATTACTCTTTTTTCTGCCTCCTGATGGAGTTGATGTAATGATAGTGCCATCAGTACTAGTTGGCTGACAGGATTTGCCGGAGACACACAAGTCTGGATTGCCTGATGCCCTGTAATTTCCCAGCACATTATGCACGTGAGTTAATCATCGAAGTAGAAACTACATCCTGAAAATTAACGAGGCATAAGCGATTAATTTCAGTAAATTAAACTGCCGTTGCATAGGTACTTACACAAATTTCAACTTCTTATTGCTTGATATTGATTGAGGTATTGGTCCACTGAAGGAATTATCTGCCAAATTCCTAGATTGAAGAAAAAAGGGAAAAAAGGTTGTGTTATTTTGTCGAAAATGCAAAACCCTTTCGAAATTTGCTTGTCAAGGGCACGCTGTATCCCCAGGACAGAGTATTCTGTAAGCACTTCTGTCTCAGGGAAAGCATGCCAGGAGTTCTGACGAGAGCATTTATAAGAACTAAGAGCTTATGTGGGAAAATCTTACAGATCTTTGAGGTTAGGTAAGGCGCCAAGAAAATCCTGAATCGGTCCAGTTATGCTGTTATTGTGCAAATCGCTGAAATCCAATAGGAAAACAAAAGGCTAGCAATGTGTTAGAAACCAAGAAAATATCTGAAATTAGTCAACTCATTTACAGTTTACTTAATGATTGATATTTCACTTACATTGTCACAAGGGCATCCATGGAACTAAAATCTGGAAGTGGCCCTGAAAGATCCAAGCTACTAAGGTCCCTGAAAGACCCAAAAACATCAGGAACACAAGTAAGTTTCAGCTGAACAAAGAAAATATTTAAGAGGAAGTTTAATATTTCCTGATGAGAGCAGGAAAAGATGATTTACAATGCTGTTACGCGAGGGATGTCATCGTTGCTACAACTAATCCTTTCCCATGTGTATGGAGAAGGGAGACATGGATCGCCAGACCAGTATTCTTGTAATACACTAAATGTGTTTTGGAGTTCACCTAAACCTTCCACTGGCAAATTAAACATTGAAGTTATCTGTCAGTGTATTTTTGCAGAAATTCAAGTATTAATTGTATGCTAATTATCAAGTGAGCTTAGCTATAGAGTGTAAAAAAGAATATGCATACCATCTTTACTATTGGTTCCATCTGTCAGGCGATCACTAACGTAAAAGACTTCCATGGCATTGATAAGTGGAGGAAGTGTAGAATCAGTGGTGGAAACCAAAGAAATTGAGGTGTTTGCCGAAGCAGTGAAGTTAGCAGACATTTCCTTCGCTGCTCCATAAGGTGGGATTATGGGCTCTGATGATTTCATGTTATCGATGTAAGCGATGAAGGATCTTTTCTGAGTGGTATCCAGCTCGGTCACTTCAGAGAAATACAAGTTCATGTAGACTGAAACATCTTGATCCGGAAAACCAGGGTTCAAAGTGATAGAACCAGACGTGTTAGAGGTTGTAATAGCGTTCTGCAGGACTTCTGGTGGAGGATTATCCGGTGCATTAGCAACATCGATGAGTATTGCGCCGCTTGCAACCGAAACTAGCTCGCTACTAACTCTTGCTGGAACCCAAATACGATCATAGCCATCATCCGGGAACCTGAGAAATTATCCACAACCTGTAAACACTTTTATAAAAAAAAAACAGTAATAGTACTGATAAAGATTGTCAGTGATTGACCATACCTTACAGTTGTATTAGCACCAAAAGCAACCCTTGACCTTAAAAACAGTGCATAATTCGGATCGACATCGCCATACATTTTAGAATCCAAGTTCCTAACCTCAAGTGCTGATATAAATGGGAACTGGTTAGGCTGTGTTTGGGCAAGACAGATGCTTGTTGTATCGCTCTTGACAACATACATTACTTCATAATATACAAGTTGATCAAGTGAGGTCTTGACAGTGGCCCAGTGGTTTCCATCAAAAAGCAGATCAAAAGATGGAGGAGATGATCTTTTGTCATAATTCCCATAGAAGAAACTTGCTCGAACAAGAACTAGACTGCCCTTATCGGCTGTGATAGAGTAACAATTCTTCTTTAGAGTGGTGAACACCCTTAGAGTGCTCATTACATGCGATGCTGTATTTCTGGGTTGCACCGCTTCAGACTGGCTGTTTTTGAAGAGGTCATCGTCTCCTATCCACACTATAGAATTCTCGTCCGCGTAAGAATCTAATGCTCCACAATCAATGCTAACTGGAAAAGCATACATTTTGAAATATACAGTTAGGAGTTTTTTTGAAAATTACAAGTGGGTTTACCTTGAAATAGAAAGACAGAAAAAAAAAAAAGAGGAAAAGAATCTCACCATCTGCATTTCCTGAAAAAGAGAGGAGAGCTAGGAAGAGTAACAACACAAGACAACCAGCCATGATCAGCACTGAGAGGGGATAGACACAAGGCAAGAAGAGGCCTAGGTTATGTCAAAATATATATGGACATCACTTGATATTGAATTTAAACTAGGGGGTCTGATTATAATTTATTTTTTTAATTAATTTCTATAATGTATACTTTTTAGTTTTGTCCTCGGGCAATGCCAAGTGGTCTGGTCTTCATCCCGTGTACGCTGTTCACGGCCGTATCAATTCAGACTGAAAGTGGTTCGCGGCGGCCTATGATTTATGACTTTATTAGCTAAGGTTGTCCTCTTTATATATTTCCATGAACCCTTACTTCCGCATTGACTTGTAAAGTTCATAGTGATCTCACTGCTCAAGATTCAATTTTTTTTTTTTTTTAAAGACGCAGTACATTGGATGATCCAGTTAACTTATCATCATTTCGTTTTCTTGATGGACATTAATAATTTCTTCTTGTCATCATTTCGTTTTGGAAGTTGACATTGACTTGGCTGCTCCTTGTACCCAAGGTCTCCGAATTTTACAGGGCCCCAATGGGAGCCATGGGCGACAAGTCAATAATTAGATACGCGCTTTGAAAGTTGAATCTGGACACGGTATTTGGGAAGGAGAAAATGGGAGGCAAAAAAGAAGAAGAGGAAAACGAGTTTTAGGAATGTCCAAAAGAAAATAAAAATTAGGGGGAAATGGGTTTTCCTCATAGCTTGCTGCCTTGTTATGGTGAGTTGAAAACCATAGTTCTTGGTGGTTCATTTGCTTACCTGAGTGTAGAGTTAAGTGATTTCAGTACATATTCTTATTGCAGTAGAGTCGTGCTTTCTAAAAAAAGAAAAAAATATTTTATTTATATATTTAGATTGTTTTAATATGTTAATATTAAAAATAAATTTTTTAAAATAAAAAATATATATTATTTTAATATATTTTCAAGTAAAAAACACTTTAAAAAATATTATTTTTGAATTTATTTTTGGTTGAGTTTTCATTAACTATATTTTAGCTCCCAGCAATTTTATTTTTTATTTTTTATAAAATTAAAATAATTTAGGATTGTTGACTTTCAAATTCAAATCATGAGTTTTCTTTATATTTTAATTCTTAGTTTTTTCCTTATCGCTATACATACACTGCATCAAACACCCTCTCCAACCACCAATTTTGTATCGTTAAAATATAACTTGTATATTAAATAGTTAAAAAATTTTTATCCCATATTATAAATTATTTATAGGAGGTTGTGTTGTATCTTATAATATAAGAATCAATAAATTTGGATGTTGAGGTTGTGTTGTATCTTATAATATAAAAATCAATAAATTTAGATGGTGAAGGAAAGATTTAAAGGGAAATCCTAAATTAAAATATATATTGTGATATATATGATAACATTTGGCATTATATAACATAAATTATTTTTATTATTATTTTTGAAATTAATTAATCTAATAATTATGCATGACACCTCTTGCCAAGTTGTTTAAATAATTTAAATAAAAAATTGTTTTTTAAACTCTATAAATATACTAGTTTAAAGAGTTGTGCCTTAAATTTTACAGATATATTAATCTAAAAAAAATATTACTTTTTTATAAATATCAATTTAATGTTAACATAAATTAATTAGACACAATCTTTTTATCTTTTTAATTTTTCTCTACTAACTCTTTGTTTATATTTATTAGAAACAAAGTAGAATTTTTTAATAAACTTATAAAAGTTATATATAAGTTTACAATTTTATTATATCTTAAAAATAGATTACTTTAACCCTGCAACAAATATAATGAAAATAATTAATACATTAAAGATAGTTAAAGATAGTGATCGTTGACATCTCCATCCTAGAAATCAAAAAACTACATATCAATATAATCCCAAGTTTTAAATGTAATACAGTCTCATAAGCTTCAAATTCACAAAATTTTTGTACTAGAAACAAACAAAATGCTAGAGGTGCAAAATCAATTCCAGATACATTTCTACAGAGGGCAGAAAATTGGAAACCAAAAGGTGATTAGTGAATTTGTTATCCTCAAGCTCCTTAGTAAGGTAACTAGAGTATCAAATTGATTATTTACAACTTACTGTACAAGCTGATAGAATATTATGCGAAACAGACACTATCAACATCAGCATCATGTTAAGCAACACAAACATAGAGTTACCATCTTCTAGACTTGCTGCACTCTTCGATGAAGGTATCAGAGTCTCTGAATAACATTAACTAGCTATAAGATTATCAAAGACAAGCACTAAATTAAAGAAATTTTCAAACTTATGCACAATTTTCAAACCTGTTATCTATTCGTTCAAGCTTGTTTTCATCCCATCCTTCAAATATTCACTTTAGTACTGCAAATTTCTGCAACCACTGTAATTTGAAGTTTCAAAGTTTCTCAACAGGTAGTTTACTGACAACGGTGCTTTAAAGAAATTCTTTTCTCCCACTTCAATCTCCTCAAACCTGTATCTATGTTGCCAGAAGTTTCACAAAGCATTCCACTTATTTCATGGTTCGTCAAATCGACCTGAAGGGAGAAGCTTCTAACGTCTCTGAAAGGGTGTGGCATTACCATAGCCAGGTGCTCCCAATGTGTTCGAGTGATAATATGAATTTACATTGTAGTAATTGTAGTTCATGTACGGGTTTATAGGCTGGTACACAATCAAGGAATAATGTCCAGCTGAGGAGTTCAAATATGATGCACCTTGATTCATAAAACAGTGACCTGGTTGTTGATGAGGGGTTTGCAGCGAGTGTACAATGTTAGGGTTTGCAAATGATGATGCTTGTAGAGGTACCTCGGATGAGAAAGCTATTCGAGGGCGCTTATTTCTACCCTGGTGTTGTGGTTGAGGGCCCTCGTCTCCACCCTGGTGTTGTGGTTGAGGAAGCTTATTTCCACAATGTTGTTGTGCTAGACTCTTGGAGATTGTAGCTGAAGGCAGTACAGTGGTTTGGGAGGGGGGGCCAAATCTCACAGAGGAAGTTGGGGCAGGAATGGGAGAGGTGTTTGGGATTGAAGTACTAGTGGAGGCAGAGGTTGAAAAGGAGGAGGTGATTGTGGTGGTGGCAGCTGGGGTAGCTGTGGATGCAGTGGTTGGGGATGAGGAGGTGACAGTGATGGGAGCAGTAGGGACAGGTGGGATAGCGGTGGAGGCAGCTGTCAGGGTGTTCAGGGCAGTGCTTGCAGTGGAGGTGGATTTGGGCTCTGAACATTTATTCTCATTCAAAATTGGGATCTGAGAACTGTAGCCTAAAGCTAGCAACATTGCTTTCTTATTTGAAATTTCCATTTCCAAGTATGCTATTTTTTCCTGGAGGAACTTAGGTGAGAGTTCAGGTTCAAGTTTGTGATCTTCAATGCATTTAATTACAGCCCTCAAATCAGCAACTCTTTTTTCTTTGGACATAATCTGTTAGCAAGTTGTTTCAAAATCGCACATCTTAACAGCTGATCTTAAAACTAAAATAGAGATTGATAAATTAATAGAAAATGCAAAAGCATACCAGTGCTTCAACTGATTTGTTGCTCCTCCTAAAATTTCTTGCAACAATCTTGGAATCCTTCAAGTAATTTTTCAAGAGAGGTACAGGCCGGAACTCCTTAACCAGCTCAAATGCATAAATGAAATTAATAGCATCAATATATTGTTTCTTGTTGATGAGAGTTTGAATAAAACCTGTTACATATACAACATAAGTCGCGAGTTCTATGACCACTAATAGAAAGCTCAAAATAATAATAATTGAAATTAAAAATGCTGAAGCATGAACTTTCACCAGGCATTTCAAAGATTAACGAGTTCTCATGTCAAGTGGCATTTAGAAAACAAGATATGGAAACTTCAAGTCAAGGTTTCAAGTGGATCCCTAAGGCTCCCTGTGGAATGGCTAGTTATAATCCCAAAGTAAAGCTAAAGATATACTGACATTGCCAGAAGATTGATCCTATAGCATTACAACTCCTGGAGATTTTAAAAAAAGAATGGTAACAGATAGGCTTTATTCAAGGCTGTAATTCCTTTCTGTTTGTTTACATGTTTGAAAGGAGAAAGAGTAAACAAAACTCCAGCTCCAGCTTTTAGTATCAGGGTTGATGACATCATTAGCATAGAACACAAAACCCTTGCAGTTAGATTTATATGAATGTCGATGAACAAAAGGTCATTACTCTCCTAAAGGAAACAGGCACATGCTGTTTCCATGGAAGCACCAAACACCCAAACACAGCTCTACTATATGCCTAACTTTCAAATGTTCCCGCGCATTTTCACAACAAATTCTATAGATTTCGATGCAATACGGAGCAACCACATGAGATAAACAGCGGTTAGAAAGATTGCATGATCCATTCCCTTTCTTCCAATAACACCAACTTTACCACAGGGTTTTTATCATATCGTTTCTAGAATTAGCATCTTATGAATATTTGATCTGACACAGAAATTGTTTGATTATATGAATATCCTCTACCAATCCAAACATAATGTTAGCTGTGCAACATCATAAACTAGCATAGTACCACCTAAATACAAACATACCAAATATACAATAGATAAAAAGTAAAATCATAGCAAGCTTCAGAATTAGAAACTTACGGGAGGCCTCATCTACTAAACCAAGGACACGTAAGAATTCAGGGGTCTGCCTCTCTTGAGCAACAGTCATCAAATCATTGAATAGTTCACAAGCATCAAAAACAGAGGCCAGTCCATAACAAGCCAAGAGCCTAAAAAATCCTAAAACCTCTAAATAACGATCCTTTTTCATTTTGGTCCTCCAATCAAACGCAAGCTCTCTTGCTGCTTCTCTCACATGTGGCTTGATTGGTGGTGACAATGCCATTAATTGCTCCAGCAAAAGGTTGCAACTCTTTGTTACCACAATCCCATTGTAAGCCACATCACCCTTCGAGATAGGAGGTGGGTAAAACCCTTCCATTGCATCCAAAACAAGCTTTGCTGGATCCGATGATAGTCCAAGAGCAGTAAGAACTTCATTTTTTATCTTCTCGTCATATTTTCGAGACTTGTTTAAGAATGATTGCAAGGCCTTTCCATCCATAGACAACAAGTGACGGAGATTAGCATCTGTAGCATTCTTAACCACCAAATCATCTGGTGTCTCAATCTTCACATGGGTATTACCAGTATCAACAAATCGTTTCCGTTTCTCGTCTAGTTGCTTAAACTGTTCTTCATGTTTTCTCTCCTTTAATTCAAGTTCTCTAGATTTATCCATGAACTTCTTAATTTCCATTTCAAGATCCTTAAACCGCTCCAGAAGCTGTTTCTCCTTCAACTCAAGCCCTTTAGCTTGTTCCAAAACCCTCTTGTTTCCCAATTCAACTTCTTTCAACTGCTCTTCAAGATGTTTCTCCTTCAGTTCAATCTCCTTGGACTGTTCCTCAAGTTTCTTCCTTTCCGACTCCACTACCGTACACCGCTCTTCAAGTTGCTTTTCCTTCAATTCAGCCCCTTCAACAAACTTTTTATTCCCCGATTCAACTACCAGGCGCCTTTCTTCAACTTGCTTCTCCTTCAACTCAAGCTCTTCAAAAATTTTCTTAATTTTCTCGTTTTCCAATTCAACTTCTTTCTGCTGCTCTACAAGTTGCTTCTCCTTCAATTCAAGCTTTTCAACTAAATTCTTTCTCTCTAATTCAACTTCCTCGCACCTTTCATCAAATTGTTTCTCTTTCAATTCAAGCTCCTCTATCAACTTCTTGTATTTCATGGCCCCTAATTCAACTTCCTTTTGCTTCAATTTAAGCTCTTCAAAACGCTCCACATTTCTCTTCCTCTCCAGTTCAATCTCCAAAGCCCTATCCTCAAACCACCTCTCCTTCAATTCACACTCTTTAAGTCGTTCCCCTACCTTCAACTTCACACATGCAACTTCCATGTACCCTTCACTGAGTTGCTTCTTCCTTTCCACTTCAATTTCCTTTTGCCTTTCCTCAATTTTATTCTCCTTCAACATTATCCCTTCAACAAGCTTCTTCCTTTCCACTTCAATTTCCTTTCGCCTTTCCTCAATTTTCTTCTCCTTCAAATTAATCTTTTCAACAAGCTTCTTCCTTTCCACTTCTATTTCCTTTCGCCTTTCCTCAATTTCCTTCTCCTTCAACTCAATCTCATCAACAAACTTCTCTCTCACCAACTCCTCCCTCTCCTCAACTTCCTTCCGCCTCTCCTCTAACTTCTTCCTCTCCAACTCAACCTCTCGACGCCGTTCCTCAAAATCCTTCTCCTTCAATTCAATCTCTTTATAATGCTCCTCAACCTCCGCGTCTCTCAACTTTATAAACTCTTCGCACCGTTCTTCAAACTCCTTCCACTTCGATTCAACTTCCTTCTCTCTGTCCTCCAGTTGCCGTTCCTTCGTGTGAAGCTCTTGGGCGCAGTCTTCGATGGAATTGAATGTGGAGTCAAAGTGAGTTTGGAGTTCTTTCCATTGAAGAGTGAGTAAGAGAAAGGAAGAGGCTTGCTCGTGAATTTCATTGAAACTTCGGCTGAAGTTTTGTTGCCTTAACCTGGTGAGCTTCAACTCGCAGCAAATCTTCTCCTCCATTGAAATAGGAGACGAAACCCTAGCACCTCTCACTGGAGTGGATGGGAGACTACTAAGAAGCTGATGAGGGTAAAACGACAGGTCGTCGTCAATTGGTACGGTTCAGAAAATGAAGGGGTGCCATTGCCAAAGAAGTAAATTAATTTTTGAGCAAATCATAATCAACACAAAATGACACCTTCTATTAATGATTTAATGTGTCGGAAAACCTTAATAATGACACCCTTTATTAGTAGACTGAAGGTTGGATAATTATTATTTTTTAAAGTATTTTTTATTTTTAAAAAATTATTTTTAATATTATTATATAAAATTATTTGAAAATATTAAAAATATATTAATTTAAAATAAAAAAATAATTGTTTTTAAAATATTTTCCAATTGTATGCCTGATCTAACTTTATTATTATAAGTTAGATAATTTAATTTAAATTTATTATAATTTAATTAAAATAATGTTATTTAAAAAAAAAACAACTAGTGAATTCTCTCTTGAATTTTTTAAAATATGACACAAGCTGAGCTTGAAATTGAGTCATTAAACTACTTCAAATTTAATAATACGAGTCAGTAATCTCGAGCCTGTTGTTCATATTAATTTTATTTTTAATTTTAAATAAGAATTTTCATCAATTTTTTAAGTTTTTTTTATTTATATTATTAATTTTTTTCCTGAGAAAAAGATGTTATTTGTAAGTAACTTAATGATTTTTAGCAATTGATTCTAACATAAATCTAAAAGAAGCGTAATTTTTATTTGAGAATATGTATAAATATTGTTTTTCAATTTTTTTATATTAACACTTTAAAATAATTAAAAATACTAAAATATATCTATTTAATATTTTTTTCAAATTAAAAATATTTTTAAACACATCTTAGCACAATTCCAAATGAAAAACAAACGGTAACTTAGAAGGGATGAGTTGCCAATCACCCTAATCAATTGTCAATATTTAAGAATTTTGTTGTTTGTAAAAGGCATAAGATTAATTCAAATATTTTTATTTACCTTATTCATCTTTAATGTTTTTTTCTTGCTTTTTTTTATTATTAATATAGGTATTTAGATCAGCTTGTATATATTTTAACTAATCCCACATGTTCTAAAGTTAACGACCATATAAATCATCAATGACCCTGAGATTTATAGGACCCGAACTGATAATTTCTAAATAATTAACTCAAAACCTGACCAGTTAAACTACATATTTCAGAGTTTATAACATTTTATTTCCTAATTGTATTGTCAAAAGTAATGTGTTCGATAATTTTGTTATTTTTTTTATTGTATTGTTTAAAATTGAAATGTAATTAAAAATATTTTATCAATTAGTAAAATTTAATCAATTCAAGTTAATTGGATTATATGGCATTAAATTGTAAGACGAATGCAATTGAAAGTTTTAAATATATTTAAGAAATGAAAAACATTAGGCAATTTAGAAACCTGATATTTTCTGCACCTAGTGATTAGTCAAATATATTCTATTTCCACACCTTGTAAACACTTTCTTTACTAATTTATCACTACAATCTATCTTTTGAAACCATGGAAGGTGGGACCAATTTCGTGTCACAAAAGGTAGCAAATTAGTCCCCTGTTAATTAGGAAGACGATGATCGTTGCAGTGGACATGGGAATTCCATGCTTGGTGTGTGATGTGCTAATCAGAACGATATAAATTCTACCTTTACAAACAATTTCATGGAAATTGCTTCGCAGCATGATATCTTTCAACTGGTTCTCAATCCATTGTTGTTGACTGATGCCTGGTTCATCATAGCATGCAGAGGGCAAGAGCATTTTAAGATTCAGGAATCACAGCCAAGCTCTCCAAATATGTTCCAATGATTGCTAGGGTTTACGTTATTATAGTTGGAGCTAGACTGAATGGTGGGCAGTGAAACTATGGGATGAACAAGCACCTTGATTCATAAACAGCCTCTTTTATTGGATCACAGAAGCAAGGTGCCAAAAACAATCATTTCAATTAAATATTGATGAAGTCTGAGAAAACTTCAAAGGATTACGAGCCTTTCCATGGCTGGTTGACGGGCTTTGGAGATTGAGCCGTTGGAGGTGGCTTCGGTTTTTGACCCATTAAATATCATCCAGGCTTTGAATGCAGAGCAGTCTCATATATAACGATTTTTTGTATCAGAAACAGACAGCAATGCCAAGAGCTGCAGAGCCAATTCCAGATATCCCTGGAAAGGAGGTGGAACAGAGAACTGAAAACTAAAAATAAACAGAGAAGACAGTAAATTGGCTCCTTAATTTCCTATCCTAAAGCTCCATGGAAACCTGACATCAAATTGATTATTTACACTTTCCTGTACTAGCTGATGGAGCAAGATGTAAAGCAAAGAAAAACTATCAACATAACATTAATTATCATCTTCTTGACTTGCTGCACTCTCGAAGGAAAGTGTCAAAACCCTCGTATACATGATTGACTAGCTACCAGATTACCAAAGAAATTGTCACTAAACTAACTTCTTCGCAATCTTGGGATCAATTTTCGAACCTGTCATGTATCAAGCCAAGCTCTTCTCATCCCACTCTTAAAACAACACAGTCTTCGCTGTAAATTGCTTCAGTCTCTATAATAATTTTATTTCTCCTACTTCAATAAACTTAAAACCTGCCTCTGGGTTGCCACGAGTTCTTCTTTGGCTGATTCAAAGCAACCAGAAGGAAGAAGCCTTTATGGTCTCTGAAAGGATATCGCATTATCATAGTCAGATGGTCCATGTATGCTCCAGTGATTATAATAACAAGGATTTAAAATATTATAAAGGAGTTCATCGGTGGGTTTATAGGCTGATATGCAGTGATACTACATTGTCCGGCTGATTAGTTCGAACTGAATACAACTAGCTGTACAGCTGCTCCCAATAACATGCAAGGCAAAAAAGAATAATTAACATTATCTGGAACCACACTTGCAAAAAGTTTAATCTTCTTAGCATGTTGGAATCTTTGAGCAAAGGCATCAAAGTCCTAGAATAAGGTTAACTAGCTATAAGCTACTAGATTACCACAAGGGTTTTTTTTTGACAGTTTCTCAGCTGGTTGTTGAGCACAGATGATTTTAAGAAATCCTCTACCACTTTAACAAGCCCCATGTCATCAAGAGTTTCATGTAACATTCTATGGCCGCTGAAAGGGGGCAGCACTGTCATAGCCAGGTTTTCCAAATGTGTTCTGATGATAAGATGGATATCCATAATTATAATGGGAGCTCAACTGTGGGTTTGGTGGGCGATAACCAGCACAATTGTAGTATCCACCAGATGGGTTCAAATATGGTGCACTTTGATTTATAAAAGGACCTTCTACTCGCTGATGAGGGACATGCACCGAGTGTGCAATGCCAGTGCTTTGAAGTGATGGTGCTCTTGACGTAGCCTCTGATGGTTTAGCAATCCGAGGGCGCTTATTTCCACCCTGGTGTTGTTCTTGAGGGTGCTTATCACTGCCCTGGTACTGTGCTTGACAGCGCTTATTTCCACCCTGGTATTGTGGTTCAGTCATGGGGACTGAGGCAGAAGGTGATGCACTGCTTGAGGAGGGGGAGACAACTCCGCTTCGGGTAGTGGATGCAGTAATGGACGCTGTAGAGGGAGAGGCGCCTGCTATTGGGGTAACGGCAGCTGCAGCTGTTGTGGAGGGAGAAGTGACATCAATGGGGGCGTCTGGATTAGCAATAAAGGCAGTAACTGGGGCAAGATAGGTGACTGTGACTGGGGAAGCAACGTAGGCAACAGTTGGAGAGAGGGAGGTGACTGTGATGGGAGCAGTTGAGGTAGCAGTACAGGCGGCCATCGTGGAATTGAGAGCAGGTTTAGTGGCAGAGACAGATTTGGGTGCAAGGACAGAGGCAGAAGCAGCAGCTCCTGGGGCCAAACGTTTCTTCTCACTCAGATTAGGCTGAGGAGAATTGCTGCCCAGGTTTGATAACTTTGTTTTCCTAATTAAAAGTTGTCTTTCGACATCTTTTATTTGTTGCTTGAGGCTATTTGGTGAGAATACAGTTTCAAGCTTGTAATCTTCAACGCATTTCAGTACAACTATTAGGTCAGCTACTCTTCTCTTTACAGACTCAACCTGTTAGCAAGTTTTAAGTGTGAGCATATAATAACAGTTGGATCATACACAAGAGAAGAGATTGACATCTTGAAGGAGAAAGCCAGCAAAACATACCAGTCCTTCAATTGATTTGCTACTCTTCTTAATTTTTCTCGCTGCAATCTTGGAACCACTTAAGTAATCCCTCAAGATAGGTCCGGGTGGGAACTGATTAACCATCTTAAATGCATAAATGAATCTGATAGCTTCCATTGGCTGTTTCTTTAAGATAAGATTTTGAATTAAACCTGTTATATGCATGCAAAAGAATAGTTACAAGTTCTATCACGCTCCAGTAGATATTTCAAATGAAAAAAAATAATTGAAAGAGAATCGAATCAATTAATTTTCACCAGGCATTAAATAAGTCAAGGGCTAAATTGAAAGGAAAAATTGGTGTGCTTCAAGCCATGGATTTCCCAAGGCTAATTTGGCTATACGATGCTTAAAAATTGACAGGTGATGCTAGCACTAGTAGAAGATTATCCTTGACCTTTACCACTCTTGACAACACCGTAACAAATGACTATAAGCTGAACACTAAAATAGGCCTTTCATTGCAATTACATGCATTTCAGCTCCAAACACAGGGTATACAGTGCATTCTCCATGCAATACAGGATTCATTGACTTACCACCAAAGAAAGCTTCAAAAACGACCAACTTTTTTAAGAATTTCCATGATTTTCCACTATCTTGTATTTACATAACAGAATCTTGAGATGTGAAATAAACTATAAATTTAATCACATACAAGTTTCTGCCAATACCAAATATAGAATAGTTATAATTCATTAATAGCATGGTAGGGAAGAAAAAGGATTACTAGATTATAGACACAGAAGAAAGCAAAAAAATCATACTGAGCACAAGGATTAGGAACTTACCAGGAATTTTATCTCCTAGTTCAAGGACACGCAAGAATTCAGGAGTCTGCTTATTTCGAGCAATAATCACCAAACGGCTTATGAGCTCATCTGAATCAAAAGCAGAGGCCAGTCCATAAGCAGCCAAGAGATAAAAAAATCCCGAAACATCCATATTGTGGTAACCATCCACTGTCATCTTTGTCATCCAAAGAAAGGCAAGTTTCGTTGCTTCTTTTCTCACATGTGGTTTGATTGCTGGGGATATTTTCATTAATTGCTCAAGCAAAAGATTGCAACTTCTTTTCACAACAACCTCTTTGAACTCCACATCACCCTCCCTCAAATGGGGCGGGTAAAACCCTTCCATTGCATCCAAAACCAGCTTTGCTGGATCCAAGGAAAGTCCCAAAGCAATAGATACCTCGTTCTTCATCTTCTCATCATGTTTACAACGCTTATTTAATAAAATTTGCAATGCCTTTCCATCCATTTTCACTGAAAAATGTAGGTTAGCATCCATAGAATAATCTACGGTCTCCGACTTCACACGGGCATTACAAGCATCAGCAACTTGTTTCTCCTTCAACTCAAACTCCTTAATTCGCTCCAAGCACTTCTTATTTTCCATTTCAACTTCCCGTAACCTCTCTTCTAGTTCCTTCTCCTTCAACTGAACCTCTTCAATTTGCTTCCCTTTCAAATCAAACCCCCTACACCGTTCCTCCAATTCCTTCTCCTTCAACTCAACCCCTTTAATTATCCCCACAACCTCCCTGCTTTTCAACTCAAGTTCTCTAAATCCTTCCTCTAATTTTCTCCTATCCAATTCAACTTCCTCGCTCCTTTTGCCAACATTCTTCTCCATCGATTCAATCTCTTTAACCCTCTCCTCAACCTCCCTGCCTTTCAATCCAAGATCTTTAAGCCTCTGCTCAACCTTCCTATCTTTCAATCCAACCTCTTTAAGCCTCTCCTCAACCATCCTATCTTTCAATCCAACCTCTTTAAGCCTCTCTCCAACCTTCCTATCTTTGAATCCAATCTCTTTAAGCCTCTCCTCAACCTTCCTATCTTTGAATCCAATCTCTCTAAGCCTCTCCTCAACCTTCCTATCTTTCAATCCAATCTCTTTAATCCTCTCCTCAACCTCTCTACCTTTCAACTCAACCCCTTTTCTCCGTTCCCTAAACTCGTCATCTTTCACCCTAACTTCCTTAAACAGCTCTCTAACCCTCCTCTCCTTCTCTTCAACCTCTCTAAATCTCTTCTCCGCCCTCTCTTCTCTCAATGCAACTTCTCTAAACTCTTCCTCCACTTTCTTCTCCTTCAACTCAATTTCATCATACCTTTCTCTAACTTGCTGCCCAAAATTTATCTCTTTCAACTCAAGCTCTCTTCTCCACTCCTTAGAGTTCTCTTCTTTCAACTTAACCAAAATTTCCATTTCAAGTTCCTTAAACCCCTCCAGGAGGTGCTTCTCCTTCAACTCAAGCTCTTTAGCTTGTTCGAAAAACCTCTTGTTTGCCAATTCAACTTCTTTCAACTGCTCTTCAAGATGTTTCTCCTTCAGTTCAATCTCCTTGGACTGTTCCTCAAGTTTCTTCTTTTCCGACTCCACTACCGTACACCGCTCTTCAAGTTGCTTTTCCTTCAATTCAACCTCTTCAACATACTTTTTATTCCCCAATTCAGCTACCAGGCGCCTTTCTTCAACTTGCTTCTCCTTCGACTCAAGCTCTTCAAAAAACTTCTTAATTTTCTTGTTTTCCAATTCAACTTCTTTCTGCTGCTCCAGAAGTTGCTTCTCCTTCAATTCAAGCTTTTCAACAAACTTCTTTCTCTCCGATTCAACTTCCTTGCACCTTTCATCAAATTGTTTCTCTTTCAATTCAAACTCCTCTATAAACTTCTTGTTTTTCATGTCCTCCGATTCAACTTCCTTTTGCTTCAATTTAAGCTCTTCAAAAAACTCCACATTTCTCTTCCTCGCCAATTCAATCTCCAAAGCCCTATCCTCAAGCCGTCTCTCCTTCAATTCACACTCCTTAAGTTGTTCCCCAACCTTCAACTTCACCCATGCAACTTCCCTGCGCCCTTCATTCAGTTGCTTCTCCTTCAACTCAAACTCTTCAACAAGCTTCTTCCTTTCCACTTCAATTTCCTTTTGCCTTTCCTCGATTTTCTTCTCCTTCAACTCAAACCCTTCGACAAGCTTCTTCCTTTCCACTTCAATTTCCTTTTGCCTTTCCTCAATTTTCTTCTCCTTCAACTCAATCCTTTCAACAAGCTTCTTCCTTTCCACTTCAATTTCCTTTTGCCTTTCCTCAATTTTCTTCTCCTTCAACTCAATCCTTTCAACAAGCTTCTTCCTTTCCACTTCAATTTCCTTCTCCTTCAACTCAATCCCTTCAACAAACTTCTTTCTCACCAACTCCTCCCTCTCTTCGACTTCCTTCCGCCTCTCCTCCAACCGCTTCTTCTCCGATTCAACCTCTCTTCGTCGTTCCTCAAAATCCTTCTCCTTCAATTCAATCTCTTTATAATGCTCCTCGACCTCCGCATCTCTCAACTTTATAAACTCTTCGCACCGTTCCTCAAACTCCTTCTCCTTCGATTCAACTTCCTTCTCTCTCCCCTCCAGTTGCCGTTCCTTCGTGTGAAGCTCTTTGGCGGAGTCTTCGATGGAATTGAAAGTGGAATCGAAGTGAGTTTCGATATCTTTCCATTGAAGAGTGAGGGAGAGAATGGAAGAGGCTTGCTCGTGAATTTCATTGAGACTTCGGATGAAGCTTTGTTGCCTTAACTTAGTGAGTTTCAACTCGCTGCAAATCTTCTCTCCATTGAAGTAGGAGACGATACCCTAGCACCACTACCTGGAGCGGAGGGGAGACCACCAAAAAAGCTGGTGAGGGTAAAACGACAGGTCGTCGTCAATTGGTTAATTAGTTTTTGAGCAAATCATAATCACTATTAATGTGATGGGAAAACCTTAATAATATCCCGTATATGGAACCTGTTATACTATTTTTGAAGTTTTTTAAATTTTATTTTTTTAGTTTTAAATTATTATATTTAATATATTTTTAAATTATTTTAATATGTTTATATCAAAAATAAATTTTATAAAAAACAATATCTGATGTATTACTAAGTAAAAATAATTTTAAAAATAAATATTTATGACATTTTTAAACAAATTCTTTCAAAATAATTTCATGTAAAGTTAATTAAACTCGACTCATTCTATAATATAGCTTAGATCATAAGTCATATAAGCTAGCTAGATTGAAAGATTAAATGTTTTTTAAAATAAAAAGTTTAAACAAGATGATTTTAATTTTTTTATATATATAGAAAATAAACTAGACTATAGACTTTATAAAAAGTTAAATCGTCAAATTTTTCAAGTTGATTTTATTTAAAACTTGGCCAAATACAATCTTAGAGAGTTGTCTTTTTCCTGCAACCTATATGCTTTATATTTTTGTTTAAAAATTTAAATTATTAGTTGTATTCTTGAGATATAATTTATATTATTCTTTAAAATATTTATTCAAATAAAAATAATTTGAACTTAAAATTTATATGGAAAAATGATGAGATTTAAACTTGTGATCAAAAAAAAAACTTAATATATTATTAAAGAATCATTCTCAATTTAAAAATTTAAACTAAAATTTTAAGATATAATTTATATTATTCTTTAACATGTGTGATTATTATTATACTATATATATAACATCAAATTTAAAAATAAATAATAAATTAAGTTGCCATATATAATCAAACAATTCATGCACAACATATATATATATATATATATATATATATATATATATATCTCGTATTATTTAGCACTTTTAGCTTATCATTTATGTTTTACATAAACTTGTTTTAAATTTCTTTATTTCTCATGCTATATGTATTTGTCATATCATTTAAAATCTCAAGAGTGTTTGTTCATTAAATCATATATCGACATAAAATCCATGGTTTGCTAAGCTATTCGAAACTGAAGGTTGAAAGTCATAAAATCCATGCCACAGCATTAACATAGGATTCATGTTTTATTGAACTTTGAGGTAACCAATTTTGACCCCTTTTTCTAAGAGTTTTTTTATTAAAAAAAAACACCAAAAAATAGTGTCCGTGACGCCGTCATGCCCTTTTTGTAATTTTAAATATATTTTAAAATATAATTCCACAAAAAAATATATAATTTTGAATGCATTCTATTATCAAAGTTTTTTTGAAAAATTTAAAATTCAAAGCTTTGCTTTTAACTCGTTCAACAATTAACATGTTTATTCCAAAATTCTAATTAAAAGAAAAGATAAATGATTTAACTTGGTTTCTAACACATTAACAAATTAAGTGCAAGTATATTTAGTGTCAGCTGGCACGTGCACGTGCACAGTGACAGGGTAATTATATTTCTAAGGGGAGGGAAAACGAAAGCTTACCTGCGTAGCTGAAGATGATGGTGTATTGGACGATGCTCTCTCTGTTCCTCTTTTCGTTTGTTTTCCCTCTGGTTGTTCTTTTCTTCGGCTCTGTTTTCTCTGTTCGTGTTCTCTGGTCCTTCTCCCTCTTCGTTTCTGTCCCTATTTCTGTTTGTTTGCTTCTCTCTCTACTGGTTTTTTTCGGCCTTCCTCTCTCCCTGTATTTGCTCCTCCTTGGTTTCCTTCTGTTTTGTGCCTCTGTCTTTCTCCTTCGCGTCTCTGTTCCCAGGTTTCCTCTGTTCGTCCCTGTTCTCTCTTTCACTCCCTTTGTCCCTGTGTTTTCGTTCTTCTCAGTTTTCTCCCTTCTTCCCTCAGTTTCTTTCGTGTTTTTTTTTCTCCCCCATTCTCTTCTCTTCTCTTGCTTTTATAGCCAGAGAATGCCAAGCGTTCGTGCATCGTGTAGGCGAGGGATAGCAGCTGGGAGACTTGGTCCGTGAAACGGTTTTGGTGCCTTTACTGCTGAAACGGTTCCTAGGAAGAAGGCGATGAATAGTTTTTGAAACGGCGTCGTCTTCTACTCTGCAATAGCTATTTAAAACTTGCCCCCCTGAACTTATGACATTTAACGATTGGGCCCTTATTCAAGAAAAATCTATTTTTAATTTTGCCCCTAGATTAATTGCAATTAAACACCTGAATTTTGGCGCCATTTACAAAACAGTCCATAGTTTTCAATTTAATCAATCCAGTCCTCAATTAGCTCTTCAACTTTTAATTTTTTCAAAATTAACCCTGAAAAAATCAATTAAACTCTTGATTTAATTAATTAAACTAATCAAAAGTTTAATTAAGTCCTCAAGCTTTCAATTTATGTTGTCTTAACCCAAATTTCAATTTACTCTTCATCATTTTTTTATCATCATTTTTATTATTTTTATTAATAAAAATAAAATAAAAAATTGAGTTATCACAATTGCCACTTTTTTTATAATATTTATGATGCAAATACATTGAATAATTTTGTTTTTTTTAGATTTGTGTACTAAATTTATAAAGAAAAGTAGGCATTAAAAATGATTTTTGCTTCTTTCAAGAATCTTGTAAACTTTGACAGTAATAAATTAACGAATGACCTTCGCTGAAAGATGTTAAAATTGAGAAATTAGTCATTTGAAAGGTAACTTTCCTTGTTAATGAAAATAATTTTTTTTTTAAATAGTCTAATTGTTCCAGATAACTTGTCCAATGGTGAAAAATATAAAGATTTTTTTAAAATAGTGTAATTGTTCTAAACGACCTACCAGTTGGTGAAAAATACAAGGATTTTTTGAAAGTGATCTAATTGTTGCAACAAACCTGCTTGTTGGTGAAAAATACAAAGATTTTTTGAAAGTGGTGTAATTGTTCCAGACAACCTGTCCAATGGTGAAAAATATAAGAATTTTTTTTAAAATGGTTTAATTGCTCCAGGCAACCAGCTTGATGGTAAAAAATACAAGGATTTTTCTAAAGTAATCTAATAGTTTTAGGTGACCAGCTTGATGGTGAAAAATATAAGGATTTTTTAAAAGTTGTCTCATTGTAATGGATGATCTACTCATGGTAAAAATTACAAAGATTTTTCAAAATGGTCTAATCGTAATGAATGACCTATCTAGGTGAAAAAATACAAAGATTTTTTAGAAATAGTGTCATTGTAATGGGTGACCTATCCAGGTGAAGAATACAAAGATATTTGTAAAAATGATTTTATTGTAATGAGTGACCTACCCAGATGAAAAAATATAAGAGACTTTCAGAAATAGTTTTATTGTAATGAGTGACCTATCCAAGTGCAAAAATATAAGAGACTTTCAGAAACAGTTTCATTGTAATGGGTGATATACCCAGGTGGAAAAATACAAAGATTTTTCAGAAATAATCTCATTATAATGGTTGACCTCATCAAGTTACAAATTTCTCAAAAGTAAAAAATTTCAAAAGTATTTCAATTCTTGGCTATTTCGAGATATCCTTTCTTTTGATGGATCTTATCAAGGATTTCTCTTATGTATCTTTATAAAACACATTGTTCAAAGTTTTAGATGATATGTATACACATTTACATGATTGGAAATATAAGCCATCATTTCATCTGAACCTTCTTTGTTGCATAATTGATGAGGTTTTGCTAATTCTGATTTGAGCCCTTTTGGTCGCTTGACTTTTAATTCACTTGAGTTGGCTTATATAAGTCTTTTCTAGAATATTTGCAATATTACTCAGCTCAGCTTTTATCATGTCCATCGTGATCTATTTACTCACTGGAAATTATCTGTCTTATTGATCAATTTGAGAAAATCATTCATTAATTTATTGTCTCACTACCAACACATTCAGTGTTACTCATTGAAAGGACCAAACGACATTTTGTAAGCAAGAATGCCCCTCTTGTCTCGTTGTAAGAAATTTCCTTTCCTTTTTTTTTTTTCCATTACCCCAATAGATCAAATCTCCTTCTAAGCACAATATTGCCCCCTTGTATAGATCATTGCTTCTAAATATGCTTTGTCAGTGACTCAAACAAATAATAGTTTTGATTAACCCTTCTTTCCTTTTATCTTTTTTTGGTTTTAATGAAGGAATATTTGTTTAGAATGAATCATGTAACTCCCTGGTTATTTTTCTTTGAAAGAAGATGAAGGTACATCATGAGGTGACTTTATGTTTTTGTGGGTTTCAAAGCGGAAAGCTCGATAGAAAACTCGAAGTTTTGTTTGAAAAGAATTTGTCTCTTTTCGAATATTTATTTTATCAGTATGAATAATAATGAGTAGTTTGTTTCCAATGTCATGACTCTTATGAAAAAGTACTCTTTACATTTTGAGAGCATTATTTATTGTTCTGAGTCGCTTGCTTGCTTGATTAAAAAAGATTTCTACATGCATGTAATGTAGGCTATGGTTATTGGTTATGAAAAAAAGTATTTATGAGGTTCAAATATTAGCTGATTGTTATGAGATTGTTAGGACCAAATGATTAAGTGATTGTCCAACCTGGAATCCTATTTCCCGATTAGTCGGATTTTTAGGGACAGATTCAATTTGATTCTATCTTCCAGACTTGATGCCATTTTAGTTTCGTTTTTTAGTCTGTCCGCATTGATGCTAGACTTGATTCATGCAACAAGTTTTTTTCTGTCATTCCTTTCAGTTGACTTGCTGATGCATTGCAGGTTTTGAAATGCATCAGGACTGTCTGTGAGCAGAATATCTTCAGCTAAGTGAGAGAAGTGTTATAGTTTCCGCACTGCGCCTTTGGTTGCATTGTGAAGTTTGTTTGTCTGTGTTTTGGTTCCTCGACCTGTGGATTCACTCTTTGTATTTTGTTAGACTGGTGCGGCTGCTGCTTTATTCTTTTTCCTTTTTTCCTTATATTTCACTTTTTTTAACTTCTTTCAACTGGAATATCATTTGATTGGTATTTTTTCTTGACTTTCCCATCAGTTTTCTTCTCTTTACCTGAGTTTGATGTCTGCTCAATGGAGGAGGTTAATTATTTGATTCTATAGGACTTTCTTCTTTCCAACTTGTGTGCGAAAAAAAGGAGAGTGAGAGAGCTAATGAAGAAACAGTGTAGTAGATGAAGTTTTCGAGCAGCTCCGTCAGGATTTCATGCTCTTTCTTTCTTCTTTTTTTTGGCAGTTCTTCGTGTAGCCCCTGCTGTTCCAACATCAGATTCCTTCACTTACCACTTGCAGATGTTTCGCTTTCGTTCCTTACGGCTTATTTTGTTGTATCAGTTACAAATACTGATGTGCTGGTGTTGCAACCATAATTAGCACCCTAGATGCTTGATTCTCCACCTTTTTTGAATTGTTAAGACATCGTGCTAATAGCCTACTCCGTATGGCCGCTCAGTTTAATCTCAATGCTTGCCAATTTATTTTTTATTTTTTCATTTTATTCTATCACCTTCTTTCTTGTTAGAATCCGAGGCATTGCGCGGGCAATTCACCTGGTGGTCTCTGAAAGGATGTCGCATTATCATGGTCAGGGGGTCCATGTATGCTCCAATGACAACAAGGATTTACAGCATTATAAAGGAGTTCATAGCTGGGTTTATAGGCTGATATGCAGTGATGCTAGATTGTCCAGCTGATGAGCTCAGACTAAATCAAATTCTAATACAAGTAGATCAAACAATATCGAATTCCTGACAGATGGGGTAAGATTGTCCTAGAGAACCGAAGCAGAAAAGACATGAAAATTTGAAAACCAAAGACCAATAACAAGAAAAGACAGGCTCTTGCATTTGTGATCCCAAATCTCCGAGGTAACCAGACCATTAAGTCGATTATATACACCAAGCTGTGCAGCAGATAAGACTACCATACAAGGCAAAAAATAAGTATTAACATTATGTGGAACCACACCTGCAAAAAGTTTAAACATTCTATGGCCGCAGAAGGGGGGGGCACTGTCATAGCCAGGTTTTCCAAATGTGTTCTAATGATAATATGGATATACATAATTATAATGGGAGCTCATCTGTGGGTTTGGTGGGCCATAACCAGCACAATTGTAGTGTCGGCCAGATGGGTTCAAATATGGTGCCCTTTGATTTCTAAAAGGACCTTCTGCTTGCAGATGAGGGACAGGCACTGGGTGTGCAATGCCAGTGTTTTGAAGTAATGGTGCTCTTAGAGGAACCTCTGATGATTTAGCAATCCGAGGGCGCTTATTTCCACTCTGGTGTTGTTCTTGAGGGTGCGGGTGCTTATCACTTCCCTGGTACTGTGCTTGACAGCGTTTATTTCCGCCCTGGTACTGTGCTTGACAGCCCTGGTATTTTGGTTCAGTCTTGGGGATTGAGCCAGAAGGTGATGCACTGCTTGAGGAGGGGGATACAACTGTACTTTGGGTAATGGATGCAGTAGAGGCGGGAGAGGCAACTGCTATTGGGGTAACAGCGGCTGCAGCTGTTGTGGAGGGAGAAGTAACAATGATAGGGACGACTGGATTAGCAATAAAGGCAGTCATTGGGGCACGAGAGGTGACTGTGACTGTGACTGGGGAAGCAATGTAGGAGGTGAATGTAATGGGAGCAGCTGAGGTAGCAGTACAGGAAGCCATCGTTGATTTGAGAGCAGGTTTAGTGGCAGAGACAGAGACAGATTTGGACGACAGGACAGAGGCAGAAGCAGCAGCATTTCGGGCCAAACGTTTGTTCTCACTCAGATTAGGCTGAGGAGAATTGCTGCCCAGGTTTGGTAACTTTGTTTCCCTAATTGAAAGTTGTCTTCCGACATCTATAATTTGTCGCTTGAGGATATCTGGTGAGAATACAGTTTCAAGCTTGTAATCTTCAACGCATTTCAGTACAACCATTAGGTCAGCTACTCTTCTGTTTACAGACTCAACCTGCTAGCAAGTTTTAAGTGTGAGAATATAATAACAGTTGGATCATACGCAAGAGAAGAGATGACTTATGGAAGGAGAAAACCAGCAAAACATACCAGTCCTTCAATTGAATTCCTCCTCCTAATTTTTTTGGCTGCACTCTTGGAACCACTTAAGTAATCCCTCAAGATAGGTCCGGGTGGGAACTGATTAACCATCTCAAATGCACAAATGAATCTGATAGCTTCCATGTGCTGTTTCTTCACGATAAGATTTTCAATAAAACCTGTTATAAGCATGCAAAAGAATAGTTACAAATTCTATCACGCTCCAGTAGATATTTCAAATGAAAAAAATAATTGATTGAGAATCGAATCAATTAATTTTCACCAGGCATTAAGAAAATCAATGGCTAAGTTGGAAGGAAAAACTGGTGTGCTTCAAGCCATGGATTTAAGCGGATTTCCCAAGCCTAATTTGGCTATATGATGCTTAAAAATTGACAGGTGATGCTAGCACTAGCAGAAGATTATCCTTGACCTTTACTACTCTTGACAACACCGTAACAAATGACTATAAGCTGAACACTCAAATAGGCCTTTAATTCCAGTTACATACATTTCTGCTCCAAACACAGGGTATACACTGCATTCTCCATTCAACAAAGGATTCATTGACTTGCCACCAAAGAAAGCCTCCAAAAACGACCAACATTTTTAAGCATTTCCATAATTTTCCACTATCTTGTATTTACATAACAGAATCTTGAGATGTGAATTAAACTATAATTTTAATTACATACAAGTTTCTGCCAATACCAAATATAGAATAGTTATAATTCATTAATAGCATGGTAGGGAAGAAAAAGGATTACTAGATTATAGACACAGAAGAAAGCAAAAAAATCATACTAAGCACAAGGATTAGAAACTTACCAGGAATTTTATCTCCTAGTTCAAGGACACGCAAGAATTCAGGAATCTCCCTATTTCGAGCAATAATCACCAAACGGCTTATGAGCTCATCTGAATCAAAGGCAGAGGCCAGTCCATAAGCAGCCAAGAGATAAAAAAATCCCAAAACATCTAAATTGTGCTGATCATCCACTGTCATCTTTGTCATCCAAAGAAAGGCAAGTTTCGTTGCTTCTTCTCTCACATGGGGTTTGATTATTGGGGATATTTTCATTAATTGCTCAAGCAAAAGATTGCAACTTCTTTTCACAACAAGCTCGTTGAACTCCACATCACCCTCCCTCAAATGGGGCGGGTAAAACCCTTCCATTGCATCCAAAACCAGCTTTGCAGGATCCGAGGAAAGTCCCAAAGCAATAGATACCTCATTCTTCATCTTCTCATCATGTTTACAACGCTTATTTAAAAACATTTGCAATGCCCTTCCATCCATTTTCACTGAAAAATGTAGGTTGGCATCTATAGAATAATCTACGGTCTCCGACTTCACACGGGCATTACAAGCATCAGCAACTTGTTTCTCCTTCAACTCAAACTCCTTAATTCGCTCCAAACGCTTCTTATTTTCCATTTCAACTTCCCGCAACCTCTCTTCTAGTTCCTTCTCCTTCAACTGAACCTCTTCAATTTGCTTCCCTTTCAAATCAAACCCCCTACACCGTTCCTCCAATTCCTTCTCCTTCAACTCAACCCCTTTAATTATCTCCTCAACCTCCCTGCTTTTCAACTCAAGTTCTCTAAATCCTTCCTCTAATTTTCTCCTATCCAATTCAACTTCCTCGCTCCTTTTGCTAACATTCTTCTCCATCGATTCAATCTCTTTAACCCTCTCCTCAACCTTCCTATCTTTCAATCCAATCTCTTTAATCCTCTCCTCAACCATCCTATCTTTCAATCCAATCTCTTTAATCCTCTCCTCGACCTCCCTACCTTTCATCTCAAGTTCCTTCTCCTTCAACTCAACCCCTTTTCTCCATTCCCTAAACTCGTCATCTTTCACCCTAACTTCCTTAAACAGCTCTCTAACCCTCCTCTCCTTCTCTTCAACCCCTCTAAATCTCTGCTCCACCCTCTCTTCTCTCAATGCAACTTCTCTCAACTCTTCCTCGACTTTCTTCTCCTTCAACTCAATTTCATCATACCTTTCTCTGACTTTCTGACCAAAATTTATTTCTTTCAACTCAAGCTTTTCAAAAAATTTCTTAATTTTCTTGTTTTCCAATTCAACTTCTTTCTGCTGCTCCAGAAGTTGCTTCTCCTTCAATTCAAGCTTTTCAACAAGCTTCTTTCTCTCCGATTCAACTTCCTTGCACCTTTCATCAAATTGTTTCTGTTTCAATTCAAGCTTTTCAACAAGCTTCTTTCTCTCCGATTCAACTTCCTTGCACCTTTCATCAAATTGTTTCTCTTTCAATTCAAACTCCTCTATAAACTTCTTGTTTTTCATGTCCTCCGATTCAACTTCCTTTTGCTTCAATTTAAGCTCTTCAAAAAACTCCACATTTCTCTTCCTCACCAATTCAATCTCCAAAGCCCTATCCTCAAGCCGTCTCTCCTTCAATTCACACTCCTTAAGTTGTTCCCCAACCTTCAACTTCGCCCATGCAACTTCCCTGCGCCCTTCATTCAGTTGCTTCTCCTTCAACTCAAACTCTTCGACAAGCTTCTTCCTTTCCACTTCAATTTCCTTTTGCCTTTCCTCAAGTTTCTTCTCCTTCAACTCAAACCCTTCGACAAGCTTCTTCCTTTCCACTTCAATTTCCTTTCGCCTTTCCTCGATTTTCTTCTCCTTCAACATTATCCCTTCAACAAGCTTCTTCCTTTCCACTTCAATTTCCTTTCCCCTTTCCTCGATTTTCTTCTCCTTCAACTCAATCTCTCCAACAAACTTCTTTCCCACCAACTCCTCCCTCTCTTCGACTTCCTTCCGCCTCACCTCCAACCGCTTCCTCTCCAAGTCAACCTCTCTACGCCGTTCCTCAAAATCCTTCTCCTTCAACTCAATCTCTTTATAATGCTCCTCAATCTCCGCATCTCTCAACTTTATAAATTCTTCGCACCGTTCCTCAAACTCCTTCTCCTTCGATTCAAATTCCTTCTCTCTCGCCTCCAGTTGCCGTTCCTTCGTGCGAAGCGCTTTGGCGGAGTCTTCGATGGAATTGAAAGTGGACTCGAAGTGAGTTTCGATATCTTTCCATTGAAGAGTGAGGGAGAGAATGGAAGAGGCTTGCTCGTGAATTTCATTAAGACTTCGGTTGAGGCTTTGTTGCCTTAACTTAGCGAGTTTCAACTCGCTGCAAATCTTCTCCTCCATTGAAGTAGGAGACGACACCCTAGCACCACCCCCTGGAGCGGAAGGGGGCCAGGGAGACTACTAAAGAAGCTGGTGAGGGTAAAACGACAGGTCGTCGTCAATCGGTTGATTAATTTTTGTGCAAATCATAATCCATATGAATGTGTTGGGGAAAACCTTAATAATACCCCGTATATGGCCCCCCCCTGCTTTACGATTTTTGGAATTTTTTAAAATTTATTTTTTATTTTTTAAAATTATTATTATTTTAACATTTTTAAATTATTTTAATATATTAATATAAAAAAATTGATATATTATCAAATAAAGAATTAAAAAAAAAACAAAATTTATAACATTCCCATAACCATAAGGCTCTTTAAATGCAATTTAATGTAAATTTATTAAACCTAACTCATTTATAATAACTTATTTACATCTCGGGTAATGAATTATATAAGTTAACCAGATTGAAAGGTGTTCAAATTTTTTTTTGAAAATAAAAAATTTAATCAACATAATTTTGATTTTTGTTTTTTATTAAAATTAATATTGATGTTATTTTTCAATATAAATCAAAATTAAAAGAAAAGACAAATGATAAACGCACCAAGTGCAGGAATTCAGTCCAAAAGGAACATTTAGTTAGTGTCAGCTGGCACGTGCACGTGCTTACATAGACTATATGTAATCAGTGTACTTAACAGCTCAGGACTTTGGCACGTGGAAATGATTGAGAAAGCAGAAGGTAAATGGTTGCTTGTAAGCGTGTTAAAAGTTATGTATTAAAAATGTTTTGTTCTTTGTAAAATATTTTAAAATAATATATTTTTAAAAAAATTATTTTTAATATTATTATATTAAAATAATCTAAAAATATAAATAAATTAATAAATTAATTTTTTTTCATAAACGTAGTGCTAAACACACTCAAAGAATTATCCAAAGGAGGAGCCATTTTCTTTTGAGTAACAACCGAAAGCGAGAGGAGGGGGACAGAAAATCTAGAAAGACAAAAAAAGGAAGACTTTGGAAAAATGATGGAGGGAGTGACATGAAATAATTGAGGGAGGAGAAATAATTGAAAAACAACAACATTTATCCTTTTTCAACATTAAAATATTGTTTTTTATTATAATAATTTTAAATTATTTTTTACTTAAAAATAATTTAAAATAATAATTTTTTAATTTTCAATATGAGACAGAGGAAATCATTTCCTGATCCAAAAATACTAAAATATATTAATTTATATTAAAAAATTTAATTTTTAAAAAATTATAATGCCATCACAAAAAACAAATATTACTTTAGAATATTTGAGGTTGTTGTGCATGGTATTTTTTTAAATAATGTTTTAAAATAATTTCTTTTAGATTTTTTTTTTATTTTAAAAATTAATATATTAAAATAATAAAAAAATATTAATTTAATATTTTTTCAAACTAAAAATATTTTTTAAAAACATTAGAAAACACCCCTCAAAACAGCTGTTTTTTATTATTATTATTTTTCAATGACAGACTCCCCACTCCTTTAATTTTCAATGACAAAAGCATGTCCCTCTCTCTCCCTCTCTCATTGTCAAATAAAAGCCAGCCATCTTTTGATCCCAATACAAAAAAAAAAAATAAAAATAAAAAGACAACCAACTCCACCTACCATGAAAAAAAATGAGGAGACAAGCAAAAGTTGTTGGCTAAAGTTTGAAAAAAAAATAAGAGAAATAAATAGCAAGAGGCGGAAGATTCCCTCTCTTATATATAAAGACAGAATGATGACTATGTTTGATATTGTAGTAGGTTTTTAAAGTATATTTTATTTAAAAATATATTAAAATAATAATTTTTTAATTGTTTTTATATCAATACATTAAGATATTTTAAAACATAAATAATAATTTAATTTAAAACAAAAAAATTATCAAAAACACTTTTAAAAAACAAAAAATCTACAACCCCCACTGATGATCACTTGAAAAACATTGTCTTTTACACTGTTTTTTAATATAATTTCAAAAAATGCAATAAAAATAAAAATATATCTGTGTTTTTTTCAATCCATTTGCCTGTTTTTTCATATTTACAAAAACAAAACAAAAATTAAAAGCTAAAAAAATCAGAAATTAAAAAAATAGAGAAAGAACAAAAACAAGGGAAAACAAAAATGTTGAGAGCAAAGTGGATGAAAGAAGAAGAAAGAGAGGGACTAGAGTAAAAAGAAGAAAAAATACAAGGAAGGCATATTATGTAGGAGGATGAGTAGGAAACCATGAAATGAAAAGATAAACGGAGAGGAACGAGCGCGGCCAGGAAGTGACAGAACCAGTGACATTGACACCTGAAAACACAACCTTACTCAGCTTCAATAATTCCGAAATTTCTACCTAAGCTTCCTCACGTGCTGGAGATAACCTCAGAAAAATTTCATAAAAGAATCCCTTCATTTGAGCATTGATCTCAGACCTGAGGACGGTAGCTTCTGCAATAAGCTTCTCCAGGACAGCAGCTGTGCAACAGCTCTTCACTCCCATGAACCACGAGTTTCTCCAATTGCAGAAATTCCCAAAAATTTCTCATGGTTTCCTCACATCTATTTCAACATCCCAGGATTCTTTAATGTGTTGATGTTGTTTCAAAATTATCAATTTGTTTTTTGGTGAGATTTGCATGTGCGTGCCTGATTTTCGTTGTGCGCTTAATTTTCATCGTGATGAACTTTGCGTATGAGTTTTAGGAGTGTTTTTTACATATAAAAATAACAAAAACATGAAAACATAGTAATTAATTGCAGATGTTAAACTTAACTGTGCTATGCTGATATATATTGCCATTTTCCAGCGTTTGATATGTTAAACAATCTCAAAAGAAAGCTCAGGAAATTAAGAAAGTGCTTATAAGGTGAGCTAAAACACATATAGAGGCAGTGGATGCCAGCAAAAGAGTCTGTAGAGCCTGATATAAAGCAAGATGTGATCAGGTGAATAGCAGAGTGAAAGCCATTTTTCCAAAAGTAATTAGCAGCAATCTATACCAAGCTAGTTAATTATCCCGGTCAAGAGCAAATTGTTAGTTTCAAACATGAATGGCACCTGGGTTGACATAAATATTCAAAGGCTGAAATCATTCTTCGAATATTAGAATATTCAAGAAAAGACAGGCTCTTGCATTTGTGATCCCAAATCTCCGAGGTAACCAGACCATTAAGTCGATTATATACACCAAGCTGTGCAGCAGATAAGACTACCATACAAGGCAAAAAATAACTATTAACATTATGTGGAACCACACCTGCAAAAAGTTTAATCTTCTTGGCACGTTGGAATCTTTGAGCAAAGGCATCAAAGTCCTAGAATATGAGGTTAACTAGCTATAAGCTACTAGAATACCAACAGGAATTGTCACTAAATTGCTCATTTGCTTCGAGCTTTACTCAGCTGTTTGTTGACTACCGTGATGATTTTAAGAAATTCGTCACCCACTTTAACAAGCCCCATGTCATCAAGAGTTTCATGTAACATTCTATGGCCGCTGAAAGTGGGCAGCACTGTCATAGCCAGGTTTTCCAAATGTGTTCTCATGATAATATGGATGTCCATAATTATAATGGGAGCTCATCTGTGGGTTTGGTGGGCGATAACCAGCACAGTTGTAGTGTCCGCCAGATGGATTTTGATTTATAAAAGGACCTTCTGCTCGCTGATGAGGGACAGGCACCGACTGTGCAAAGCCAGTGTTTTGAAGTGATGGTTCTCTTAGAGGAACCTCTGGTGATTTAGCAATCCGAGGGCGCTTATTTCCACTCTGGTGTTGTTCTTGAGGGTGCGGGTGCTTATCACTGCCCTGGTACTGCGCTTGACAGCGTTTATTTCCACCCTGGTATTGTGGTTCAGTCTTGGGGATTGAGCCAGAAGGTCTGCTTGAGGAAGGGGAGACAACTGTACTTCGGGTAGTGGAGGCAGTAATGGATGCAGTAGAGGCGGGAGAGGTGACTGCTATTGGGGTAACAGCGGCTGCAGCTGTCGTGGAGGAAGAAGTAACAATCACAGGGACGACTGGAATAGCAATAGCGGAAGTAGTTGGGGCAAGAGAGGTGACAGTGACTGGGGAAGCAATGAAGGCAACAGTTGGAGAGAGGGAGGTGGCTGTGATGGGAGCAGTTGAGGTAGCAGTACAGGCAGCCATCGTGGAATTGACAGCAGGTTTAGTGGCAGAGACAGATTTGGATGAGAGGACAGAGGCAGAAGCAGCAGATTTTGGGGCCAAACGTTTCTTCTCACTCAGATTAGGCTGACAAGAATTGCTGCGCAGGTTTGGTAACTTTGTTTTCCTAATTGAAAGTTGTCTTTCGACATCTTTTATTTGTTGCTTGAGGGTATCTGGTGAGAATACAGTTTCAAGCTTGTAATCTTCAACGCATTTCAGTACAACCATTAGGTCGGCTACTCTTCTCTTTACAGACTCAACCTGTTAGCAAGTTTTAGTGTGAGCATATAATAACAGTTGGATCATCCACAAGAGAAGAGACTGACATATTGAAGGAGAAAGCCAGCAAAACATACCACTCCTTCAATTGATTTGCTGCTCCTCTTAATTTTTCTGGCTGCAATCTTGGAACCGCTCAAGTAATCCCTCAAGATAGGTCCGGGTGGGAACTGATTAACCATCTCAAATGCATAAATGAATCTGATAGCTTCCATTGGCTGTTTCTTTAAGATTAGATTTTGAATAAAACCTGTTATATGCATGCAAAAAAATAGTTACAAGTTCTATCGCGCTACAGTAGATAATTTCAAATGAAAAAAAATAATTGAAAGAGAATCGAATCAATTAATTCTCACCAGGCATTAAAGAAGTCAAGGGCTAAATTGAAAGTAAAAACTGGTGTGCTTCAAGCCATGGATTTAAGTGGATTTCCCAAGTAATTTGGCAATAAGATGCTTAAAAATTGACAGGTGATGCTAGCACTAGCAGAAGATTATCCTTGACCTTTACCGCTCTTGACAACACCATAACAAATGACTATAAGCTGAACACTAAAATAGGCCTTTAATTGCAGTTACATGCATTTCTGCTCCAAACACAGGGTATACAGTGCATTCTCCATGCAATACAGGATTCATTGACTTACCACCAAAGAAAGCTTCAAAAACGACCAACTTTTTTAAGAATTTCCATGATTTTCCACTATCTTGTATTTACATAACAGAATCTTGAGATGTGAAATAAACTATAAATTTAATTACATACAAGTGTCTGCCAATACCAAATATAGAATAGTTATAATTCATTAATAGCATGGTAGTGCAGAAAAAGGATTACTAGATTATAGACACAGAAGAACGCAAAAAAATCATACTGAGCACAAGGATTAGGAACTTACCAGGAATTTTATCTCCTAGTTCAAGGACACGCAAGAATTCAGGAGTCTGCTTATTTCGAGCAATAATCACCAAACGGCTTATGAGCTCATCTGAATCAAAAGCAGAGGCCAGTCCATAAGCAGCCAAGAGATTAAAAAAACCCAAAACATCCGAATTCTGTTGACCATCCACTGTCATCTTTATCATCCAAAGAAAGGCAAGTTTCGTTGCTTCTTTTCTCACATGTGGTTTGATTGCTGGGGATATTTTCATTAATTGCTCAAGCAAAAGATTGCAACTTCTTTTCACAACAACCTCTTTGAACTCCACATCACCCTCCCTCAAATGGGGTGGGTGAAACCCTTCCATTGCATCCAAAACCAGCTTTGCAGGATCCGAGGAAAGTCCCAAAGCAATAGAGACCTCATTTTTCATCTTCTCGTCATGTTTACAACGCTTATTTAATAAAATTTGCAATGCCTTTCCATCCATTTTCACTGAAAAATGTAGGTTGGCATCTAAAGAATAATCTACTGTCTCCGACTTCACACGGGCATTACAAGCATCAGCAACTTGTTTCTCCTTCAACTCAAACTCCTTAATTCGCTCCAAGCACTTCTTATTTTCCATTTCAACTTCCTGTAACCTCTCTTCTAGTTCCTTCTCCTTCAACTGAACCTCTTCAATTTGCTTCCCTTTCAAATCAAACGCCCTACACCGTTCCTCCAATTCCTTCTCCTTCAACTCAACCCCTTTAATTATCTCCTCAACCTCCCTACTTTTCGACTCAAGTTCTCTAAATCCTTCCTCTAATTTCCTCCTATTCAATTCAACTTCCTCGCTCCTTTTGCCAACATTCTTCTCCATCAATGCAATCTTTTTAACCCTCTCCTCAACCTCCCTACCTTTCAATCCAACCTCTTTAAGCCTCTCCTCGACCATCCTATCTTTCAATCCAACCTCTTTAAGCCTCTCCCCAACCTTCCTATCTTTGAATCCAATCTCTTTAAGCCTCTCCTCAACCTTCCTATCTTTCAATCCAATCTCGTTAATCCTCTCCTCAACCTTCCTATCTTTCAATCCAAGCTCTTTAAGACTTTCCTCAACCTTCCTATCTTTCAATCCAATCTCTTTAATCCTCTCCTCAACTTTCCTATCTTTCAATCCAATCTCTTTAATCCTCTCCTCAACCTCCCTACCTTTCAACTCAAGCTCCTTCTCCTTCAACTCAACCTCTTTTCTCCATTCCCAAAACTCGTCATCTTTCACCCTAACTTCCTTAAACAACTCTCCAACCCTCCTCTCCTTCTCTTCAGCCTCTTTAAATCTCTTATCCGCCCTCTCTTCTCTCAATGCAACTTCTCTGAACTCTTCCTCGACTTTCTTCTCCTTCAACTCAATTTCATCATACCTTTCTCTGACTTTCTGCCCAAAATTTATTTCTTTCAACTCAAGCTCTCTTCTCCACTCCTTAAAGTCTTGATCTTTTAACTTAACTTCATTCACCAATTCCTCCACTCTCTTCTCTTTCACTCCGACTTCCCTCTCCCTCTCCCTAACCACTCTCTCCTTCCTCTCAACCTCTTCCTTCTCCGCCTGGATCAAACCCCTGATGGAGTCAAAGTGATCCTCTAATTCCTTCCATTGTAAACAAAGTAACAGAACAGAAGAAGCTTTTTCTTGAAGTTCGTTCATAGTTTTGCGTACTATTTCTTGCTTTAACTCACTGTTTTTCAACTCGTTCGAAACTTTCTCCTCCATTGTTGAAAGAAAGAAAAAAGCGAAGGAGACGTAAAGATATTTGCTTTCTTTTAGGGTTTTTATAAGGAAAAATTTTCCTCTTTGGCGTCGTTTTCCAGGAGTCAGCAAAGGAGACGGAAACCTGTTAGAGGGAGGCCATGAGGGAAAGAATAAAGCGACAGGCTGTTATTTATGGATTATGGGATTATAATTGGACAACGTGGGCCCATGATGACCCAATTTAATAAGTATGGTCCATGTGGTCCCACTGTCATGTGAATAAAGACTGAAATAATGTATTTTAAGAGGAGAATATTCTACGTGGAAATTTATGAATCCCCCCCCCCCCAAAGCCAATAGAATTTGATCTGTATTTGTTTCTATAATAATTGATTTATCATAAATGATATTATTATAATAATAGAATCATAATCATATCTGAATAGAATTGGATAGTATAGCATTGAAAAATTATTTATTTATACCAAATCCAGGTTAATCCTAATAAATTATTTTTATTAAAATAATATTTTAAAAAGAAAATATCTAGAGCTGACATGGCTTAGTTAACTCAATCTTATATACATTTTATTTAAATAATGTTAAAAATCCCCCTTTCTTCTCTCTTTTACTGTTATTTATATTCTCATATTTTTTTTAAATTTTTAAATTTTCAATTTTCAGATATAATAATAAAAATTAAATTAATTCAAGTCAATAATTCAAATTTAGATGTAATGATAAATTCTTTAAATTTATATTTGTGAAAAAAAAGAAGACTTAATTCAATCTTCTTCTCTATCTATTCATTTAAAAAAAACATAAAATTTACTAAAAATTATATTTGAAACAAAGATAAAAACGTTATTATCTTCTTAACTTCAATACTACAACAACAACAACAACAATAATAACAATAATAATAATAATAATAAGGTTTAATATCTATTATCAGAATATGGTTAAAAGAAAATTTAATTGTTTGTGTCCTTAATTAATTATATGTATAATCATTCAAGTTAATATCTAGCATGTTCAGATTTTAAAAAGCCATCTCTAATTAAGAGTCCTAATTAAAAGTCAATTAAGGATTATTTATGAGTGATTTTAAATCATAATTCATAAGTTGTTTTTTATAAATGATTTATGACAAGAATAGTTAAAATAACTTTAAATTAGAAATGTATTTGATAAAAATGACTCAAATCAATCCATACGTG
Source organism: Populus alba (assembly GCF_005239225.2). Classification (NCBI taxonomy): domain Eukaryota; kingdom Viridiplantae; phylum Streptophyta; class Magnoliopsida; order Malpighiales; family Salicaceae; genus Populus; species Populus alba. The sequence goes on from NC_133288.1 coordinate 3,289,612, forward strand.
AAAGGTTAAAGTCTTTAAATTTTAATTAAATTAAAATCTTGAGTGAATTTCGTAATAAACTTTTGATTTTAGTGGTAATGTATTTCTAACCAAACATAAACTTTTTCTTGGAATCAAAAGTTAAAAAACAGCTTAAATTAACCTAAGTAAGGCAATGCAGGATGATATTAGCACGGGTTCTAATATGGACAAAAGCAAGAGAAGGGATCTAGAGACAGAAGACATAAGCACGGTTCTATGCACCACTATGTACAGGCCGGTGACAGGGATGACCTATCAGCGCTGTTGCCAGGTGGGGTCCCAGTTGTGTCTTCCAGCAATATTTGATTGTTGAGCATTCACGTCTGAGGCTCCAAAGTGGTTTGTAGCAGTGAAAAACTGAGTTGCACCTCCATAAGCGGCAACATCTTGAGTAACTTGTGGTCTATCAGCTAACAGATCTATCCTTGGACGCTTATTGTTATCTTGCAGTTGTTCTTGGTCCTGGAAGTTTGAGCTGTGTAGATGTGGTTGCATAATGGGAGCAAAAGCCGACTGATTCCTTACTCCAGGAATATCAACCGGAAAATCAGACCTAAAACGCATATCTTCTTGTTGCAGTTGATTCCAGAGGTTTGGATTCAGTAGCTGTGGTTGGACAACGGAAGCAGAAGCTAGCCGATCAGCAGGGCAAGAAATGCCGGCTGTGTGATAGTTTCTGCCTTGCAGTTGTGGTTGATCCACGGAGTTCGGAGCTTGCAGAGAGCGTGTCCAGCCTTCCCTTTTCTTTTCCAGGTAAGAAATGGAACGAATAATGTCCTCAGTCACATATTTGGATTCATATTTGTAATCTGCTACAAGTTCCAAAATAGATCTTAGAGCAGATATTGCTTTGTCAATGGCCTTACGCTGCAGCAATGTCCCACTGTCAATATGCTTTCCATGCTACTCGAGAGCAGATTTGCATGTTTGTTTGTGCACTCACAAGTGTGTGTTTGTGTGTAAAGAGAATAGGATCACTGACTAGGAAACAGATGATAATACAAGGATGCGGTAGAAGATACATGCCTGTGCTTCACTTGAATCAGTTCTTCCCGTGGAGGCCGAGGCACCATTCATTGCATCCACGCCTTTTCTCAGGATGACTTCTGGTGGATATCTGCTGACAAGCTCAAATGCAAGACTAAATCTAGCAGCAGCCACGTATTGCTTCTCTTCAATAAGATTCTCAATAAAAGCTGCAATAAAAAAAAAGATCAGGTAAAATAAAATTGCAGCCTCCAGGCCACAGGAAATCGGACATTGCTGAATCAGATTCTGGCTGCATTTGAGGATGATTAAACAGAACTCATCTTAAACTATGTCAATGAATAACTTCAGATGAGCTTCGAAAAATAGTTTATTACATAGAGCCAACAGGCAGAAAAAGTCATCTAGAAGAAAATCCTTCCACTGTTTAATCAGACATCATTCCAAGATAAATACCTTTAGTAATGCATCAGAATGGCAATCTAAAATCAAAGAAAAACAGCACGAGTACTTGGGGAGCCTAGATACGGGCATGTCATATTGATGGCAAGGTCATGTTATCTAAGGTTTCCATCAGAAAGAAGGCTACAAGAAGGTCTAAGGTTCAGGACATTGCTAAGCAAACAAAAAAATATACAAATAGGTATAGGATTAATGCAATTATATTATGCGCAAGCCTATTTCAAACTACAAAGATAGAAATACTGGTTCCAAAGGAAATCAATCTGTGACCAGATAGCTATATTCGTTAGCAGTGAAGAGTCTGTAAACTTACCCGGAGCCAGATCTTTACCTGCAAAACCGAGGGCCTTGAATATTTCAGGAGCCTGCTTTTGCTGAGCAATGACTCTAACAAGTCTTAAAATTCGGTCTCTTCTAAAACAAGAAACCAATCCATACACAGCCAAAAACAGCAAAAACATCAAAACCTCCATAGAATCCTCGGTCTCCAATCTTATATTTTTTTCCCATAGAACCGCCAGCTTTGTTGCAGCTTCTTTCACCTGAGGACTTATTTTTGGCGAGACTTTCATTAGCTGCTCCAATAGAACAACATTATCCCTGTTCACACTTGCATCAAATCCTGCAAGTCCTTTCTTCCAATTCTGGACAATATCCAAAACAACCTTTGCTGGTTCAGCTGAAACTCCATGGTGCATCAGATCATGTTCGCTTACACAAACATTTACCACTGGTGAACTCCTCTCGCTGGTGGTGGCATTAAATTGGAAAGTTGAAGTTGAAGCATGTTTTGGATTTATAACATTTTCAGTTTGGTCAACCCTTACATGCGTAGAAAGGATGTTGCTACCTAAGCAAGGGACAGATGAAAACATTATTAATAATTAGATCAGGATCAGACCGTTACTAAGAAAACATATCAGGTTCAGACATAAATTATATGTATTTGCCATGCACTACAATTGCTTACACAATTTTTAGGCAGTACCAGCAGAACTGACAAAATAACCAAAGCAGTGTGCCCATAGTGCAAGACCTAGAAATGCTTATGCTTGCAAAATCAATTTTAGAAAAAACAAAATCAGAAATTTCTAAGTTTTTAGGATGCCGTGGTATCAATACAGATGGCTTGTGAAAATACTAAATTTCAGGATTATGCATGACCATGTCACGAGAGAATTTTTTCCCTTGCTTCCTAGGTCCTAGCCCCTTAAAGCAGAACATAGCCCCTGCCTAACCAACTAATTTCCCTTCAGTCAGACCCGGGATTTCTCAAGACACCCTGCTTGTGTCTAAGGAAGAAGTGATCAATAAAAGGAAGAAGGGAGATGCGACTACAAAAGATAAGTACCAAGAAGAACATTAACAATCACAGACAGATGATTCTGCAATAACAAGGACAGGAAGCAGAACTACAGCAAGTCCCGACAAGTCATTGAAGTTCTGTTAAAGCTACTCTAATGATGTGGTAGTCGGCTGCTAACTCAAACTTTTTTTTTTTGGTGAATCATGAATCATTTTACTAAGAGAGGTAACTAGAGTAGAGATATAGGGCAATAAAGTTAAAAGCCAAAAAATCATAATCCAGAAGCAGAAAAGGAAACCGTCAAGCAAAGTACATCAGGAAATGACACAAGCTTGTTGGCTAGGAACAAGTCTTCCAAGATCAAAGAAGCTCCATGAAATAGTACGAACATAAAAAAACCAGAGGTTCCTCAAATTGCAGAGCAATAAGACTCTAATGGACAAACTCAAAAACCCAGAAATCAGCCGCAGAACGAGAAAGCCAGCAATTCCAGCAAAACCCAGTGGCAGCAACCGGGTGAAAGAATGAAGCAACAAATGTAACTACGAATATCGAACCAAACTTATTCTCTACCGATACCAAAGTAGAATTCTGAGAAATCATCAGCAAGCTGCCCCAAAATTGAGAGAAACTAGACTGGAGGGAGGAAATACCAGTGAGAGGAGAGCATTAAACCAGGCCTTGGAACCAGGAAAAAAAAAAGGACTTGCTAAAAGAATTGCAAAAAGGATAGGAGTCCAAAGAGTATGAACATTAATGAAAGGACTGCACCATTGACACTGGTGGGCACAGCAGCAAGTTCAAATGAAGGGGGGGAATAATCATAAGCCTTAAAAGAACTCTAAAGAAATATGTAGACACAAAAATAGATGTAATGAACTGAATGTGAAGTTAACCAATCACAAACAACAGTTAGTTGTGCAATGCAGATAATTAGATCAGCCATCAGGTTCACACTAAAGGAGAAAAGGCACTTTATAAATTAAGGATGTTACCTAATTGCTGCTCTTTCAACTCCACTTCTTTACGGTATTTTTCTACTGATTGTTGCATTAAATGCAATTGTTGCTCTTTCAATTCAATCTCATTGACACGTTCTTCGAACTGCATCTCCTTCACTCCAAAAATTTTCAAGCGTTCGTCTAATGTTTTTTCTAGTGAATTGAGATGTTTCTCTTTTTCTTCAGACTTTTTATTCAACTCATGGGAAGATCTTTGAATTGAATCCAACTGCACCTTCTTCAATTCGAGATCATCACAGCATTCTCTGAGAGATTGTCTTGCCAAAATAAGGTTCTTCTCTTTTGATTGGAGCTTCTCAGAGCATTCTAAAATTAATTTTTGAATGGAATTTTTCTGTTCCTTCATTGCTTTCAGCTCTTTCTCACATTCTCTTATCGATAGTTGGACTGATTTCAGTTGCCTCTCCTTCCCTTTAAGTTCCTCACTTCGGTATTCAATGGACAGTTGAATGGCATGAAACTCCCTCTCTCTCGATTCAAGCTCTTTATCATATGTGTTCATTCTTCCCTTGATTTTATTGAGCTCCTCCTCTTTTGATTCAATTTTTCTGGCACAATGTTTCACATGTTGTCGAGCTGAATCCAATTTCTCCTCTTTTTGATGAAGCTTTGCTGAGAGCTCTTTGATAGAATCTTCAATCGACCTCAACTCTGTTTCTTTTGATTTGAGCTCTGCAGAGCGCACATTGATAGACTTCTTCACCGCATCATGTTGCTTCTCTTTGGCTTCAAGTTCTTCTGTATATTCATCAATCAGCACACTGATTGATCCAAGATGGTTCTGTCTCGAATCAAAATCTTTTGAGCTCTCCCCAATTGATTTCTTTATTAGACTTAGTTCCCTCTCTTCAGAATCAAGCTCTTTTACGCATTCCTGGATCAATTCTTTAGTTCTGTCCAGCTCCTCCTTTTTCAAATCAAGCTCCTTCGAGCACTCAATTGATTTTTTTATTCCATATAGTTCGTCCTTCTTTGAAACAAATTTAGCAGAACTCCTCACCTGCAACATTTTCAAATCCATCTCCTTTGACGAAAGCTCCTTATTACAATCATTGATCAAGTTCCTGACATTTCGTAACTCCTTCTGTTTGAACTCAAGATCACGGTCACAATTCGCTATCAACTTTCTCACCCTTTCCACCTCCTTCTCATTGAATTCAAGCTCCTTCAAACGTTCCTCGACCGACTTCTGTAAAGTTCCCAATTTCTCATCTTTCTCAAAAATCTCCCTACAATGCTGTTCAAGTAACTTTTCCAACGAACCCAAATTCCTCTCCTTCGATTCAATCTGTGTCTGCACCAACCGCAATTCCTCTTTTTTCACACTGAGCACCACATTACAATCCTCAACCTCTTGTCGAACCATATTTAATTCCTCCCGCCGAGTTTTCAACTCCAAATCACATTCTTGAATCCAATTTTTCACCAAACCCAACTGTTTTTCCTTATTTTGCACCTCAGAAATACACTCCTCATATTTTTTGGCCTTAATTTCAAACTTCTCCTCACGTTCCTCGACCACTTTCAACATTTCAACATTTTTCTTCTCAAGCAAGGCAAGTTCTTCCATTTTCCTTAAAAAAAAAGCCTTCGAGGATTCACAATGAGCCTCCAAATCTTTCCATTCAAGAGTGAATGAAAGAATTGAAGAGGCTTGTGCATGCAGTTGATCGAGACATTTATGCAAACTCTCTTTCTTGATGTCAACCAGTTTTAAATCATCCATTGCATCCTCCATTTAAAGAGCCTGTAATATTTTATAAAAATAAACAAATTTACTACTTAAACGACAAAAAACCCCATGATATATTTTATGACATTTATGTAAAATGTAAATAAAGAAACAACAAAGCACAAACCTTAGTGACAACCTCTGTGTAAACCCTAGGATGGTGAGAGGAAGGAGCCAGGCAGAGGTAGAGGCAGAGGAAGTGGCATTAAGTTCAAGGTTTTGAAAAGTTTCAACAGTGGTATGGTGTATGCTTGGAGTCTTTTAAGTTTTAACAGTGGTTAAGATATCTATTTAAAGAGTGGATTACATTAAATATGCTTGACATTTTCCATTTTTACAGAAACTTGGAGCTTTTTTCTTTTCAAGGTGTTAATAAAATTTATAAGAAAAAGCAAATGTGTATTTGAGATTGTGATATATGATGATGTTTAAAATAAATTTTTGTTTGAATTTTTTTTTATTTTTTATGTTAATATTTTAAAATTATAGATAATATTTAAAAAATATTAATTTATTATTTTTTAAAACTAAAAACATTCTTAAAAAGCATCTAAAAACAAAAATAAAAATTATGTCAAACATTATATGCTGTTGTAATTCAGAATCTAACCTGAATTAAGTTTTAAATTAAAAATTAAACTAAAAAAATATTATTTGCTAAAATATAATTAATCAGTGAATCGATTATCAAAACTAAATTAAAATTTAATAAAATCAACTATAATTATTTTTTAAAAATATATTATTTTAATAAAAATAATTCATAAAATTACTATTTCATTAATATGGACCTAACGAGGTTAGCATAATAACATGATAATCACCATGTACTTGGATGCTATTTGGTATTTATAGTAGCTTTGCTTTTTACCAACTAGAGATAAAAAAAATATCTGGTTAAATAATTTTTTTTTCACTAAGCTTTACTTATAATTGGATTTTAATTTTTGGTTTTGTAAAAATTAAAATATTTTTTTATCATTTATAAACACTTGTTAGTCATTTATTTTATAGGTAAAAGTTTATCATAATAATTTTAACCAAATATATATTTTTTTAATTTGTACATAATTTTTTTTTGAAAAAAAACTTGGTTATTTTCAACTGTAATTATAAAAAATACCCAAAACACATTTAATTTAATAAAAAAGATGTATACAAAATCAGCAAAAAAGCAGAGGTGAATTGTAAGATAGAAAATAAAGCACCCAAAGGTCACCTCCAAGTGCCAAAATTAGCAAGAGAGTAGAGTCATGAGCTGGACTGGTAGAGAAAGTTAGAGGCATGCATCCAGAATGAGCTTAATTTTCACTGAACAAATCAGTAATAATTATCAAAAACAAGTAAAAGGGCCAGAAATGATACTTTGGACTGCTGTGGACATTTTACATGTAACTTCACCCGTGAAATTGGTCTTGGAGTTGCAGGTTCATTGCAAATTATGCTGTGTCACCCTAAATCACAGTGGCTTTAAAATTATTAATTAAAAAGAACTGATTTCTAGCATTTTAATTTTTATTGAAAAATTATCTTGTTTAAGAAATTAAAACATATTATTATAATTATTAGGAATTTTAATTAATTAATTGAGATTTTATGGTACAAGACTGATTATCTAAAATAAAAGATATTATTACCTCTTAAGCGTCCTATATAAGATAAGTTATATTGTTGGTTTTGTCTTTACTTATTAAGAATTTATTGGTTTATATTATGATGGTCTGCATGTAACATTCCCAACCATAGCGTCAATGAATATTCATCTATAAATATTTCTAACTTTGACATTATTTATTATTACATGTAGCTTAAAAAATATATGGTATTCCTGATTATGGTGTCAATAAATAAACCAGTAAAATAAACTTAAATCAATGCATACATATTTATTTTTAGGAGAAAAAAAATGTATCGTATATCAAATTTGTAACAATTATATAATAAAATATTAAAAAATATATATAATAAAAATATCTAAAAAAAATACGAGAGACCAACAAATAAATTCAAAAATTGGCTTCGATATCTAAACAAAAAGAAATAAATGAAAGGAGATCAACATAAAAGTGTGTTTTACCAAATATATCCTTTGCCAAAAAATAGATTGGGCTGTATGGGCTTGGGGTCATCCCGGCCCAATCTGTTTTCTGTTTTGCTTTTTTTTTTTTTTTAGGCTGCTCTAATACAGCTAATACGGACTGAGCTGAACTCAACCCGATCACTATTCCAAACCAGTGGAACGGCCGAGTAGCATTGACAAATGAATTATAATTCACAGCTATTGTAGTAAGTGAATTTTAATGCAGAGGAAAGATAGAGTGCTGAATGAATTAAGCTACAAAACGGGTAGAGAAGAAGAGGGCTTAACTGGTCTGCTGGAGCTCCTCTGTTTCTTCTTCTCTTCTTCTGATCTTTCTTCTCGGTCTTTCTGTTTTTTTTTGTGTTTATTATCCTCCCCTGTGTTACTGTTTTAAGTCTGGAAAAGCCCCCCTCTCTGTTTTTGATCGTGGTCTTCTTTGTTCCCCCAGTCCAGTGCGCTCCCACCTGTTCGTTCTCTGTTAAACCTCCTGTTCTTGGTCTGTGTCTTGTCAGCTCTCCCCTGTTTCGTTCTTCTCCCATTCGCGTTCGTCCAGTGCGCTCGTCCCCTCTGTGTGTATTTCCTTTCCTGTGCCCCCCCGTTTTCTTATGGTTTTTTCCTCGTCTCTGTTTTTTCCCCCTGGTATTCTTCTGGTCGTTCCTTTGTTCCCCCCTGCGTGGCCTTTTCTCTGGCTTTTATAGCCAGAGAATGCCAAGCGTTCGTGCATCGTGGGGGCGAAGGATAGCGGCTGGGAGACGGGGTCCATGATTGAAACGGTTTTGGTGCCTTCGCTGCTGAGAAACGGCGCCGTTTTCTCGATTAAAATGGCTATTTTCATTTTGGGCTTAACTTAATTTCTGCAAGTTTTATAATCATCAGCAAATTTCCCTGGGAATTTTATTGTAACTGGACCCCTTAATGTTTTTCAACTCCTTTCTCCATTAACAAGCCAAATAATATTAACATTAGAATGATTCAGATGTCAAGGAATTCTAAAGGGAACATGTTTATTAGAAAAATAAATCAGAAATAATAAAGAAAATATATCTATACACTAAAAAACCTTAAGTTGCAAAAACTTGATCGGTTAATGCACTAAAATAGTTAGAAATTCAGATTTTCTGGTCCAATTTGTGCATGCTAAACTCGACTAGATAGGTTAGCTGATGATCTAAACTAATCTAATCATGAAATATTAGAAGTTATCCATAATATTTCTTTATAAGTTGTCTAATATTTTTTTTTCTATTTACAATTATTTTTTTGGTAATGTAAAAAATTAAAATTATTTTTCTATATTTCATGTTTAGTTAGTGTTATAAGTTTATTTTTATTATAAATTTAATATAATCTTTTCATGATAAATTTTAATTTAAATATAATCAAATTAATATTCTATAATTAGATTATCACTAAAACTTATAAATGATGGCATTGATATTTTATGAAAAGTAATTGTAATTTTGATATATTGTTTTTTTTTTTTATTAAAAAAATCATTTCATTCTCAACAACTGAATACCTTTTCGAATTTTCTTTTGGAAAAGGAAAAGTACTAAGAACTAATAAAACTAACTATGAAAGGAATCTAAAAATAATATGAAAGGAGTCTCCTTGAAGTTGCCAATTTCGAACAATGGCATCACTTACAGGTTGTATTTAATGAAACAATAATATCATCAACAAACCTTATACAAGTAAGAATTCCGGTCCATACATGTAACAGGAGTTCCTCTGAAAATATTCCACTGCTGCAACTGTGGACACATTTTGTGGGATGCTTGGAGCTTCTCAAACAAGTGCATTTTCATGGAGAAAAGGCGGGGAGCCAAATATCTAATTCGGTGGCAAGCACGTTCTTCGACGTGCATTTGTTGTGAGATGCCAATCAAGCCTTGACACTGATCACAAATGAACCTGTTCATGTGAATAACCACAGATATGGTGAGATATTGTAATTCAAAATGCAGTGTTTCATCAAGAAGAAGAGCGGTAGAGGCAGTCACTTCAACGCTCACAATGACAAATGCTAAATAACTTCCTACATCACTATTACAAATTGAAGCCAACCTAGAATTTGGTTCTGGTTATGTTTCTCTGTTCTCTTACTTTCTCAGAACAATGCAACAAAGTAATGATGGATCATCTCTATCTCCGACAAGTTCATCACAGCAGAACAACAAAATCACTCTTCAAAATTCTGCTTGTCTGGATTCCCATTTTCTATAGTTCCACCATTATGTATTCCTGACAGAGGAATGATTTTTACACATATTGCATGTGAGAACTCAAAAAAATGGTTTTTTTTCTACAGCAACTATCACCCAGTCTCTACCTTCCAAACGGAAAACTCAAATCTGCAACTCCCGAAACTTATACAGGCACAAATCTGCAGGTCCTCTTGTTTGCTATTCTCAAGCCAGTCAATCAAAGTCAACACAGTTCATGCATTTCAAAAACAACATGAACTGAGGTTTTGGTTTGTGGTTAAAATCATGAAAACAAAATTTCTACTCATAATCCTTTCTTAATTTCCTAATAAGAGATTAAAATCAAAATTTAATTAAAATTTCATTCTTTGATCAATTTTTTAAAACAAGAGTGTTCAATTTTTTCTCATTTTCCTAAATATCAATCTATACAAGATGGTCACATAGTGACAACACAAGGATGAAGATGAGAAGATGTGTTTGATGTATACATTTTGAGTTTGGTTGGTTCCGGTTCAAGAAACGAGGGGCTTTAACAGCCATGGAGAGGGGAAAAAAATTGTCCGTCTGCTTGGTTTAACCAGTGACAGAGGTTTTATCTTGCCTTTACTTTTTCACTCAAACATGGAAAAGTAGTAAAGCAAGCATTTGGTGCTAGCACTCCTCATGCAAACAATAATAAACAAGTGATATGTTCTATTGTGAACAAAAGGATTTGTGAAATTCAGTTGATCGCATTAAGAAGGCTAAACAAATGATGAACTTCGGTAAAAATATTCCAGTGGAAATATAATCTAAAAGACCATGGAACCACTTGAAAGCATCCCATCGCAGATGCAACATGGACTCAAAGTTCCACGGTTTAATAATTCAGCAACATCAAAGTTTGTTAAAAAAGGAATTCAGCAAGCAAATTTCGCTTTATAAATAAAACACTAGCAGCTAAAATTCCTATAAGCTAATCATAATTCATAATTAATAGTTGAATGCACACACCAAATCTTAATATTTCTTCATTGATTAACAAAATGCGAAACGAGTAGTCAAGATCTAGCATACTCACACGCGGGAAGACTGGAAATATCAGCAGAAACAGCACAAGGAATCCCCAGATTCGAAAGCGCACCCCTTATAATCCCACAAGGAAAATAGCAATACATGCTCATTGCTTGTGCACCTTTACTTTCAGGATCTTCCATTCCATTCTCAACCGATAGATCATCCCCCGACATTCGTGATAGCCATGGAAACTTATTATCTTGCAACACAAACGTACCCTAAACAAAAACAAAAAAGAAAAAACACATACTCAAAATTAAAAACCCACAAATAAGAAATAAAAATAATTAACAGAACTTACTCTATGATTAGTCTTCAAGTTATCAATCTGTTTCTTGAACAACTCAGACCAGAAATCTTTGCATATGAACTTAATTGCCTCTAAATGATCAGTAAAACGAGGCCGTTCTATTGTGTACCTAATCAAACCCAAAATTGAATCAGCAAGAACAAAATGAAACAAATAATGGGGGGTTTGATACGGTGTGAGAGAGGGAGAACCGTACCGTTCCGAGAGCTGATGGCCTACTTGATAACCAATGGCTTCGATGCGGCGGGCAGCGAGTTCTGGTTTGTTAGCGTAAAATCGAGTGCAGTATGATGACACCATTTCTGTCACTAGACCATCCATGCAACTCTTCGATACTTCTCTTCCCATTTCCTTTTCTTTTTTTCTTCTTCTTTGCCCTCACTAAAATGAAAAAATATTTACGGTTTGATCTGTTTTCTTCCTGTTTTTTTTTTTTTTTTTTTCAGAAGGATTGGGATAGATGGGCTTGGGGTACAAGTACTCGATTTGGGCTGTAGTATTGAGTATGAACTCCAGTTTTTTTTTTTTATTCGTGTTATTTTTCATTTTGGTCATCTGATTTTTTTTTCTTTGATTTGAACATTTCGGGCAAAATTGATGTCTAATTACTTCTAATTTGTTATAAAAAAAAGATTCATAGACATCAAACCAAAGTATAAACATGGAGAAAATAAGTGATGCTTTGAAAATTGTCATAAGGTTCACATTTTCAATCTCATAAGTTTTTAAAAATTCACTTTTTATACACAACTTTATTTTTTTTGTTTTTCGATCATTAAATTAAAAAAAAAGAAAGAGATTTTTTGGATTTTGGTTGAAGAGAGAAAAATTATTGATGTCAACATGTCCAATTCAATAAAAGAAATTTCACTAAAATATTCTTTTGCCTTTACTTTACCTACGAGATTGATCTGGGCTCCATAGGGTTTTTAAATTTGAGTTTTTTTTTTTTAATGCTTATTGGTTTGTTTAAGTAATGAATTAGTTTAGTTAGATATGTAAAGTATTTATAGGTAAACAAAATAGGTTGAAAAATAAGTTATTGACCTCTATTCAACTTTTTAGAAGCCCTCTAAATCACTAGATTTTTAACTTGTAAGCAACGTATTATCTATATTTTTTTAAAAAAAAAACAATCAAAGGACAAACAATGCATTATTCACTTTTATAAAAATAAAAAAAATAAAAAGAGGCCTTGCTTACATGTTAGGCCTTCTTTTTTTGGATAAACATGTTGGTCATCCATGCCCAGGCTTGTCCTTTATTTGTTGAGTATAATTTTATTTCTTTTATTTTTTCATTTCATTTTCATTTTAAAAATAATTATATGAAGTTATTCATATTTAATTATTCAAGTTATTAGTTTAACAATTTAAACAGGTTGCCTCAAGCTTTTTTTATTTTTTTTATTCATTATTATTATTCAATATTGAATTGTTTAAGAATTGAGCTTCAGTATATAATTCATTTTGTTTTCTATGGTGTTATTCTATTCTCATGACTTGGTTTGGTTGGTTAAATATTTAAATTATTTTTTTTTAATTTTATCATTCAACACTAAATTGATTACAATCAAACTTTATAATTTATTTTAGTTTGTTTTTATAGGTTATCACAGTCTCATAACTCGAGTCGTGGATTTGACAAGTTAACTCAGATCAATTCAATATTTCTATCATTTTAAAAAAATTAAAAAATATTAACTTAAATTTATTTAAGTTAAATTATATTTTTATAAATCGTCTCAATGATTTTTAATTCACTAAGTTGCATCAAGTAAACTCTATATATATATATATATATATATATATATATATATATATATATATATATATATATATATATATTACTAAAAAAACATGTTAACAACCCCTTACTTTTTCCTTTTTCACCCTAAAAAATATAATCCATCTTGCAATGTAATGTTGGCAAATGATCTACTTTGTATTTAATTATTGAAACCATGTTGTTTTAGCGTTGTTGATGACCTAGTGATATGAAACCTGGGTTGGGTCCAACAACAATAAATAGAATAGCACGATTGAAACTCAAACCATATGATAATTTTTTTAACTAATAAATATATGATTGTGAAAAATTAACAAACATGAAAAATAAAAATAATAAAATTGAAAATATAGAATAATTAATTAATCATAATATTTCAGAATACAAATTCTGTGTCATTTATTCATCAAAATAAGATTGGATCATCATCAAACAAAAGGGATACATTTATTCTTTCACGAGAAAGATTCAACCTAAAATATATGGCATGGAATTGTTAATTTATTTTTCCTCCTGCACATGCACCTGGATTGCTTCTCACAGTACACACTCTCGCAATGCAAATCAGGAGGACAAACATCGTCGAACTCACAGTCTTCTTTATACAGACATTCCCCTTTCGTTATGGCCTCTTGCTCCTCCTCTATCTTCCCTGCCATCGTCTCTCTCGATGCAGCACCATTCCTAATACCTGCAATTCATTTTTGTTCTTCTTAAGTAATGTGTTTCTCCACAATATCGATGCTCTCATCAAAGTTTCTTCTTCTTCTTTGATTTTCTTTCATTTTTTAAATTTTTTCTTAAAAATTCATCAACTTGCAAAGAGAGAGGGAGACTTACAGCTGCATAAAATGACTAAAAGAAGTACGTACAGCATCAGCTTGAATGAAGTTTTCTCCATTTTCATAAGAATAGTGCACCTGCTCCTCTTTTTTTCTTTTCTCTGTGCAAAGACTTATGGCTTGATTTGTAGGGAGGGGGAGACTTTGTTTTGGTAAGTTACAGAAGAGATCGTGTATACATTTTTGTTTCCATAAACATAAATCTACTTTCTAAAACATACATTAATATTTATGGAAGAATATTTAAGTTCTATCATTATAGTTCTAATTTTTATTTTCTACTAATTTGGACATAAAATGTTATCGGTCTTTAGTTCATTACGGGGGGGAAATCTCAAAAGTTAGTGTTTATTTGTGGAAAATATATTTTAATTTTTTTTTAAGAAAAACAGAAAACTAATTAAAGAAAAGATGTTTACTAACTTAATATGAAAATTATTTTCTCAGAAACGGGTGTTTTCTAATTCTATAATTTTTTTTAAAAAAATAAATTAAAAACATCAAAATATTCGTTTTTCAAGTTTTAGATTATAAAAATAGCAATCTAGCTATTTTGATTCACCTCATATTTTTAAAAATTTTGATACACACTAGTTGGAAAACTGTTCTAATTGTTTTTGAAAATTATATCAATATTATAAGATTTCATGTAGGTAAAGACAATACAATATAATTTTGATAAATTAATAACCATGATTAAATGATATTTTTATTTGATCTCGTTTTAAATTTAAAATCTAAATAATATATTGATTACTTAATGAATTTTTATGGTTCTAATAATATTAATTTATAGAGTTAACTGTATTTTGAATTAATTTTTCAGAAAAATATTGAAAAAAGTTTGAAACATATATGCTTTCTACTCCATATTTTGAAAGAGAAAATATTTCAATTTACTCTTTATTTTTAAAAATTTCTCTAGCTAGTATATTTATCTATAAATATTTAGTTCCATTCAAAAAATCAACTCATAATTAAAACTCTAACTTACTGTTTTCTTATGATTCAACATTAATTAAGAGTATCTTCTTATTAGTTTATGTTTTTTTTTTAATTAAAATATTAGTCTATTTCTGAATAGTCATATGAGTGGCTCTCTCAATATAATTTGTAATAAATATAAAGTAAGAATAACATGTTTTATTTTCAGCCTGACCGCATCCAAATCATTAAAATTAAAACATTACAAGTATATCCCAATCCAAGCATCAAAGTTCATCGTATATTCACTCCTTCAAACATCCTAAGCATCGAATGAGACGAAAACATGTTAACTATATATGTGTGTATTTATTTTTTATAATCCCCATACTTTTATCCAATAATTGGAATATTAGATGATGTTGAAAAAAAAATTATAAAAACATTAGTCTAAAAATCTTTGGCATAAATACTTGCATATAATCAAATTCATCCAAAAATGTTTTTTTTTTTAATATGTATCTTGTGTAGAATGTAATTGGTCTCGATCCTTTCTATAGTTCTTGTGATTAAAAAGAAAATATGAAAATAAGGAATTAATAACAGAAAATCAATGCACAATGAAGCCACTTTATTATTACTTGAGAGCTCAGTCTACAGTCCAAACCCCAGATTAACTAAGAACACATAAATTTGCTGGTAGACCACTCCCTATTCCCAAATTAAAATGTGTTCATAGAAATTATTCAGCTTGTTGACCTAATTGTGCTAGCACAATTGCACACACAACGACCAGCAGTGCACTGTGTCACGGTGCACCCATGGCACAAGCTCGTGCAGTCAGAGGGAACTCTACATTGCCTTTGTTGCTGCTTTATTGAGAACTCCCTCGCGTTAGCTTCATTGGGCAAGCCTGCCATCATTTGATTAATTAGTATCAATATATATATATATAAAAGACTCAAACAAGAAGATAATAGAGATAACGGGTGCTGTTTTCCATGAAGCAATCTTCACCGGAAAGAATTTAATTTGAAAATTAACAAAGAGATATTGCATGTCGGGAATTACATGATGCAATGAGTAGAAGGGCAACGAAGAAGGCAAACTTGACGGAAGCTTTTTCCATCTGGTTGTCTGTTTTCTAGCAGGATGGGGCTTGAGATGTCGACTGGGAGCTGGCTTGGTCTGGAGTCTGCTCTCTTTCTTCACTCTATGTTGTGTGTTACTGCTGAAGCTTCATGCCCTATTTATAGGGGAAGGCATGGGCTATTTACCAGTATTCTTACCGTAATTGGCTCCAATTTAATTGTTTCTTTATTAGGGAAATAGATATGGTTCCCTTTTATGACAAGATCATAGAAAATATATATACCATCTTAAATTTTTCTGTTGCAGATTGGCAAATGGCAGATATGGCGAGTTTTATTTTTCTTTTCAAGAAAAGAAAATTGATTTGTGTGATTTTCCAGTCAAATTGGTCTTGACTAAATTTATTTTTTGAATATAGTGTTAGGTTTTGAAAATTAAAAAAAAAAACGTATAAAAACATATAAAGTATAACAACTTCTTTGTTTCTTAGAACGAGAACTGCAGCAATACACATTTTAACACAGAGGTGGATGGTATTTATAAAGTATATATAACAACATGGTAACAAATTGCATGAAATTATGTGCTATGATCTGGAAGATATACTCTCCATCTTGGTTGATTTGAACACTATCTGGGTGATCTGGTTAGATTAGAGTCGTCCATGCATGATATGATCATCCATAGCTGAAGTTTCCTTGTTGCCATGAATTACCATCTTGAGATCATGAATCAGTTGCTATTGGATCTCCTTCGTCTTCCAGCGTATAATCTCCACTAATATACGCTGGTTTGCAGGAGTTTTCATCCTTGTTTCTCCATTTTTTTTAGTAACCTTGCCACTCCAGTTACTACTAAGCTGCTGGTTTCTGCTACTGCGCGCTAATACCCTCCCTCAAACCATGTCGGGATAGGGGGCAGGGTTTGTTCTGAAAGTAGCTGAGAGCGGTCTTGGACATTGGTTTGGTGAAGATGTCTTCTACTTAATACTTGATTATTAGTGGGGATGTGTTGAGTGAAGTGTAAATCGTTCATGCACAAAATGATAGTTCGATTCAATATATTTACTACGAGCGTAAAATACTATTGATTTTTATAATAATATTATTGATTTTTTTATGATTAATCATATACATAAATTTTTTTTTTAAAAAAAAAAAAAAACCTTGTTAAAAAATCAAATTACCGCGCAACAAAGCCATAAATAATTATACTATTAGTTTTTTTTTTTTAATTGAATGTTTTCATGATGTAGCCATTCTCTGGAAATTTTGTGGGGTGGAACCTCTTTAAAATCTTTCAATCCCGAAGTAAACACAACATTTCAAGGAAATTCGAACCAACCAACAAGGAACCAAGCTGAAGAAAATAAAGATCAAACAGAACACACCATTTTAGGTTACAAAACCAATCCACCAAACAAGCATACTAGGGTTTGATCTTTTATTCAGACCGAGTACTGGTCATCAGAACTCTCTTTATGCTAGAGGGTTGATATATTTGCGACTGCATTGTCAGGAGACTATGGCGGTGCTGTGGCAGAGTGAAGCAGTTCAACCTTGCAGACCAATAATACCTGCACAAGGAATGACGGAGTCAATATAATTCGTCTTTGGCTATATTCTAAACCTTTACAATTATGAGACAATATGACAGATTGATGAAACCATGAATCAGAGCCGAGAGAGTGAAGATTCGTAGACACTTTGAACACCATTTCTTGATAATTCTTCTAACTCAAAACAATGTCATAAATAGTTTACAAACATGGCATGTTATTTTGTTTAATGTTAGACAATAAGCTTGCTACTTACCGCATGCTACTCTGCCACCAGCATTACCGGTGGTTTTGCTGAGTTCATGTCCTCCTGCAAATAAAATATCAACAATCTATTAACATAACTTGCTTAGAAGGACGCAATAAATTAGTAGATGTGGAAATCATAAAGTAAACAGCTCATGCTTTGCCTATACTGGGAAAAGTCATGAAGAAACATAATCTTCAAACCCCTTGGAAACAGTAAATGAATGAAGAATCTTCTTCCTTTCCTATTCCAAACTAGTAAAAGTAATCAATTAAAATAGCCTGGCAGAAGGCAGAAAGCATTAAGAAACAATCAATCACGACAGCAACAAAAGACATGATGCTGCTTAATTACAATTGAAGGTCCACTTGGGAAAAGATAATGATCATAGGCAAGAGTACCAATAAGGCAGTGCTGTGGGAATCACTGATCCCTTAAAAAAAAAAGTTCCGATGCATGTTTTTGCTAACCAAATTATTATGTTGAGTTTATATTCAACAAATTGAAACTATCATTTTGAGAGCAACCAGACCCTCCGAAATTGTTTGCTTAGAGGAATCGAGACTCATAAAGCTAGATATCCAATACTAGTTAAGTGTCAGGCATCCTACTCATCATTCATCAGCACATACAACAATGTCATCAGTGAGTACAAAAGCCTTGAAAGGAAAAATCGATAAATTACCCTTGCCAAGATCATCAGGATCTCCATGAACAACAACAGCCCTTCCAATAATGGAATGTGGTCCAGTAAGAGGAATCTGTTTGTCAATGATTGTGAAAGTAGCAGTGCCTGATCACACAAAAATTTAAAGTGTCACAAACCCAACAAGTGTGAAACCAGATTTACTAACAAGGCACCTGTCTACCACACCAAAATTTGGTCAAAAAGACTAATTTAAAATGTTCACAAAGAATATGGAAAATGAAACCACTCAACAAAATAAAATTGTTATGAAAGCTTATGTTGTAAAAGTATAATCCTGGTGCTTTAGAAACTATTTACAGAAACATGGACAGCGATGCGTACCATCATCACCAACAGTGACATTTCCCAGATCACCAGCATGACGATTCTCATCCTCAGGGGCACCATGCTCCTTGCCTACAGGATTAAAATGCGGCCCTGCAAACAGAACTCCAAATAACTGAGCATAAAGGATGTCGTGGAAACAAAAGAAGATTATTTAATTTTTCATTTTACATTGGTTGCTTAAGCATTTTGGGAAAAAGAAGTCCAGTTATTCAGCAATACCAGTTGACATGCAGCCATTTGTGGTGTCTCCAAGGGCATGGACGTGGAAGCCATGAAGGCCTGGCTTAAGACCAGAAAGGTTTCCAGTTACAGTAGTTGGGCCTGAAGAAAAAATGGTTCAGATATCATTAACTATCCAGAAAAATGAGCAACA
Source organism: Populus alba (assembly GCF_005239225.2). Classification (NCBI taxonomy): domain Eukaryota; kingdom Viridiplantae; phylum Streptophyta; class Magnoliopsida; order Malpighiales; family Salicaceae; genus Populus; species Populus alba. The sequence continues at coordinate 3,308,658 of NC_133288.1, forward strand.
AAAATTGCAAGACCAATTGATTGGAGCTTTCACTTACCATCTCCTTCTTGGGTAAAGAAGATGGTGCCACTCACACCTTCACTGCTATTAAGAACAGCTACAGCCTTCACCATTTTTCTATGTGATCTAAAAGAGACAAGAGTTAGGACTGCACATCTACAATCACCTAAATTCATTAAAAAAAACCACACAAACACCACATCCTGACCGAATACAACAAGGGAACAAAAAAATAAAAGGCACATTGCACATGAACGCCCGCCAAAAGATTCGCAGCTCAAAACAGCCAAATTAAAATTTAAACTTCTATGCGCAAGAGTACACGTCAATCATACCTACTAAATCACTCTAATCGAGGCTAAAGAACCCACAAAACTGCTCCAAACAAAGCTACAAGTACGCAAAGTTGATGATTCCAAAACAAATTAGCACATCTTCAGTATCATTAAGTAGTTCTAATTTATACAAAATACCCATTTATCGTAAAAAATTAATTTTCTCTCCTGCCCTTTGTCTATTCTATCTACAAAACCCAAACAAGGTACAGATAATTTTATATATGAAAAAAAAAAAAAATGAGGTCTAACAATACCCAGATTACCTTTATTAAAAGAACAAAACTTGAGAGAGATCTGTGGAAAAAAAAAAAAAAAACCCACCAGCAGTAACAACAAAAAACACCAAATCTAAGTACCAACTCAACACTTTGTGAATAAAGAGAGCACATATGATAAAAAAAAAGAGATAACACTAGTATGATCATCAAGCTACTACTAGCTAATCACATCAAACAAATCATAAAAGGCTGATCTTTAAAAAGTCAAAGCATAATGAAGCCAGAAAAAAACACAGGATTCTGATCAAAGATCAGATAATCACGAGATGATAACTAAGACCCTTGAATGTGATCAAAGAAGATAGTGGAAAGGTTGAAGCTTTACCTCAGAGCACCCCTTAGAGAGAGAGGGAGAGAGACAGTATGTTTGTTTGTTGAGTTTGAGAGTGAAGGAGAGTGAGGAGATAGGTGTTTTTTAACCTTTTTTTATAGAAGGGAATGGTTCAATACTGGACAAATGAGAGTCTGGTAAGCAAGACTTCCTTTCTTTTAGTTTTACCCCAACCACCCACTCTAGGTAATTTTCAAGTGTGGTGAAAATGAATGCATTGCTGACAGTAAAGTTAATGGATTTATTTACAGTAAGGTGACACCTGGGATGGGATGGGGCTACTGGGTTTTAGTCAGTCCATTGGGCATCCTAGCGTAATGGCTTCTTTTTCTATTTGTTGATTTTGTACATCAACATAATAAATCATTACACTTTTTATTAGCATGATTATAATAATCGAACCGGACACAGGTCCGAATCATGTTTGGATTTATGACAAAATTTGTTCAGGGAAATTGAATTCGTGTGGCTGCCATAGAATACGTTGTACGTATCAAATTAAATGTATTTGGTTACAGTTATGTCTCGTTGCCATAGAAAATTTACATGAGTGGAAGTATGGAGCCAAGAGTAAGTTAGTTGGAGATGAATAGCTCCCAATATGAAGCATTAAAGAAAATTATCAGCTAGCTGATATGAACATGTAGGGGAGATTTCCCAACTGCAATGAGTAATGTGTCAGACAACAGCTTGAACGTTACATCAGAAATCGGACTCAAGATTGGCCTTGGAGTTGGAGTCAACCTCGAGCCCTCTTCGAGATGCTTGCCATAGCTGGTTCTCAACGCCTAATTTCCTGAGCTCCATGAGCCCGCGCTCAACTGCGCATTGGAGTGAATCATAACCAAGTAAATTAAAAGAAAGATTGCGAGAATGAGGAGAAGGAAGATGATTGAAACTAGCAAACTACTTGATGTGGAGAAGGAAGATGATTGTGTTTAACATGTGAGTGTGTGCGTGTGTGCGTGTCGGATAAGGAGAGAGGGAGGGAGATTACCATCAACTGCATCGTGTGATGAGGAAGACCGACTGCTGTGATTGATCCAGAATTGCAAACGTTCTTCTGCTATGTCGGGTTCCAGACCATGGTTTTTGGCTCTTCTCCAGAAATATGTAAGCCAGGCCTGTGTGTGGATACCGAATGAGTATTTGAGAAAGGACTCATGAACACAAGTTCTTCCCTAAACCGAATCAGAAGGGTGAAGGGCTAAAGAACATACAATGGAAGTATGAATTTGATGAGATTACATTCATTTCACATGTTTGGCAGCAGAATTATGTTAGTATTATCGTTTATTAGATTGTCTCAAGATCATTAGATTGCATTCGGTTAGTATCTCATGACAAACGAGACAAATACAAAAGGATGGTTGGAGAGACAAAGAAATCTGAAATATTTTTTGTGCAAATTTGTCCTTAGGTATACAGAGACATGTCTTCTCTGTCTCTACTATCTCCGTCTATCCAAATGCTACCATTTCAGAGATCTGAACATCACATGTTGGTCCAGCAAAACAAGAAAACCAAAAAAAGTTTGCAGATCAACGAACTTTTGCTCCAACTCAACTTTCTCTGATATTTTAACGATTGAAACATGCTAATTTGTATGCAGATGCTATCATACCTGCTTGAATCGCACGTCTTCGGACTCCTCCTGGCTCAATTCTGAAAGAATTTATTCTTATGATTAATTTTAGCCAACAGTACAATACAATATATTACTCAATAGCAGTGCCAAGACTACAAGCCTTTGTAAGAGAGAAACTTCTTTCATGATCATGTTTTCAGCAATGGACTTACCAAATGCTTCAAGATTTCCATCGCCGGCTAGTTTAATTTCATCTTCGACCATTATAATGAGATATCAAAGAAAACAAGTGAACATCAAGCAATCAGATTGAGTTATGTATCAGTAATGAGATATAAATTAATCTTAAAATATAAAAAACAAGAACTCAGAAAACCAGAAAAAAAAAATCTAAAATAATATAGATTTTCATGCAGAAAATCATTCGATTTGCAAGCCATAATTAATTCATACCTGATTTCATAAAAGTCGTCCAACGTTGCTGAGCCATGGCAAGAGCTACTGCTTCCCCTACCTTGAAAAAGAAAGGAAAAGGAAGATTCAAGAGCTGCTAAGAAACCAGCACTTTGAATAGCCACTTGTCTAGAGATGAGCCAGATTATTTCCTTGATTAATTCAGAAATGTTTTCTTAAACATGTTTTCCTACTAGAAACCATGTAGAGCAACAGGAGATTGTGCAAAATAACCTGGATTAAAGCAAACTTGTTTTCATGAACTGATACTTGATGCCCAAATGACAGTAACAGTTAACTATCCAAAGCAATCTTTGATTAAGAGCTGTACATTTCATGAACAAAAGCCTAAAGGGGTTCCACTGGCTATTAAGTTGTGTTTGAGGCCATAAGAAAGCAAGCAATGCTGCTTTTAGTGTCATTTTACAACATTCGGATATATGGATGATCACTTTGATATAGGGCATGACAGAACCTGATAGGAAGTTGATGAGTGATAACTTCAATTATTGAACCATATGCATTCATTATTTTAACATGATTTTGCTTAGCTAAGACTAGAGCTTATAGCAAAACCAACAGAGAAAACAACTGCTATTCGACAACAAATGAGCGAGGAAACTTCCAAGGGTGCGTCAGAAACCTTTAGTGAAGCCAGTTCGCGAAGGCCTTTCTCAACTAGAAGCATACTCTCAATATTTCCATCTCCTGAAAGTTCATTTCCTTCTTTTAGAACTCTCTCTCTTTCTTCTGCGTCATCATTTACTGCTCCAGAAGAAGCAAACAGAACTTATTGAGTAAACTGACCATTTGAAACAAATATATAGATATATTTGAACAAATCCTCACCAGATGAATTCTCATCTTTAGCTCTCTGTCCAGCGGATAATACAACTTCAACAGGTAGAGGAGCAAAGGATGACCAGTACTCATATCTTGCTCCAGCAATCTCTGCGAGAATACCTGCAAAAAATTGCAATCCACAAGTTGGTTTTAGAAAGGTTTCTTACTTAAAGTCTGCAGAATCAGAAGTTTAGATTTAGATAAAAATTCAAAAGCATGGGAATAGCAGTTCCAAAAGGCCAAAAGCTCAAATGGTTTTACCATGTTTAACACACAAGATCCAATATCGTGCAAGCCAGCACCTCTTTAGAACAACTTCTTCCTAAGATGAAAACTGCAAATCACATTACTAGGACATAAAGGAGTACAGAAGAATAAACAATGAGATGATAAGAAGCAAAGGTTGAAGAGAAAACCATCTCTTCCTGAGTCAGTATCATTCGCTGTGTCATGTTTTGGAGTGACTTAGCTTCAGACTGAACTTCAAGAAGTTGCTCAATCGCAGATGCGGCCTCATCCTTAGCAACCTAAATCATGATCTTGGAAATGTGAATTATACTGACAACACCTTGTCATGAATCTTTCAAGACGGGTTAGAAAGAAGAGGGACAAACATACAACATAAAATTTGTCGATACCTCAGCTTCCAACCGAAGGGCCTCTTCAGGTTTACTAGTTTGTTCTGCTACTTTCAAAGCAGCCTGCAGTAAAATCGTGCTCGTGCTTCATATTCTTCATAGGTACCAATGATAGCAGCTGACATCTGTACTAGTAATGCATATGTGCAAGAAAACATGCTAGCTTGTTTTTCTCTAGGGGGTTTTTCTATCTACCTTCTGGCATTTATTGCATTGTGATAACTACAAAAAACAAAAGCATATTGTAGTTCCAAACTAACATGAAATGTTTGCTAAAGATACGAACCTCCCTTTGTAGCAGAGCTGCTTCCTTTCTGGTGAAACGAAACAAATAATGATAATTAGAAAATTAAAATACAATGAGGCGTGATGGATAAAAATTTCAATATTGATGCTTGCCTGCTTAAAAGTTTGGCTTCTAAGGTTACACCTTCACCAAGAGTAGCAACCTGAAGAAAAACATAGCATGAGACAGGCTCGAGGGGGGTGTGTGGAATGTCAAAATGCTCTTGCCAGCATAAATGTTTAAATGCTAGCAACCAAGAATAGGAGGAGAAAGCAAAGGAAACAGACAGTGAAAAATTAAGGATATTAAGTTACAAAAAATATGGAATCAAAGATCAACTCAGGGCTGAAATTCAAATACATACTGCAGCAAAAATCTGCACAGTTGAACTTCACCAACATGAATATAACATGCTTTCAATTGTCTAATAGCTAGAATGGAACAGATTCCATCAGAATCTGCAGACACATTCACGCAATAGTTTTCTTGTCAACCACAAGAAAAGTACCTGTCTCTCGAGCTGCCGAGCTCTTGCCTCTGCCTCTTCATACTTCTCCGCCGCAAGCCGAAGCTGAATGGGGAGGGCGGGGGGCGCAAATTATGATGGAGAACCAAAAGAAAAATATATGATAACAGAATCAATATGAACCATTCATTATCATTTTTTCTCCAAAATCCATGGACAGCCTTTATTGAGTGAAGATGTTGTGTAAAAAAATTATCTGTGAGAGATTTTACTATCTATCATATTAGCCAATTGACTAAGGCAATTGATGGACCTTCTATAAGTCAACCACCGATCAGGAGATGAGAAAAACAGATTGACATGTACACGAAACACATTTATTTTCTTTAAATTGGAACGTTCACAGTATGAGGAGTGCCAACTGCAAAGACACATGCAAATGTAGATAAATGCTGGCCCACCTTGTCAAGTAAACTTTCATTTTCTTCCTGTAGCATGTCAATCTGCAATAAAATTCATAGACAATTAATAGAATCTCCAAAACAGCAAAATCTTCCATGTTTTCCCAATTACGTTGAACTCAAATAATGGTTATTTTCTTTTACATTAAATTAAAATTTGGGTAAAGTTGAGCATATTTACAGCAGACATTCACAGCATATTATTATTATAGTCGGCTATGAAATATTCCATACCTCATCTTGTAAAGCAGAAGTTGAATGCTGAATGCCAGAATCTCTTAAGTTCATACTTCCCCAGTCTAATGACAGCCTGCAACCATAAAGTCATATGAATTAGTTGCATTTAAACTCGTAGAACACATCTGCCTTTGCCTTCAAGATCTTGAAATTAAAAATAATTGCAGTTGCAGACGGGAATTTCATTGTTTAAATGTCACCAAGAAATCCATGCTCTACATTATCCGAAATTGAAATCTCATTTCCTTGGTGGCACTATTTCTCTTCTCTTTGAATACGAAAGTCATGTCAAACAGAAAAATACTCATATCGTTTAGAACTGCCAATCAAAGATAGTCATCCCTTTTTTTTATTATTTTTTGGGATCATGAATGTTCAAATCTTATGCCAGATAAAAGGTGGAGGAGAAGTGAGTAATGTAACTATAAATATTGTAAGTAAAAATATGCAGGTTTAGAGCCTCATGATACCTTCTATCCTTCGGGTGATCTGATGAAGCCATAGGAGAGACAGGCCTTAGTGATATAGTTACACTTGAAGGTATGGGAACTGTCTTGATGCCGAGGCTGGTAGCTGAAGTAGAACGAGCAGATGGAGGTTGTTCTACAGAGTTAGTAGATGATCGACCAGAACGAAGAGATAGAGGTTGGTCCATGGAATTGAAGGATGGTCGTCCCACCATTCTGGAACGGGCAGATACCGGTTGTTCAACGGAGTTTGTGGGCTGGGATGGCGGGGCTGCTAAAGACACTTGTGCTGATGATGGTTTTTCCACTGTATTGACAGATAAAGGCGATCGACTACTGGTTGCTGACTGTGTAGATGAAGACTGTCCAGGTCGGCCGGTACGAACTACCTAACAGAAGTTCACGTTTAGAATAACATTGAGAAGGAAAATCAGTATCAAACATCAGCTGTTTAATTAGATCTTAGCTCCATAACTTATCTATAAAAACTAGTTCTACAAACAAAAATCTATCAGCATCATAAGCATGAAATAGTTAAATAGTTAATCACCGCAGGAGATTGTGATCGCATTGACTTCCCACCAGCACGTCCGATGGTCAGCCCGCTAGCCCTGGAGCCATAATCATGTATAAGCTCGTCATTATCACTGTCCTCATCCACTGGTTGATATGTCTTTCCCGGCACACGAACTTGAGCTGCAGGTTTGGTCTGCAGGACCTCATCAACTGATCGGTATGTCTTTGCCGGAACACGAACTTGAGCTGCAGGTTTGGTCTGCAAGTCCTCATCAACTGGTCGGTATGTCTTTGCCGGCACACGAACTTGAGCTGCAGGTTTGGTCTGCATTTTGTAATGTAAATCAATACCAGAACATACACATTTCAATCAACTATCTCATCAGAACAGGTTTCAAATTCTTCGAATCCAATATTCAATACTTCAATAAAGAACCTCCCATTTGAGGCCAAGTTCCAAGTAAGCAAACAACCATGCTTGATTTTTGTATTTTCTAACATTAGCCTGACAAAATAATTATGTCCGAGAAATGAAAAACCCCCAACTTACCATTGGCGACCGAGGCTGCATTCTCCTTCCACCTGCAAGTCCAATGCTTCCAATGCCGCTTGCTTGATAATCATACGAAAGATCATCGTCTTCATCATCATCATCATCATCAGCTGTCTGGTGTGACATCACCTGCGCAAGCCTCTGCGCCGCAGCCTTAGTTTGTGCTTTCTTCATGTTGTTACCCACCCCAGCTGATCCTGACCGAGCATGGTGCATACGCAGTGGGGACATGGATGGTGATGATGGTGTCCTCGGCGTTCCTTCTATGCTAATTTGCCTTAGATACACTGGCTTCATCCTACGATCCATGCCAACTACAACAAAATATTACAAGATTGAAACGCAATAAAAAACAAACAAAGATAGAACCAACCAGATTGGTTAGAGAAGAAGATAAACTTGATTGATTTAGAAAATGATGATCATTGACTGCTAGTTTCTTGAGTTATATGCATTTGTTCTTTACGTGAAAAGAAAAATCATAGAGCTGGTCAGTTTGAAAATTCAAGTCAATTGTGGTGATGGGGTAGTGATAATGGTTGAAGGGAAGAAGATTAGGGCAAGAACCCTTCAATCTTTTTTATGTTTAAGAGTAAATTTTATTGTGTTTGGAAATGAAAAGTGGATTAATTTTAGTGAATTGGAGAGATATGATCCGATTGATAAGGCAAGGAAGGAGGGAGGGAAGGTAACCGAAAGTGGAGGTAATTTTAACGGTTAAGTTTGGAAAATTCCTTGTTGAAAGCCACAATGTCATCAAATGTGAATTGCACAAGCTAGCTATGGAGTTTGAACCAATCACCATGTGTATCTGACAAATAGGCTAAAATTATTGAGTCGATTTTAGTCCCTAGATTCTATATGATTTGTCTTTTCAGGCATCAAACTAGATCAATATCATCATTAGGCCCTCTATTTATCTCTTTGGGTCGATGTCATTGTTCTTCAACGCGAGTAAAAGTTTCTCAAACAACATAAACTCCTGCTGATCAGGCTGCCAGGCGCCAGCACGATTACTTAAAACCCTTGGGTGGGTTATGATATATATATATATATATATATATATATATATATATATATATATATATATATATATAAAATAATAAAATATCAGATATGCAAGTTACTTCAATATATTTTCTTACATAAAAATTTAAAATTTAAATTGAAAAACTCATGCAAACAAGATCAAGATATTCAATAACATAAAATAAAATATGCATCTGATTGTATTTATTGAACTTATTTATTTAAATAAATAAAAAATAAGTATACACTTTAAAAAACTCATGATTTAAAAAATAAACACAAATAAAACTGATCGAATAAACTCGCGTCATAAAAAATATGACATAAGGTCAAACACATCAACAATATAATTTAAAAACAAATAGTTTTTTATTTAAAAAAAAAACCTTTATTTGTATAAAGAAAATAAAGATGAATTAGAATAATGCCTTGAAAAATAAAATACAAACTGAACAACTAAAAAAAACTTATATTAAAAAAAAATATGCAAAAATTATGACATAAGTCATAAGACCGAGATAAACTAATAGAAAAAACTTAAAAATAATCACAAAACTAATATTAAAAAAAAACTAATGCAAGACAATAAGATCATACAAAGCTGAATTCCCAACAAATTAAATGTCAAGAGATAAAACCAAGAAAAGAAATGACACAAAAGGATAAAAAAATAATGAGGGTGAGTAAACGATAACTAAAGGGATAAGAATTTTAAATTTGATAGTTTAATTGAATAGAAAAATAGCTTTAATAAAAGAATAAGAGTCAAACTGAAAAAAATAAAACAACAAAAAATTTGATTAAAGGATAAAATCAAAAGAAATAAAACTTCAACAAAAATGTTAAGGATAAAATTAGAAACTTAAAAAAAAAAGGACCTAAATGAAAAATTAAATATATGAGAAATTGCTACTAAAGGACTAAAAGGATAAAAACTTCTTTAAATAAAAAAGGAAAGAAATAAAAAATTAATATAATGAGAACTGAAATTGAAAAGTAAAAAACAAAGAGAACAAGGGTATACAGTACAAGTCAGAAAAGGAAAAAGAAAAAAATCAAATGACCACCAACGACAATCCAACCACCTTGAGCTGTCACGCGTCATTTCAAATAAAAAAGGATATAACAACGCATCCAGAGAGATGGTGAAAGGCCAATTACGTCCACCAGTCAATCCAGGTAGTTCTTCTAATCCATGACCTGAGCTGATTCCGAGTTGAATTTTAAAACTAGAAATAAAACTATATTATAATTTATAATCCTTATACATGTGGTAATATTTTATTTCACCTTCTATGGTTTGGAATCTCAACATCAACTCTATAATATTATGATGGAATCCACGTCCAAGGAGCTATGTAACTGTTCAAGGTTCAGTTGCTAACGAAATCCTTCCTGCAACCTTTTTTTTTTTTTTTTTTATTGTTGTTGTTTTCATATTTGTTACATCTATATAAATATTAACATCCCACGAAATATTTAAGAATTCATTTTTACGTAAGCTTCCAATTATAAATGATGACAATATAATTTTTTCAAAAGCTACCGTCAGAGCATAGCCTGAGTCAAATCGGTTTTAAATTAAACCGGAAAAATTAATGATTTGATGAAATTTAATTGATTTGATTAAATTAATTTGCTTTTTAATTAATTTTGTTAAATTAATCTGATTAATTTTAATAGATAATATAATTTTAATAAAAATAATTAATTAGAATTAACTTGATATTTTATAAATTAGCTTGATTATCCAATAATTTGAGGCTTTTAGCCTTAGAATCGGATTTACAACTATGGTAGAAAATATAGAAAAATGTAAGTTAATTTATTATTATTATTATTTGTTATCTTTTTGTAGACAAATCTCAACAACATGAAGACTTCAAAGTTCAAACTGAAAACACAAGCATCACCACAACACCATCAACATTCCACTTCTCAAGACCCAACAACATAATTCTCTACAAAAATTCAGGATTAGGGCTTTTCTTTAATCCCCGCAAAGAAATTTTTTTCTTAAAAAAAATGCCCAATATTCATAGAAAGGGGCTTGTGTTGGAAATCCCTATCTCACAAAACCCTAATTCAACTCTCAAAGAAGGGACCTTTGTTGGGCCAAGTCTCTTCAATTGGCTCGTTGAATGTCATGGGTTTTTGCATAATGCGATTCTGATCTTGACTTCTCTTGCTTTTGTAATCTATTTGGCATTTCAAGCTAAAAAGAGCTTTAGGAAGCTTTCAAATGGGAGATCATCTATAATGATTGCCTATTATTGCAGTCTTTGGCTTGTTAGCTTGCTTAATTTTGCTTGGTCTTGCTTTCAGGTTTGTGGGTTTCTTCAATTTAGAGTCTTAATGGGTGATTTTTTATGTGGGTTTTTAATATATTTTCTGATTTTTTTGTTTCTTTAATGCTAATTGCAACTTTGACTATGATTTTGGATGCCCATTTCACTGTTTTACTGTAATCTTAATTGCGTCTCTGAAAAAGTTCTCAGCTTTATGGGTTTGTTGTTGAATTAGCATTTTGTTTGTGTATTTCTCGATTGTGTTTATATTTTCATTCATTTAGATTTTGAATGGTTGTTTACTTTGTGGTTTTTCCGAATTAGTGGAAAGATCAATGTTGCTTGATGCTGTTTTTAGGTTTCTAGTCAAAATTGTTTTGGATACCAGTTCGGATGATCTTAAGATTAACAAGGCAATTTAGAATGTGTTTGATTCTATGCATGTTACCCTTTTCTAGCATCCCATCCATCAAGATAGTCAATTTGGAACTTTGATTATTCGTGCATAAAGCTTATGTTAATTAGGCAGAATCTAGGGATAATCTAAGTGGTAGGTTAGCTTTTTTTCCCTTCCTGATTGGTAGCACCGTAGCAGTTTGATCATATCTCATTTGGATGTTTTTGGAGTACTGATGTGTGATTACCATATAATCGTTCTGATGGATTGAGAATATTGATGTCTTTTGGTTTATATCTATTGTTACATGTTTAATGTTTCGTGATATGAGTTATATTTGGTGATCCATGAACACATTAGCTGGTGAAATTATGTTTCATTCTGTGAGTTTAATCTGGTAAGAGATCATCATGGGTCAGTATTTGTATGTATATCTCCATTGTACATTGCCCTTTTCTCTTCCCTACAGAAGCACAAATGTCAATTCAAAATGTTAGAGATTCAAAAGGATGGTATATTGAAAGACAATATAACATGTTTGCGGGCACTTACTACAATAGTAGCCTTCCTCTGGAGTACCAACTATTTTCCAGTGTTAATGACTAATCTTTTGTATGAAATTATTTTCTTGTGTGTGGAAAATTGGTCAAACTATAGTGTAAGGTTGAGGGTGCTAAGAGATTGTGATCAGTTATGAAATAGAGATGCAATCAGGAATTGGTAGGTTGTACAGCAATATTTTAGTCTTGCTGCATCTTGTAACTTTTCAAGGGATGGCTGGCATGTTCATTTTGCCCATCATCTGACGTACTTATTTCTCCATAAGAATGTGTAAGACTGCATGCTATTGTAATGCCAGCTTTTGCAATAATCAACCAAGTGACATTCATCTCTCTCTCTAATTGTCCTAGATGATTTTCCATCTTTGCCATTTGCAGATAAACATCTGTTAAGCCTTGTAGCCGCTATCATTTAGATTAATGAAATGCTATTACATCGTTAGAAGATAGTGTAAATCCAGTCATGCCAGCATAAGGCTTTAATCTTTGGAGCTTCTTCTTGCATGTACTGCTAGGCCCTTTGTCTACTACACTCACATTACTTTTTCTTTTGTTGATTCAGGCATGGGAATGCACTCCCGGAAAAGAATTATCGTGGAATATCTTATCATTGTTTACAACATCAGGAATGCTGTTTCTGGAAGTAAGCTTGATCGCCTTTTTACTGCAAGGAAATTATGCGAGTGGATTGGAAGATTTGACACAACCTTTTGGTGTCTCAGCCCTCATTGTTGGTTTGGATATATTCCTCAAGGTATTTTCTTTCTTCCTATATACACCTTTGTTGTTCTCTTAGTAGCACTTCTCTGGCATTGACAAAGAATGCTACCATCAGATAGGGAAGAGATCTTAAGTCTTCTTTTTTAGCGTGTTGCATTGACACTTTTGACAGTGAAGCCAGGTAATTCTTGTGCCCTATTTTAGAATGGTCAAACAAATGCCAGCACTCTTGAGTTTGAAATGCTTGTTGAATTACTTGTCTAAGCTATGATGCACATATAGAATACTGGTATCCAATCTGTTAAAACCTTTGGCTCTTGTATGTTATTGCAACGAGTCTTACATTGTGATTGTATTTTTCTTACAGGCTGTATACCTTTTTGGATTTGGGATTCCTCTGTTCATTGATAGCAGTGACCATTTCCATCGCATGAAGTGGAGCTTGTGGGTTATCCACAGACTTGTGCTGACTGCTGTTTATGGGTTGATAATGTTCATGTATCATTCCAAGTGGAGGGAGAGGCTACCCGGTAAGTTTGTCTAAAATTTGCATATTGGCACAATCAATTTCTTGTCCATTTCAGAGCTGTTTTTTTATAACTTTTACCTCTACCCTTTTCACAGCAAGACCTGCATTCTACAATTATATTGCCATTATGTTCATCTTGAATGCGCTGGCACTGTTTGCTTGTGCACTTACTGGACATGGGGCTGGTTTTGGTTACTGGTAATTATGGATCGATCTCCTTATCTCCTTATCACAATATTCCATTTAAACCTTTCAGTAACTGTGTGGAGTTTGCTCTCTAAGTGCTTTATTTTCCCTTATGTTAAATCTTTCTTGTACAGGTTGTACGGGATCATAATTGTATGCTACCATGCCTTTTACCTTCCTCTTCTGTATGTAACCTTTTTAGCAGACTTTTTCCAGGTAATCATAATCATTGGTTCATTTTTTCCTTGTTTTTCCAAATTTTGTTTGCACTGTTTATGCTCTTCTGTATTTAACATATATGCTTTAAGATGCTAGAAAGAGTGATTAATTAGTGGTTGCGCTTTTGATGACCATAGGAGGAAGGTTTGAATCTGGAGAATGTATACTATTCAGAGATGAAAGATGCTGGTTTCTTTGACGATGACTGGGATTGAAAATTGAAAATTACCACTGTTTTGTCTGGAAGCAAATATGTTGTGCAATGTAAATAGAAGTATGGCCACTGGAATGTAAGAGAGATTTGATCAATTTTGTAAAACATGATCGTTCATGATAGATGTGCATTTGATGTCCATGGCGTATAATAAAAATAAGTGAACCGTGAAGGTCTGAAGGTCTGTTTTGCCCCAAGTATCGTTGATGTGCTAGTTTCTTCTTGGTTGGATTATACTAGAGGATGGTTAACGTTTGGCTTGGCTGGTGAGGGAAGATGGTAATTTTTTTTCTCAGTCTCCCCCCTTGGTTCAACCCCAACCGTGTATGGCAAAACGGCATGCTTAGGATATGGACGTTACAGGAACTTGCACCACTCAGTCATTAACCCCCAGTGGCCTCTTTACTTCTATGGTCATTTTTTAGCTAATTTGCAACTAGATTTGTTCCATATCTATGTAAATTGAGAAAATTAGTTTCGGAGCAACTTGGGTAAATTTGCTGGCTGTCAGGATGGTTAACGCATTAGAGCGCGCTGGCTTGCGCCTAATTTGGCCTGAATCTTGGAAAGCTAATGTAGGCACACTCAAGTACCGAGGGCAAATCTCATTCTCCCCGGGATTCACCCTCAAGTGAAAAATGAAACAGAAAATAAGTAGTAATAGTAATAATGTGATGTAAAATACATCATGTAAAAGGTCTATCAATATTAAGCGTGAAATGCCAAGTTCGTTTCTGAAAACACAACTTAAGTTCACAACCTGGCGATTTATGAGTTTTTCTAGAAGAAACCAACAAAACATAACCACAAGAAGATTGCCTAGCATTCCATCTATAGCAGACTAACAAGAAACATAAGTGCAGGTGAAAAATGATCTCCAAGTCTGATCATTGTTTCATCTAATCTTTCTTCTCGACGAGCTTCTCAATAAGATCAGCAGCATCCTGAACTGTTGCAATGCTTTGGGCACTCTCCTCTTCAACACTGATGCCAAATGCCTCCTCAAGTCCCATCACAATCTCAACCTGAAAGAAGTGGCGAATAAATACAGGTCACCATATGCTAAAAACAACTGATTCAACCCTTAAGATGATATGTTCAGGTTATATTCTTACTCGAAAAAATTCCCCACTACAGAATACAGATGGAGAAATTATATCTAAATCAAAAAGCAAGGCAGTGAGGCATACAAACATAACTGTTCCTTTCACTTCTCAAGTTATTGAACAAACAATGTTTCATTTTCATCCCATCAAATGAACGTCTCCCATCATTCCACTAAAGTAGGCAGCTAAGGAACTAAAATTGAGAACTAATATCCATTAGTACTTTATTTTTTTTGGAAACTAAATAGATCTATTGATCAAGCAATAGTTAAAAGCATAAGACAAGAAAATTCATGTGCATCCAAAATCAACAGTCAAGGGGAAAACTTCGGATGTCAGAAGGGGAAGATGATGTCCTTGGAAATGTTTCAATAGAAAACATTCAGAGGTAAATGCAAGATACCGTATCAAGTGAATCAGCCCCAAGTGTTGTAAATTTGGATTCCCCGGTAACAGGAGTTCCATCAGCTAATGCCAGCTGTTTCTTCACTATCTCACACACCTTTTCAACTGTTTCTGGTTTGGCCTGCTCAAAGACATTTAAAGACATCAATGAATATGAGTGAAGAAATACGAGCACAATTGCAAACAATTCTGCATTTGATCAGATTGATGAACCACGTTATAGTAAACCTTGTAAAAAATATTTGTAGAAGACCTTAGAAGGTTATAGAAACCAGTGTAGCATATTATTTTCCAAAGCCAAGAAGATGACTGACAGGTAAATATATCACATATACATTTAGCATTTCTTCCTGGCCAACTCATATGTCAACCAGTGAGCAGATAAATAAAAGGCACATTCATGTTTTAATCAGGCATCTAGCTTTAGGCAATTCTGCACCCCTCTAATTTACACGAAGCATATGCTGAATAAAATCCCTAGCTACAGGGCATAAAAAAAAACACTTGAACCAATATGTTCACCTCCACTAGGTTTACAGCATATTTCCAAAATCAAAACTTTTTAGAATTCCTACAAAAGTAAACAAGCAGAAAAAAACCATGAAGAACATCCAAATTACAACATGTCAATCCAGTTTGATTTTCTAGAAAAAAATATAACAAACCAATCATTTCCCAGGAACAATAGAGCACAAGAGAAAACCATAAAATGCTAAAGCAATCTCAACACAGAAACATACAGCACATGAAACCCTGAGGCTGCGAGCTGGCACAGACCGCAACCCAAAAGACAGGTAGCTTCTTCCTTGATTTGAAAGTGAAACTGGCTTCAAACTACAGATCCTGGATGCGGCCTGTTAATACGTATCCAAACATAAGCTTTAGAGAACCATCAATAACAAAAACAAGAAAGGGGGCATTATAAAACAATCAAAAAAGAATCTTTCAAACAAAGCAATTGCATTGTGTCCTACTATATATCCCATACAGAATGACAACAGACATCATACCCATCATTAAGAGGGTATCTCATTGATAGCTATATTTCCAAATGCATGTCACTCTGGTTAAAATGATCTAAGCTTTGCATCGAAACTAAAATTCACTAGATTACAAATTGATCGAGATATTCATGAAAGCAACACAATGAAACCACACTAAAACTACGCCGAGAACAAAGAAAAACAGCGCTTATCATTAGATGAAGATATCTAATCACATGCAAAGTAAACACCAAATCAAAAGCTTCCCGGATCAAATCAAGAGCTTAAATTTAACAGCAGATCTAACAGAACAAACAAAAAAAGAAAACAGTTATACGCCAATAGCAAAAACAAACATTAAAGAAGTGAACTTTATACCATTCCATGACGAGATTGCATGGAAATCAAAGAACCTGTGGAGGCGGCCATTAGAGATTCTAGAGAGATAAAAAGCTTAAGCCTTTAGAGAGACAGAGAGAGACGGAGAAAACTAAGGGAAGTGACTGTGAGATGATTTTGAAGGTTTATTTATAGGTGGCTAATTTCGATATTGTCAAGGGCGTGTGTGTTTTTATTTTTGGTAAACTACACTCTCACCCCTACTAATTCGAAAATGACTCATTTTGATCCTTGATTTTGAGATTTTGTACTATGAAACTATGATGCATCCAAATTTCCAATTTGGTCGTTTTGTATAGTTGTGGAGGCAATTATTTGTGGTTGTTGTACCTGTAATTGTGTGCATAATAAATGTTTGAGTTGTGCATGTTTGGAATGATATTTATTGCTAAAAGATTTTTATGCTTGCTCTTACCAGAAATTTCTAGATTGATGTCCAAGGATAAAAGAAATAAAAATATAAGGTGTTTGATTGAAGAGATAAAAATAAAAATTTAAATTAAATTTGTCTTCATAGTAGTTTTGAATTGAATTTCTGTATTTTGAAATAGAAATAACACGAAAACATTTTATATATATATTTTTTATTTTTATATTTTTCATTTCAAGATAATAATCAAAGCTAGTTTACAGACTAATTATATTTAAAAGGAAATTGAAGAATCTTATCAAGCACCAAATTGGAGATCTTTCAAAGGGTTTCGGAACCATTTTTCCAAGAGAATCATAAATGTCAGGGAAATCTAATTATGTATTCAATTATTGAATTATTCTGTAAAAATATTTCCAACAACTTCTTAAACCTTTCTCTTGGATTTTATGAAAAGATAAGATAGGAGAAAACATGAAAACAACAAGTAGTAAAATGAATGGGGATTGACCTTGTGTTGGATGCTTACATCACCCAGAACCACATTCAAGAGTTCAGGAAATCAAGGTGGAGAGAAAATTTAAAATAAAGGGACTAAAGTGAAATATCACTACATTTACAAGGGCTATAACAAGTGGTCTTCTCGTTTTATTTTCTGTGCTCACCGACGGCCGTGTGTGGTCTCGAGAAAGAGAGTTGTTCTGTAGTGGCTAAGGAGGAAAAAAAGGGCAGTAGCTAGCAGTTTGGTGACCTAAGTTGTGGCGTCAGAAGTAAGTGAGGTGTTTTTTTTAGGTGGTGTTGAGAGCTCATATTAGCCGTTCGATGACATAGAGATTCGTGAAGATCGGCAGGACCGGGAAAGCTAGGCATTGTGCCTTGGTGCTGTACGGGAGTATAATATACTTTGAGTTTCAAAATGATTTTTATTCATGAATACTTTAAATAATATTTTTTATATTAATATATTAAATTAAAAAATATTTTTTAAATAATAATAATAAATTCTAGACAGACGGCCATAATACCAAATAATTTTTTTAATTATTTACGGCTTTTCTGAATAGATAAGTGTCGCAAGCGATAAAGTTTACATATGCAATTTTATAAGAGTTGGTTTGTCTACGGCCAACTACATTGCCGCCGGAAAAAAAAATTATTTTTTATGTTTTTTTGGCCAACCACAATTTAAATTCACCGTGGATCATGTAGAGTGATAATTTGTTTGGAAATATGGTTATAGTTGTTTTTTAAAGTATTTTTTTATTTAAAAATATATTAAAATAATATTTTTTTTATTTTTTAAAAATTATTTTTGATATCAACATATCAAAATAATCTAAAAATACAAAAAATATTAATATAAAATAAAAAAAATAAAAAAAAAATCAATTTTTTTCAAAAAATGCTCTTGAAACACAAAAATAAACCAAGCCTAACTTTCACTTGGTTATTAGCGAGTGTTTGGAAAATGCCAACCCATGTTTTTTTTAAAAAAAAATGCTAAAAATTAACTATTATTTTTATATGTTTTTGATAGTTTTGATGCACTCGTCTCAAAAATAATTTTTAAATAAATATCATTTTGATGCATTTTGGCATGAAAAGTATTTTAAAAAAACAACCGTAATCACACTCCCAGATAGACTAATGTCTGAAAACTTGATAATTTAAAATTTGATTTTGGTTAAATTTTAAATTAAATTGATTTAATGTTAATTTAGTTAATTTTGATTGATTCTGATTGGTTGATTAAGTTAATTTTGATTTAAACCTAACTAACTTAACATTAAAAAATAAATTAAAATAATATTATTTTTTGATAAAAAAAATAATAAGTATAAGTTGTATTAAAATTTTTAAAAAACATGAGAAATAAAATATTTTTATATGTTAGGTTGGACAATGAGAAAAACCAAGGCAATATAGAAAAAGGATATTTAATACATATTCTAAAAATAATTTTCAAACATTTTTCAACAAATAAATCAAGCTAGTAAGAGCTAGAAGATTAAACAACTTATTTGCTTATTGATGCCCAATGTAATTCACATCTCCTTAAAAAAAATGAAAAAAACTAATTGACAATCTCTTGTGGATTAATTCAAGATCCAGCTTGATATTGCAACTCTTATATTTCCCTGGGAAACCTAAATTTAAAATTTGTTATAGCTTTTGCGGTGATGAATTTTTTTTTAAAAAAATAAGTTTAAAAAAAATTAATTGCAGTTTTTTAAATAATATATTTCTAGTTACATAAAATTGATGTGAGATAGATTTTTGTATATATAAAAAAATAACTTAGCTTTTATAAGACTATAATTTAAAAACAATTATATGCAGGGTTCAGTGCAAAAACAAATAATAAAACACGGGAATTCCTAAATAAGTCTTTATTTTCCTGCCCTTTAAAAAAAAAAATAACTACTCCATGGAGATGGCTGAGCTCCTCCTCTTTTGATCATCTCATGAAATTTGCTAAATTTCATATATCGAATTATCAGCTGTGCACGGTACAGCATTATCAGAATGCTTTGCTTGTAAATTTGCTCTAATCACACATTTAATCACCAAAAATTAATCACCTGCCTGTTATTTTCAAGTAAGATGAATATCACCTGTCATGAACAAACCACATAATCTGCTGACTAGGGTCCTTAATTCTATTGTTAATTTTTTTTAGATTAATATGGATATCCGAGTCAGCTTGCGTACACCTCAACTAATCCTATAGATCATGAAGTTAACGATTATGTAAGTTTCCAATGACTCTGAGGTTTATGGGACTCGAACTGATGATTTTTAAAAAGCAAATTCATGATGTGATCAATTAAATTATACCCCTTGTGTTAATTCTATTATTAAATTAACTGGTTACTTGTGGCATGTATGTATTACGTCCTTAATTCTATTTTTAAGCCTGCCCGCTACTTGTTAGCGGGGCCAGATTTAAATTTGTATCAATTAAGTAAATTCTGATTTTTCCCATTGACTTAATCACAATTAACTAAATATTTGGCTCCAGTAAGAGATTGGTTACCAAACAAACAAGAAAAAGTCATGGTTTAGAAATTTCGTTTGCAAAGCAATAATTACAGTGGAAAGGCCCTAAGTCGAAAAATAATTATGATAACAAAGTAAGACCATGCTTCAGAGATTGAGATCTAAGAACCAGAGATGTGAAGAACTGATTGTGAAGAAATAGCTATTTAACTCGCGTTTTGGTATTGATTTAATACTTTTTTTATAAAAAAATATATATTCAGGATTTTAGCAAATAAAATCTAATTAGAAATCAAAACGTTCATACATGCATTCAATTAAATAATTTATAAATTATTTTATAACAATAAATGCAAAAACAAAATTTTAACGCGGCTTTTGGTTCACTTCCCCGAGAATTGGATAGATCCTTGTTGCAGTGTAAAAGAATGAATCTGTATGTATTGTTAATATGTTTATTAACACTAAGAAAAAAAATATAAATGTAAATTGAAAAGTTAATACTTGCATATAATAAAATAAACTTAATATTATAAGTGCATTTCGCTGTATCATTAATTTTTTTTTAACTTTGAAAAATGTAAAAACATTGTTTACACTAAACGCATGAATCTAATGCCAATTAAATCAAATAGATAAATAGTATGATATTTAACCCTAATGTTTTTTTTTTAACGCAGATGTTTTTTTTTTTATCTTAAAGGTGACCTTTTATTACAAGGAACAAATAATTTTTATTTATATAAAAACTTTAAAAAATAGGAATGAATTGGAATAATCTATTTAAAACATTAAAATATATATAAGATAATTAGAAAAACATCCGTTTTTTCAAAAAAGATAAAAGAAACAATCTAAAAAATTAAAAAACAGGTATTTATTTAAATGTAAATTAAAAAAAAAAGTGTTTTAAAAAATCACATGTAAGAAAAAAGGTATCGTTGAAAACAAACAATATTATATAACACATAAAAAAAATTGACAGACATTGTTGAGCTTGAGAAACCAAACCCAATCGCGAAATCCATTTTGAAAAGAGCTCGCGTGTGGGACCTTGTTATTTTTATTTGAAAACAGGGTCGGCAAAATATCATCCACCCGAATTTAAAAAAAAAAAAAAAAGTCAAGCAATGCGTTGCTTGCTTTCCCCCCTTATTTTTAAATATACTTTTAATTAAAAATTCGTTATTTTGGTAGTTTTAAATTATTTTAAAGTGGTAATATTTAAAATAAAAAGTATTATTTTAATATATTTTTAAATAAAATCCAATCTCTACTGTGATTTTAAAAAAACCCTGGTAAAAAGGGCTCGGCAAGTAATTTATGAAAAGAAAAGGAGATTGACTTTACCATGATTAAAAAAAAAGAAAAAGGGGAAGAATATGTAAAATCGTGCACGGGTCACGGGGAGAGATCCAAAGTTTTGTCAAGAATATAAAATCGAGAGGGACAGGCAGATCAGCACTTTCTTTCAAAAGTCTTAGGTTCGATGAGCATTTATTATGTAAGTGGATGGATACGTAATGTGACAAAAGCATTCCATCACTGACAAATCCTCGCACGTTCCATACAGAGGGAATAATAAAACTAATGTATGATTTTGGAGATGATTGGAATTGTTTTTTTTAAATATTTTTTATATTAAAATGTATTAAAATAATAATTTTTTATTTTTTAAACATTAAATTTTAGATTGTGTATCAAAATAATTTAAAATATATAAAAAAATTAATTTTAAACAAAAATAAATAAATTTCTGTACCGCATTTCTAAATATTTTCTTGTACTGTAGTAGGCTGCTGCTGGAAAAAAAAACTTTTTTTTATATAATTAAAATTTGAAGAGGTAGTTTTTAGTGGAATATATACAAGATTATGATAAGTATTGATTAGCAAAACATCTTCAAGACTATGATTTAGATAAAAAGTAGTTTTAACCATGCTACACTGCTAAACCTCATACTTTGTTGAAATAATACTTTAGGGAATAATTGAAAGATCAATTTTGTAATTGATTAGAAAAGAAGTTTTGTTCGCTGGATTATTGGGTTTATTAATAGATTATTGGTTAGTTGTGTGTTTTTAATATATTGTTTTTTATTGATGTCGACTCGATTAAGTTTTGATCAACAAAATTATTAAAAACGATCAAGTAAATTTAATAATTAAGATCAATATATCTAATTCATGTGGGGTTTTGAGTCTTGTATATTTTTTATCAACCAACCATATATATATATATATATAAGGTTTTAATATACAAATGAAAAAAAAAACAATCTATATTGATATTATAAAAAAAAAGTTTGCTTCAAGTTTTGCTGGGACATCTAAATTACAGATTAACTTGATGGATTAATTAGATTTTAACAGATCAATTGTATACCCAAGTTTTGCTTGTTTATATCATGCTAAATTTTTAGATTAACTTGATAGCGGGTGAATTTATCAAACCAATTTAAGAATCATGATTGGAATAATTAGGAATTTATTTAGAGGGATTCCAATAAAACTAGTCATGATGTTGCCTTAACTAGAAAACCTTCAGTTGAAGATTTATTTTTGTCAAGAAAAGTGAGATATGTGTATCTTTTTATAGTATGAAGTAAAAAAGACACATGAACGAATGGCTTGTGATTGCTTTCATGATATATATATATTAATTATTTCATTGTACCCCAACCATACAAATCATAATTTCAGTCCTGGTACGGTATTGTGTTAATTTTTAAATGTTTTTTTTTTTTGTTTTAAAGTATTAAATTGATTTTTTTAGTTATTTTTCTATAGTTTTTTATTTTTAATGTTTTAAAAAATATGAATAGTATCATTCTAAAACAAAAAAAATAATTAGAGAAGTTATACGGTGTTCAAACAAGAAAGGTAGATTAAAAAAGAGAAATCTAAAAAAAAGAAAATTTATAAATATTTTTTTTCTTCTCCTTCTTATTATATATGACGCAAATATTAATATCAATAATTAAAGCTTAAACAGCACGCGCGCGCGCGCACATATATATATATATATATATATATATATATATATATATATATATATTTGTTTTTAAATAAATTAAATTAGAGTTAAAACTAAACAAAAACAAATATCTAATCTCCCCACGGCCCCCACCCCACTTCCATAACACCCCCCTATAAAAAAAGGAAGGAAACGAAACAGCCGGTACAACCTCCATCAGCGACTAAACCACCAACCCACCAACCCATACTCCTCCTCCTCCTCCTCCTCCTCCTCCACCACTTTCCTTTACCTGCTGCACAGAGAAAGATATATACAAGCACAACCAACTCCACCACTCTCTCTCTCTCTCTCTCTCTCTCTCTATTTTCAGAAACAAAAACTTAGCTTTCACTCCCAATAGTCTGCTCTGCAACAAGCGAGCAAGCTCAACCGCAATACGCCGTCATCCACTCCAAAAAACACTCTCTCACTCACCGTTTCGAAGAATTTCTAGGGTTCATCTCCCTCTGACAAGGTGTGGAAATTTATCTGTTTTTTTATCAATTTTAAAACAGGACACCAAATTAATTAAATAATAAACGTCAAAGACACGAATTTCAATAAATCCCCCCCTCTCTATCCTATATTTCCCCCTCCTTTTTCAGCTCCTACAGTCATCAATTTTCCTCTGACTAATCTCTCGCCCTCTCTCTCTGACTGTATGCTACGTCATTTTTTTTTTACTCAATTCGGAGAAGATCACGGTGTCGCTTTGACTCAGTGAGTGTCGTCGACTCTGTTGCTCTGTACTCAATCGGAGAAGAAATGATTTTATTCCGCATTTTTTTTGTTGCTGATGATGATATAGAGTATTTAGAGAATCTAAACGGTGTCGTTTCTCCTGACTCGTTTTGACTTCCATATTTGTTTTTCTTGTACTGCGATTAGTAATATTGACTCGGCTCTCTGAGTATTTGAACTGGACTCATTTTTCATCTCGCTGTTTACGTTTTTACAGTTACCGTCTCTCTCTCTCTCTCTGATTCAATACCATGTCGTGTGTGACTGAGTTAAATTCTAACCGAGTCAGATGTAGGTCGAGTCAATATCAATGCGGGCAATGATTTGATTTTGATTACGATCTGCGATAATATTAAATAAAAAATTGGAAAGGAAAATAATTTACCGGAGCCGGTATTGATTTCACCGACTGAGATTTTTCTGATTTTATTTTTGCTATTATTTTATACGTCCCTTTTTGTTTTTTAAACTATTGATAGAATCAGTCATTGATTTTTTTTTTTTTTTTATCATGTGACAATGAATCAATTTTTATCAGGTGTAGGTGTATGGATACTTTATTTATGTTGTGTTTAAATGGTGTAGGTGTATGGATTGGGGATTTTCTGCATGTGGGTTGGATCTGATCTATATGAATATTTAATTTTTTTCATTGATCATAATGCAGAGAAAAAGAAATAAGTCATAGAGCTTTGGATGCTATGAAGATTGCTTTTTGATTTTGATAGAAAGAAGAAATCATGACACAGCTTTTGGAAATCCAGCCTAAGGAACTTAAGTTTGTTTGTAAGTAATAAAATCATTATTAGTACATACATGATACATGGCCCCATGCTCAATTTTTATGAGCTCATACTTATTCTTGAACCATTGATTTATGTTTTTACCCTTCTGTTTATATAAATTTTGATTTTTTTCTTGATGCTGTAAAGTTCTTTTATGCTTTGTTTAGTGAATGAGGATAATGAGAGGGGTTATGATTATGAATTTCCTTCTACTTCTTTTTATTACCTTATCTGTTGTGGGTTTTGTTTTTGGTTGGAGAAAAAGGTTTGCTTGCAGTATTTTTGAAGATATAAAAACCATATTTGTAGGGTTTCATTTTACAGTAATTGAAACAGGAAAAAAAATCATTTTTGGGTTTTCGTTGAATAATTAAAAGAATTTAATGGTTTGGGACAGAGTAGCATTGGACAGTATCTGGGAATTGTTTATGTGACTCTGGAAATTGGATATGTAATTGCTGTGCTGGTTTGATTGGATTTTAAAGCTTATGGAATGTGTGAATGTTTACTGTAGTTGAAGTGAAGAAGCAAAGCTCATGCTCAATATGTCTTACCAACAATGCCCACCACAATGTTGCTTTCAAGGTTCAAATCGAATTTCACCTGATTTTGTTTGACAGTCTGAA
This sequence comes from Populus alba, assembly GCF_005239225.2. Classification (NCBI taxonomy): domain Eukaryota; kingdom Viridiplantae; phylum Streptophyta; class Magnoliopsida; order Malpighiales; family Salicaceae; genus Populus; species Populus alba. The sequence goes on from NC_133288.1 coordinate 3,333,688, forward strand.
TTGTGTTCCAAGAGATATGATGCTGGGTGGTAATAACATTTAGGCTTGGTGTTGCAGGTTAAAACAACTTCACCTAAGAAGTACTCTGTGCGACCAAATGTTGGTGTTATAGATCCAAAATCAACTTGTGAATTTATTGGTATCTATTTCTTTCTTTTTTTCTTTCAATGAGTTAATTGAAGATACATCCTTGTGAAATATTGGACACATGAGTTGTGCATGCTCGCTTGCTAGGCTCTATATTACATTGAGTGTTCTTGAGTTGAAGCTGTAAGTGCCATGTAATTTGTACTGGCTACCTTCAGGACTCTTGTGGTTATTATCTGACTTCTGCTGTTGAGTGTTTTGTTTTCTTGTTGATTTCTACTTTGATGCAATTCAATAACGGACATTATTTTAGTGAATTTACCTTTACAGAGAATGAAGGGTGTGTGTGGAAGTGGGGGACAATGGAGCAAAATTGGACATGCTATTGGATATATTTTGGTTTTGATCTGGTTTATATGACATGGCAACCTACCTAAGAATTTGCATCTTTGCATACTGCTCCAGTCTTGACTTAATTTTTTTATTTCAAAAGACGAGGTTCAGAGGTAATTTGACTTGGAAACTATGAGACCAAGGGCAGTAATTAAGCTGCTATAATGCTTGAGTTGCGAAACATGTGAAAGGAGGTTAATGAAACTGCTTTTGGTTATAGTGTGTGCCCGTATTGTTGCTGTCTCATTGTTTTCCTCCTCTAACTTCCATATGTCATGTGCTCCTTCCTCTTTCTGAACTGTGCAGTTGGTTTTTTTACGTACATATTTTTTTTTTCCTGTTATAGTCTTTCTAATCCCCTTAGCTATGGTGTTGAATGCTATGCAGTCACAATGCAATCTCAGAAGGAGGCTCCTCCTGACATGGTGTGCAAAGACAAGTTTTTAATCCAAAGCACAGTTGTTCCTGTTGGGACAACTGAGAAGGACATCACATCTAGTACAGTAAGTGTCTTTGAAGTTTTACTTTGTGCTTTGAATCTCTGGTTTAGTTCTTATGATTATTGTTTTTTTATCTGCAGTTTGCCAAAAATGATAACAAGCATATTGAAGAGGTCAAGATGAGAGTGGCTCTCATCAGCTCACCTGAATCATTTGTACCGACACCAGTTAATGGAGTGTTTAAGCAGGGGCCTTTTTTTGAACCTTCTGTACTGAAAGATTCTGTGCTCAATAGAGTTGAAATTCTCAACCCACCGCAAATGGTAAGTTTCTTAAAATTTTGGTAATGCTTAGTTTTGTAGGATTAAACCTTAATGTCCAAAGTTGTCTTTTTAATGTTCCACAAGCAGTATTCTTCCATTTTTTCTCAAGTTTTCTTTATCTTTTTTTTGGAAGCAGGGGCCTTTTTTAGAACCTTCGGTACTGAAAGATCCTGTGCTGAATAGAGTTGAAATTATCACCCCACCGCAAACAGTAAGAAAGTTTCTTCTGATTTTATAATTTTGGTAATGCTTAGTTTTGTAGTACTAGACTTTCATGTCTACAGTTTCAATTTGATGTTCTGCAGGTAGTATTCTTCCATTTTTTCTCAAGTTTTGTTTTTGGGTACCTAATAGTGGTTCTTCTCTATATTAGTATCAGGTTGCCAAGGATGCTGAATTCAAAATGACCAACGGTCATGAGAGCAATACATCTGAGGATGTAGAGTTGAAGCCAGAGAAGGACGTGATTCATGGTCAGGAGTCTAAGCTGTCAGATGACACAGATTGGGTACCAGTTATTGACATAGTGAATGAGAAGGAGTTAAAGCTGGCACAGGACGAAGAGTTGAAGCAAGATAAGGATGCCATTAGCAATGAGCACTCAAAGCCAGCACCGGATATGGAGTCCCCTTCACTGAATGAGGAAATCATAACAGCGAGTGCAGTGGAGCTGAAGTTGGCCAGTGATATTGATGAGATGAAATCAAAATTGCACGTACTTGAATCAAAGCTGAACGAGGTTAGCCTTTCTCAGAATCTTTCTGGTCCAAGACACGGGGGCTCTGCTTTTAATGATAATAATCCTACATATTCATGACCCTGTAATACATTAGTCTCTGGCTTTGACTAGTGGTCCTATTCTCTATCATGGCAAGGGCCCATTTTAAAGGATAGGTGGCCACATTTATCTTGTGGAGAAAAGGTGGCAAAATTTTATTGGGTCCTCCTGCTTTAGTGTTTTTGGACATTCATAATGATTTACTTGAACTTCCTGTGCAGACTGAGTCTACTATTTCAAAGTTAACAGAGGAGAAGAGACAAGGAAGTCAAGAAAGGAAAATCTTGCAAGAAGAACTCGTAAGCTCTCAAAATTGGATTCTCTATCTAATGCAAACGTGCAAGCCTTCCATCTGTCCTCTTTGTGCTAACCTGTGCAAATATTCAATATCATGCCTCTATTCTTAAATGAACTTTATATCTTTGACCGATATTTTCCTTTCATCGGCAGGATTTTTTGAGAAGCAGGACAAGTGTAAAAAGAGTGTACGTGGGGTTCCCTCTTCTATTTGTTGTTATGATTGCACTCGTCAGTATCGAGCTTGGATATCTTTTACACAGTTGAAGGTCTGTTCATAGTTAGAACTTAAAAGGGACAAAAGCAACCCGATTATTGATATAAATGATGCAAGGAAATAGCTGGGGGCCATATATGTTTGTCTAAGATTTCTTACTTTTTTTTCCCTTCTGCCCCTTTTTTGGAGGGATTGACTTCCGGATTGTCGGTGTGTTGCACGTATACACAGAATGAACATAACAATGGAATGTAGAGAGAGAGATATCTTGTATGTATGACCAATAAGAAAGAACACAAACATCGTATTGCTCTTAGGTTACTTCCAAGATATCTTGTGTTCTCTACTGCTCTTGTTTGTTTGTTTTTTTATTTTCTTTTTTGTTTCCTTATTACCTTTATTGCTTTGTTAGGGTACGAATTTAGCTTGGCAGTAGTCTACTGAATACACTCTAATTAATTTGATTCACCACCCTTTTCAACTGTAAAACAATGTACTTTTCAATTCCCAAATGACACACCAAGGAAGAAGAAAGAGAACACACAGAGAAAAATGGACAAGATTGATTTTCCACGGTAGAAGCGTTGAAGGAACTATGTTGGTTTTTCTTACGTACTGAGACCAAGCTAGAATTCTCGAGCTAGAAATTGAGTCAAATCAAATTTTTGATTCAAAAGTTTAAAAAACAACAACTTCAATTAATTTGTAAAAATCATACGAAATAGAATCTCTAGATGTTTCCAAATACAGTATGTGAGGCCTTGCGACATCTGCGCCCCCCCACAGGCCTGCCACCGGAGACATCAACTTGAGAGACATGAAGAGACAGAGACAGAGAGCAGAACGAGTTGCATACTACTTGTTACAAGCACCATTCACAAGCATAAAGCCGCCGCTTATCTAACTCAAAAGTTGTTGCAATTAAAGGGTTCTGGTCCTAACTTCTCCAACATGAACCTGTGATAAGCAATTAAGGGATTTGAATATAGCATGTACCTACTGTAGTGCAGAAACTGGATAGCAGGACAAGGACTGGCATTGATATGAACGAAAGTAGCTCCCGCTTCACTAGTGCAATTAGGGTTTTACCACAGCTCAGAGGACCATAAACGAAAAATCCAGTCTCTAGATTCTTCATTCCAAATTTCCAGAAGACGAAAAAACTCCCATACCAGTATCATATAGGTCCATTCCTGTCAATACTGTGTGTTTTTTAAATCTTTAAATTCTCTACATAGACGAGCTAAGCTATTCTACCTAGAGCAAGATTACAAGCCTTGTAAACAACACCATCCGAATCAGCTCCTATAAGACTTGGCTAATTGCACAAGATCATGAGAACCATCAGTTCACATTTCTAACCCATTCCTTCATTAGGATTAGTACATGTCAGAAAACATTAGGTACAAATTCAAAATCTAAAATACCTAGATTAAGTTACAAAACATATAGCACCAAGGGAAATAAGACGAGTCATAATACAACATGTCAATTATAAACATACATTCGTATCAAACACAATTAGACGTGAGCTTAGAGACAAAACAAGTCACAAAAAAATCACTACCAGGTGTTGCAAACCAATCAATAATGTAGATGACCCACAACAGGCACAGCGGCCTACAACAGTATTTGATAAGAAAAATCACTTCATTTTTGTATGTTGAGAGCTTCCACGCATAAATTGGCTTATGATTTCATCATGCGATTCAAGATCCAATAACATCTGAAATGTAGATGAATCTGCGGAGAATCTTTTACCAACCATTTCATCAATAAGTTGTATAGCAGTTGATGAGTCCTGATTTTGAAGAAATCCCTGAATGATAACATTGTAAGAGCAACTATCTGGCAAGAAACCATCATCTTCCATTTTTCTAAAGAATTCGTATGCTTCATCTGACAGCCCTTCCTTAAGAAGTCCCTTGATCATGACATTGTATGTCCATATATCAGGTCGTATTCCATCTGCACAAAGCTTGGAAAATAGTTCCTTTGCAACTTCAAGCTTCCCAGCAATAAACATGCCTCGAATAAGAATTGTATAAAGGATGATATTAGGTTTTATTCTCCTCTCATGCATTTCCTTGAGCAATTTTAATGCCTCATCCAGATGTCCATGTTTGCAGAAGCCATCTAGCAAAATCGAGTAAGCCATCAAATCTGGAAGCAGGCCAGAAGAACACATCTCCTTGAAAAGATTTAAAGCTTCCCGAGGTCTCCCTACTTGGCACAGACCTTGCATAAGAGTGCTGTAAGTGACAGTGTCAGGAGTCAAATTTTTTTCAGACATTTCAGAAAGCAATCTCTTTGCCTCATTCATCCTTTTACTCTTGCAATATCCATTGATCAAGATGTTGTAACTACTTAAATTAGGAGCACAGCCCTTGCCAATCATGATGCCAAGCACTTCTATGGCCTCATCCATTTGGTTGTGTAAACAATACCCATCCATCAAGGCATTGTAGGTGTAAGCATTTGGCTCAGCACCTTTTTCAGTCATCGTTTCAGAGACACACCGAGCTTCTGAAACCATCCCTTCTTTGCAGAGTCCATCAACCAAAATATTGAAGGTCACAGTATCTGGCATAACATTCCTACCAACCATTTCTTTGAACAGCCTAGTTGCTTCATTTAACTGTCCTAAACTGCAGAAACCATGGAGTATCGTGTTGTAAGTAACAACATCTGGTGGAATGCCCCGATCAACCATTTCAGATAAGAATTCCATGGCCTCATTAACTAGCCTATCTTTGCAAAGGCTGTCTATGATTGTATTATATGTCACCACATTTGGTTTACCGCCATTTTGCTCCATCTTCCTGAACACGCGAACAGCCATAATTGTGTTGCCAGTTTTGCACAAACCATTGATTACTGTATTATAGCTAATTACATTGGGCTCATGTCCACTCCATACCATCTCATTAAACAATCCTCCTGCCTCTTTAATCTTCCCCTCATTGCAGAGCCCATTTATGAGTGTATTGAATGTGATAGCATCAGGTTGAATACCTAGTTTGAACATCTTACCCATGACAGAGACAGCAAAATCAACATGGCTCAAGCGACAAAGGCAGTTAATCAATACATTTAGAGAATAAACATTATGGGCAACCCCAAACAAATCCATTTGATTGCACAAAGAGACAGCAGAGGAATACTGTTTCTTTTTGGCAATGGACCCTAAGAATTTGCCAAATTCCACAACAGAGGGCCTAGGATTCATGCGGACCATGCGATAGAATGAAGTCAAGGCATCATCAATATTAATGTCATTGCTAGTATTACTACCAAACCCGCAATTTTTTTGAGGCAAAGAAGGTTTCTCAGTACAAGCAGAGGTGGTGATGTGGTGATGATTGAAGAATAAGAAAGAAGGGAAATTAAGAGGAAAAGGAAAGATACCGATTTCCATGTGTTGTTGAAGAAGAAGACGAGTAGCAGCAGAAGAAGCCGTAGCTCCTAAAGCGCCTTTCCGCATGAACATCATCATTGTTTGATTAAAAAGCTGCTAGTCTCTCTCTCACTCTCCCTGTTCCTTTGCCTCCTTTGAAAGATGGAGATGGTAGTAAACGTCGCCGTCTTCTTTCTATTTGAAGGCCGAAATAGTGGAATTTCGGTTTTAATAAATAATCGGCCCGCCCCCATATGCACATGAGAAAATTCATCCATGAACTTGAATTTTTTTAAAAAAATTTAAAAATAAAATTTATTTGTTGTTATTATTAATCCAACCCAACATATTGGACTTGAATTTTTCTAACCTAACTCCTTGTGTAATCTTGATTTAAAATTAACTCATGAGAATTGTTCTAATATAATTTAGTTAATTTAATAAGTCATAAAATAATTTAGACAAGATGACATCTCTTTTTTTTTTTTTTTTTTTTAATATCAAGACAATAACTTATTAGATCAATTTAAGATTCACAACCTAATCCACCGAACTCGTAACTTAAATCATAAACTTCATTATATTTAACAATTTTTTTAAGAAATTATTTTTTTTTAATGATATAATAACAAAAATAGATGATTATATAATTGAGTATCAACCAAATACCAGAAAATTTATTTGATATTATGATAATATTGTAGAAAGTAAATTAAAACAAATTATAATAACTAAATCAAAATCAAACACATGATGAAACTGATAAAGAAAAAAAGCCTAAAAAAATTCAATTGAAAAAAAAAAAGATAAAATTTTAAAAAAAAAAACTATTTAGCGTTATGATTAAATCGAACCCAATAAGTCAACCTTAGAACCTTCAAACCCAACTTCTTACATGACTCGAGTTTAAAATTAACCCACGAGAAAGTTGATTCTATATGAACTAGTCAAATTGACGGATTCAAAAATAATCTAAATAATCGGTAAAAGTTTGGTTTGATTATAAAATAGTTTTAGAAAGATATTTTTTTAATATTAAAATAGTGATATATTGGATCGATCTGAATTTTGCGGCTTAATTCACAAAACATGCAACCTAGATCATGGACTTTATTGGATTTAAAAATATATTTTTTCTTAAATTATCTTTTATTTAATTATATGATAACAAAAATGAATTAAGAAGATTAATTCAAAATCAATAAAATATTAAATTATGATACTAGAAAAAAATTTGGAAGGTAGTTTTTTTTTTTAAAAGAAAAATGTTTTGAATTTTTTTTTATTAAAAAAGGTGTGAAGCAAAAAAATCTTTGAATAAATTTGCTAAATTTAACACTGTTCCTCATTTTTCTATAACAAGGATAATAAAAATTAAAAATTCTTAATTTTAAAATATTTTTATAACAAGAGAGGACATTATAAACTAAAAACAAAAAAAAATAGATTTATTATAAAAAATTATATAGCTTACTTCCTAAAACAAATATGAACGTTGTAAGATAAAATAATATGTTCTCTAATAATTAAAACAACAACATGTCTTTTAACAACTAATTAAATTCCAAGAGAAATGTGAAAGCTAGAAAATAAATTTCTAGCCACAGTGAAAATGTTGACGTGTACAAGTATTCAAGACTTCTTAAAATTTCTTTCAGGGCCTTCGTCATTACAGAAGGTTCGATGCTTGCTGGACAGATACAGTGACAGAGACAGAGAGACAAGGGAGCGTAGTTCCAAGGTACGAGGGTTTAAGCACAGATGTACTTTGGAATTAGGATGTCTCTGTGGGTTTGGTACAGGGACTTCACTCCCAAAAACTAAATTAGTCCTTGGTTTTGAACCAGAGTGCAACTTAGTCCTTCATGTTTGACAATCTGTAATTTAGCTGTTGTTTAGTATCATTATGGTTTATTTTTATTTTTATTTTTCTTAGAAACGTGTTTGATTATAATGTTGTATTACCTTTTCTTTGACCAATTTTCAAATTAAAACCTGTTATTGAAAATAAATACAGAAAACTGAGTTATTTTCTTAGTGTTCTAAAAATTGCTATACATTGTATCTTCAGTGTACATATAAATTTTGTGTATTAAAAATTAATACATTAAAAACGATGAAGAAAAATATAATAATAAATCTGAATATAAAATAGGTGAAATCTTTTTTATGCGCTCCTCGAGTGCACAATCCTGTTATTATATAACAATTAGATTTGAGTTTTGAAGTATTTTTTTAAAAGCATGTTTATTTAAAAAAATATAAAATTGAGTTATTTTTTTTAATGATTTTAATATATTGTAGTTAAGAAATAAAATTAAAAATCTAAAAATTTCTTTATATATTTTCAAGTGACAAACACTATACATGCAGACACTTAATTTATGGTTTTGTTTTTATGATTTGAATTTTGAGATTTTCACACAAGTTTAATATCCTGATAAGAGAAGGATTTTAGCACTTTTGTTTGAGATGATTTTCAAGTGTTTGTAATTAATCTCCAGTACAATTTATCTCAAATATTCATATGAAAATTTCTTGAAATATTCCTTTTTAAAAAATGGAATTAAAGTAAAACCATGAAATTAGTTGAATTTAGCTTCTAATTCATCTCTAACTCAAATCTAACATATTACATCACAAATTGCTTGAATCTTAAATCGAACTTGTAAAACTATATATATATATATATATATATATATATATATATATATATCCCCTACTAGCTTGCACTCTTAATTACCCTTTTCATCATTAATTTCCCATCTTTCCATTCACACAGAGCTTAAAAATTGATTTTTCAGCCTGATAAGTTTTTTAGGCTCAAGAGTATTCGTCATTTGCTAATTTTCAAGATGCAACTAAAAATTAATGGCTTTGTTCGTGGAAATACTATCATTTTTTTTTTTTGTAGTTAGAAGCTATATATTATAGATAATTAAATACAACATTTCCATGCAACAATTATTATAGATAATCTTCTTGTGGGTCTATGCTTTTTCCATACAGTATAAGTGGAGTTTTGAGTTTTAGTTAAAAACAAAAAGATGGGAGAAGAGCTGCCTTGTCCCCTTGAAACTTCATGAGATTGTAAGTAGATAATACGGATGTAACACTGTAAAAGGATGAACTGCAGAAAAAATAAATTTCATAGTGGAATAAGATGATTGTTCAACCTCCACACTTCACCATGTTTTCAGTTCTAAGGATGGATCCAAAGATACAAATAGTTAAATGCTTGTAGAATGCTTGGGGACCATTCTTTTCAGCTGCCGACAGATATCCACGCTTAGTTCCTATTGATTCACACTTCTGCTTTACCCCCACCGCCCCCCCCTCTCTTTTTATTTTTCATCATTTCTCAGATTTCAGACGTCAGCAGTGATGTCCCAGAAGTTTGAAAGTTTAAAAAAAAAAATATAAAGAGAGGGGGGGCCCGAAAGAAAGACCACTCTCGTAAAAGTCCAAAAAAATATGAAGGTGGGCGGAGGGCTGACGACAGTGGTAACGAGGACCGAGGGAAGTGAGGCAGAGAGAGGTTGAGTTTATCTGGGATTTCTTTAACAATCGACTCTATGAACTTTGACTCGTACCTGCAAACATACATTCATACAAATTAAATCACGGATTAATTTGCTAATTCCTCATCAGATCAAATATGGAAGAAGAAGAAGAGACATGTACTAAAAAAAAATTCAGCTTGGAATTCATCGATGCAAATGGGTGGATGCTGAATTGACAAAATAAGAAACACGACCAAACTTGTACAAAATCTACTTCTCAAGGTTTCTTCTATCCTCTGCAGGTCTAGAATTGCTAGGGTTTACCTTTTTAAACTGCCAAGATTCTGGTCTCCTTCCAGACTTGCTTAACCTTGCTAGATGATAGCTCAAGTTCAGGCTCAAAACGGGTTCCGATCAAAATTTAATTACAACTACAAGGCTAACATCTCAGAGATATCCATCCCTATATCTAACCCCTTAACATGCTGATTAAGGCAGCTCGAACCAAGAACAAATCAAATTGTGAACAAATTAAGTTCCTCAGAGAATGCTTTGTAGATAGCCCGCGTGATAAAAAGATGACTACGTTTCCATGAATCATCTTTTTTTTAACTAAATACAGGGTTATAAAAAATGACAGTTTCTGAAATTAAGCAAAACTAACTAATTGAATAAGCTCGATTTTTTACTACAAGCACAGATAAGCTGATGTATTATCATGCATGGATGCTGTCGTGGGAGATTTAAAGGTCCTCTGTAGCTTGAAAGTCGTTCTTTAGCTATTGTTTCAGGTTGTTCTAGTTTAATGGCTGTCCTTATGCAACTTAACCAGACTATATATGATGATTATTAAATGTCCAGCATGAGGTGATACCATGATTTCTAATTTTCTAGTACTGGTGTTTGTGTGGATATACCATCAGAATTTTTCAATGCATGTACAATCCTAAGAGTAGGATTGAAATGTGCTTGGTTGGTCTTTTTTAAAAGAACATGAAAAACAAAAACAATTACATTTGAATTGAGGCTAATTAACGAACCAGCCCTTGTTTATCATCCTCAGATCCCGTTACTGTTTAAATAACTTGTAAGTTGAATGGCCATGATAGTTAAGTTTGGATAAACATGTCATACAATTATCACTAATTTAGAGATGCTGAAGCAAGCAAGAAGAATTCCATGCATGTGTTTCGAAGATGCCTAATGAATGAGAGACAATAGTACAGTAGCAATTGATTCACAGGCTCATCGCTACTTCAATTGGTTTAGGAGGGAGAGTTCTAAATCGACCAGTGCACTTATGCAGAACACCTTTGTTTTTTCTTTCTTTGAAAAAGACACAGAAACGTTTGTGATTATAGCTTCAGTAAAGAAATCAAGGCAGCGTTAGGTTTCTTTCGTTTATTTTTTGGCATTTCTAGAATGGGTTCAATGTTTTTGCTTCACGAAATGAAAAGGGTTATCAAAACATCCTTCCCCTATACGTCATATCAAACACAGCCACAGGTTCTGGACATAAAACAGACAGTTAACTGAGATTACTAGAAGTCTAGCAGTATGACAATTGAAGTTCAAGGCATCGTTTTCAATGTGTTGGTACCAACTGCATGCTTTTTATTAACATTTGAACAATCAGAGAGGTTAAGAGATAGGAAATCTTTAACAAAATCTACTCGGAAGACAGATAAGGTACGTGCAGTTTCTTGGATCCAAATCGATAAGCTTGTCTCGATATTGAATCGGTGAAGTAACCTTGACCATATTAAACTTGTACTACAAAATTGAAGATTCAATCTCTCAAGGTTAATTTATAGCCTTTGTAAGAGTCTGGCATAGATAGGTGCTCACAATTGCTAAGGCTGGCATATTTTAAATCGATAAGATTCTTGTTTCCTGTCTAAATGATAGCGTCTTGTAGTTATCATAAAGAACCAAAAACAATTATTCATCCCAATGCAGTATCCCATCTCCTGTGAAAGGAACTTGACGCCAGCCCTGAGGAAGGTGCACTTTACAGTTATTTTTAACACCAGAATTATAAATCCTGAGCAATCTAAGTTTGGATTTCCTTGCAAAGACTCTGGAATTTAATTTACTTTCAAAAATAATTTTTGAAATGTCCAACAACATCCCTTCAATGTCATCGTTTCTCTAGTAAGTTGCAAGATTTCTTTCATTCTCGTCAAACTCTTTTCCCCTAGGATAGTTGCCAATCACGGTTCCAGGCAAGTGAATGTCTTGTCACATGTTGACTTGCAAGAAAAAACAACCCCCTAGCTACGTGGCTCAACCGTGATGTTCGAGTAAGGAAATGATCAAGCTCAAATTAAGTATTCCTAAATGCTCAGCTGATTCAAAAATATAAGCTATCGATGTAATAAATCTCGAAGAAAAAAAGAAGTTAGTACCCGTCTTCTAAGACCATTCCTTCCATGTATGCAACTTCTTTAAGAGCCTTCCTCCACCCCTCCACCTGGTCCTTGAATTGTATCTCGTGCTTAGCAAACTCTTCACCGTATCTCCCTGTTTGGGTCCCTACCTCAGATGGATCAACATCGTAGAAAACTGGAAACACTATGTGCCCAACAGTTCTTTTACGATCCATGATCATCGCTAGCTCGTCAAGACACCATCTCGAAGAAGCGTAATCTTTAGAAAACACAATAATGGATAGTTTTGTTTCGTTAATTGCTTTCTTGATTTCTAACTCAATGTTCTCTCCTCTCCGTATTCCATCGTCGTCTCTGAAAGTGGGAATCCCTTCTCTAGATAACGCTTTGTACAGGTGGTCGGTGAAGTTCCTGCGAGTGTCTTCGCCTCGGAAACTCAAGAACACATCGTAAGTACTAGGCATCAACGAGAGAAGAATCAAGATTTGGGTCACTGGGTTGAAAGCCATCGGTTGTGACGAAGAGAAATATGTTGAAAGAAACAAAGATTTTTGTGATATATATGTTTGGCCGTAGTCTGTCGATATGTTAAACTGGGATCTCTAAACTTTACAGAAGTGATTGAAAAGTGTGGATTGTATGCTTGCGCCATGAAAACTATTACTTTTTCATTCCATATTTACATATTGCTATTACTAAATATAATTATTTATAGGGTTGTGTTGCATAGTTTTTTATTTTATAATTTGTTTTTTATGTATGCTTTCGTGTTTGCACTATGAAAAATATTGCTTTATATATATATATATATATATATATATAATACTACCTTTTCAATGCATTACATATTGCCATTACGAAATACCATTATTTATAAGGTTGAATTAAAAAAATCAAAGAAAAAGGATTAGATTGACACAAAAAAAACATTAAAAAAGTTGCTTTTTAGTTTTTTTGGTAGCGTTCATGGGGGCTTTTTCTACATTGTGGTCCCTATTATTCTTTTATATGCATGATCAGTCTTAGGGATTACACCTTGACAATCAATAAACACAACAAGAAAGTGCTGCGCAACCTTTGGAACCAAGAACAAATCAAATCTGGTATTGAAAGGCTAAGACTGACCCATTTTAAATCGATAAGATTCGTGTTTCCTTTCTAGATGATAGCAATTGGTTAAATTATCCAGAAAAAAAACTGGAAGGCAAAGATCTGAAGAGGTAAAACAATTATTCAATTACTTAAATACCTGTCTTGCTGCAGCACCATTCCTGCCAGGTCTGCGGCTTCTTTAAGAGCGGCCCTCCAACTTTGCACTCTAGCCATTTCCTTATGGAAGCTTTTTTCGTGTTTAGCAAATGCTTCTTCAAACAACCCTTTCTGTTCACTGACCTCCGACGGATCAAAGTTGTAAAAAACGGGAAGCACAAGGAGCCCAGTTTTATTCCTAGAATCCATGATGTGCACAAGCTGGTCCAGGCACTTTGTTGAAGAAGCATAGCCTTTAGAGAACACAACAACCGATATCCTGGATTCCTGTATCGCTTTCTTGATATCAGACTTTTGTCCTGCGTAGATTCCACCATCATCTCTAAGAGTGCGAATCCCAGCAGAATTGAGTTCGTTGTAGAGATGATCGCCAAAATTCTTGCCAATGTCGTGGTGGCTAAAACTCAAGAAAACATCGTTATCCTTTCTGGAGAGGAGAAGCATCAACAGATTGATAAGTGAGAACAAACCCATTGGACTGGTTGGTGAATAAAGAATTCCGAAACTAAACTGGAGTATGAGAAAGATGGAAGTTTCCGGTGGGAATGGAGTGAAACGGCAAAGTTGGGAGGCCTTTCAGGGTACCTGGAGGCTGGAAGGGAAGAAAGAATGCAACGGTTCAGGTTGCCAAATTTGAGATCGTACGGTTCCCTAATAATGACCAGCCATCAATATTGACCAAAGTGCTTCTTCTTTTTTTATGTGTCTCCTTTTTGAATTTTAATGAGCGCTAATTGTGTACATCTGAACGTGCTTTGTTTTATTTTAAAAAAGAATCATTCTTCAATGGTTTTGTTTGTTTTTTGATTTTTTTGAATTCCATTCTCTAATTAGGAATTAATTTTGTAATTTATTTTAATTTAATTTTTATAAAGTTATTTCTAATCATGGATTTTCTAGAGTTTTAAGTGATTAAATGGTGTTTTTGTTTGAAAATAGACTTTATGAGGCTTTATGATTATTTTTTTTAAGTCTTGCAGGTGAAAATGAAAATTGAGTTTTAAAATCCCATTGGAGTGGTTGGTGAGTAAGAAATGCCGAAACTAGAAGGATGGAATTTCCCGATGTGAAGGGGAGACACGGAAACGATGCGAAGATTTTTCACGTTGTGATCCGCCACCTACTGGTAACTGAAAGTGGAAGAAAGAGAGCGAGGCGAGGTCTGGAACCCTATATGTGAATGCATTCATCTTTTGAAGTTGATTCTAAGCTTTGATCCGGACTTTGCTGTTTCAAATGAGAAGGATGCAATTAACCTTTTTTGTTTGCTGTGGCATCTTAAAGTAGCTTTGGTGGATGACATGACAAGTAGCAAGGGAAGAAGGAGGAGGAGGGACAGTAATTAACCTTGATTGCTAAATGCTCTGCTTTTGCACGTTGGAGAGTGTAGAAGCATAAGCAATATGGGGCTATGATGGTTGCGATGTTTGTGGTTTTGGTTGATACAGCAATTCCCCATCGATCTTTAACGAGGCATGAAAGGGTCGTCTGTGGATAGGGCTCCGACAGACTCTTGTTCTATTGTTGTTTCTAGACAGAACATGAACGAAGAGAACTTGCACGCACAAGGAGTAGATGGACAAATGTGTAAGTTGAAGATATGACGAGAGATTGTTCTGTTTGTTCATCTGAGACTGGTAAATTCGAAATCTGAATGAGACCAGGCTTGATGTTTCCGGTAGTGCATGAAACTTTGACTAAATGTTCATTTAAGACTAGAAAATCGGAGTCCATTCGCCTTCAAATAAATCCCTGGTCAGGTTATTAGCCTTTGTCGTATTCATAAAGTAGCAATTCTAAATCATAGAACTTTTACGAGCTTCTTGACAGCTTCTTAGTTACCTTAGTTACCTTTGATGCCATTTTAACCGATGATAGAGCAAATGAAGCTTCTGTTATCAAATTGCCTTGTGTAATGAATATGTTTACTTTGAATAAGCGGAAATATTTCACAATTAGTGAACGAATTGTTATTTTTTTCAAATAATTCATGTATTAAATTGATTTAAGGCAATTTCCATTGCTATTTAACCTGTTACTCCACCTTTAACTTAAGCTTTCATTACTCTCTCTTTTTTCCCTGTATTTGGGACCAAATTTTACTAGCAACTTCAATTATAGCACCCAGGATTGCCAGAGTTTTGTTCTAATTATGCCAACTTCTATCCAAATATGTGGATGCATTCATATATAGTCATAGTTTTTCTAACAACAATAGAATCTAGTTCAAGATAACAATAACAAAATCTCCCTCGTACTTTAAGTTCAGATAGCAAATTAAGAACTTTCAATTTATAGCTCAGTCGTTAATTGGGAAAAAAACTCGTTTACCCTTTCAACATGATTGTGAGGACTAAAACAAGTTAATAGACTTGGAATTACGTAGAAGTTAATATTAAAATGTTTTTTTAATATTTTTTATTTGAAAATATATTAAAATAATGTGTTTTTATTTTTTAAAATTTATTTTTAATATTAAAATAATTTAAAAATAAAAAAATTCAAAAATATTTTTTAACTGCAAAAAAAATTCACACGAGTAGTCTAAGAATATGTGAATGAGGGTCACCTGACAAGCTCTGTGATCAAATTTCTGATGCAGTCCTAGATGCCTGCCTTCAGCAAGATCCAGAAAGCAAGGTTGCGTGTGAGATTTGTACCAAGACGAACATGGCTATGGTCTTCGGAGAGATCACCACAAAAGCAAAAGTAGATTATTAGAAGATTGTGCGCAGCACTTGTCGTTCAACAGGATTTACTTCTGATTATTAGAAGATTGTACTTAATATTGATTGAAGTTTAAAATTGACCCACAAGAAAGTTAATTCTACATGAATTAGTCAAATTAACGGAATAAAAAATAACCTAGATAATAATTGATACAAGTTTGATTTGGTTTTAAAATAATTTTAAAATGATATATTAAATCAATTCAAGTTTTACGGCTTAACTCACAAAACATGCAATCCGGATCATAGATTCAATTGAATTTAAAAATTATCTTTTATTTAATAATATAATAATAAAAATAGACATTTATAAAAATTAATTACTAATAAAATATTTAGATGTTTGTTTGAGACTGTGATAATCTCATAAAAAAAACTATAACAAATTATAAAGATTAATTTAAAATTAATAAACTATTAAACGATAATATTGAGAAAAAAAATCTAGAGAGTAGTTTAAAAAAAAAATTGATTTTTTTTATATAAAAAAATGTGGGAAGCAAAACTATCTTTCAACGTGTTGAATAAATTTGCTAAATTTAACACTATTCCTCATTTTTCTATAACTAGGATAATAAAAATTAAAAAATTCTTAATTTGAAAACATTTTTATAACAAGATAGCATATTATAAACTAAAAAAAAAATTTAGATTTATTATAAAAAATATATATAGCTTACTTCCTAAAAAAATATGAACGTTGTAAGATAAATAATATGTTATCTAATAATTAAAACAACAACATGTCTTTTCACAACTAATTAAATTCCAAGAGAAATGTGAAAGCTAGAAAATAAATTTCTAGCCACAGTGAAAATGTTGACGTGTACAAGTATTCAGGACTTCTTAAAATTTCTTTCCAGGCCATGGTCATTACAGAAGGTTCGATGCTTGCCAGACAGATAAAGTGACAGAGACAGAGAGACAAGACAGCGTGGTTCCAAGGTACGAGGGTTTAAGCACAGATGTACTTAGGATGCCTCTGTGGGTTTCGTACTGAGACTTCACTCCCAAAAACTAATTAGTCCTTGGTTTTGAACCAGAGTACAACTTAGTCCTTCATGTTTGACAATCTGTAATTTAGCTGTTGTTTAGTATCATTATGGTTTATTTTTATTTTAATTTTCTTAGAAACGTGTTTGATTATAATGTTGTATTACCTTTTCTTTGAACAATTTTCATATTAAAACCTGTTATTGAAAATAAATACAGAAAACCGAGTTATTTTCATAGTGTTCTAACAACTGGTGTACATTTTATGTATTACAAATACATTAGAAATGATGAACAAAAATATAATAATAAATTTGAATATAAAATAGATGATTTTCAAGTGTTTGTAATTAATCTCTAGTCTTTTATTTTTCTTTATTTTTGTGTAGCTTTTTGATTTTGATGGTTTTATTGAAGTACAATTTATCTCAAATATTCGTATGAAACTTTCTTGAAATATCCTTAATAAAAAAAGAATTAAAGTAAAACCATGAAATTAGTTGAATTTAGCTTATAATTCATCTCGAACTCAAATCTAGCATATTACATCACAAATTGCTTGAATCTTAAATCGAACTTGTAAAACTATATATATATATATATATATATATATATATATATATATATATATATATATATATATATATATATCCCCTACTAGCTTGCACTCTTAATTACCCTTTTCATCCTTAATTTCCCATCTTTCCATTCACACAGAGCTTAAAAATTGATTTTTCAGCCTGATAAGTTTTTTAGGCTCAATAATTTTCGTCATTGCTAATTTTCAAGATGCAACTAAAAATTAAAGGCGAAATACTATTATTTTTATTATTTTTTTGTAGTTAGAAGCTATATATTATAGATAATTAAATGCAACATTTCCATGCTACTCGATTTACATCATTTATTTCTTTGGTAAACTAGCTTAAAAAGAGAAATGACAGCAAAATAACTAATAAAATTCATAATCTCCTTTTGTTTCCACCCAAATACTTTATATTACCTCAAACTAGTGAAACAATATATTACACACACTTAGTTAAAAAAATCATTATAAAGATCAACCCAACATGATCGAAATATCAACATAGTAATTTGTTAACCTACATCTAATTCAAGTTAGGTTTTTTATTAAACCAAATTAAAAATTTATCTAGTTAAATATAATTAGCTTATAAAATCAAATTATATTTTAATTAATCAGATCAAATTTACATAAGATCTAGTTTGATGCTTTTCTTCTCTTAATTTTATTTTTAAAATATGCAAACTCAAACTTTTAAAATTAATATTATTTTAGATCCAACGCCTAACACAAGGGTCGGGCAGGTTTAATAAATGTGATCAAGGATTGCTCATGTTAATTAAAGTTGAGTCTCAATCAATTTATTTTTAAAAAAATAAAAATAAATAATTAATGACTGTTTTTTTCCAACTATGTTGCAGAATGATTTTTTAAGCTCAGAAAGACGCCGTCTAGTCGTGGGAACCTAGTACTTGAAGTGTTGAGATAGTTGGACACCTGGGAGCGAGCACTGGTCAAATCAGACCTTCATGGCCCATGCACGTCACGTGAAAGTTGAACCATCCTTGCCTGAGAGAGCCAGTGATTCAGCTACTACTTCCACAGAAAATAACACATTGAGATTCTTCGAAGCAGCCAACGTTGCTCCTATCTGAATCATGGACAATCATCCCAGGTCTTGTGCCTTTAATTATTAGGGTTTATAGATGCATCCGGGTCAAGTTCTGGTCGACCTCGTGAAGGAGAGGACCAAGCGGCCCTAGTCGTAGAGGGCTCTCTGGACATGAATTTTAAAATGTGAAAATTAGTTCGAATAATCCAAATTAAAAAATAAAATGAGAATTGAAGATTAGATTGACAATGCCATAGCCTCAAATTACGATTCTACAGTTGAATTATACATGTACAAACTTAATTTGGGAATATAAGAATTTTTTTTATTACACTCACCCTTACGAGATTTTTTAAATTAATTTGAGAATATATATATATATAAACTATTTAACATAACCTAATCAATTTTAAAAAAATAAATAAAAATTAATCTAGTTAAATCTGATTGACCAGATAAAAACCGGGTTAATCTTCTAAAATAAATCTCAAAACAATATTATTTTGAATTCACCCAAGAGTTCATCTAAGTTAACTTGTTAAATATATAATGGATTTGAGTTTAAGGACAGGGTTTTAATAATTTGCACAAGCTTGAATAAGGATTGGTCAATAATTTCAAAATAAAGTCCTTAATTCCTGCTAAAAGTAGAGAGATTAAGAGAGATTAAATTCCAAGTTGAGTCAAAACAAGAGCAATACAAATAGATCATTCTCATGATTTAAAAGAAGAAAAAAGAGCAATGATACAATACAAAAAACCAAAAAAAAAAATATAAAGGCAAGAAATGCCAGATAATTTTGAGCTCTCAGCATCACAAAAAGAAGATGGTAATAAGAAAAATGAATACGCAAACCTAATCTGACTGCTAACGTATAATAGCTAATTACAAAATAAGATACACTGCTTCTGAACAGGAATGCCAAAATCTTGTCAAAATTTTCAGCGGTAGGTTCAAAGACGTGCAGCGCTTCATTGTCTTTGTAATGCTTACAACTTTACATCTTTTGTACATCTTGAATGGCTTTCTTCTTCAATGCCATTGATTCGGAGGATTGTGCTCTGTTGGTGAGCCAGGAACGAAGGGAACAAAACCCCGGCCACCAAACATAGGACGCATGAAGGCATCGTCGAATTGGCGCCAGTAGTGATGAACATTGTGTGTTGGGGTGGTCAAGAGTGCGCGTATGCTGCTTGGATGGTCAATGTCATGGCCACCTAGATCATCTAACGAGTCCTGCCCCTCTCCAAGAAGTGGAATTGTAAATGATTTTGGAGTAGTCGGATCTGACGAAATTGTGATGCTTCTTGATTGGTGTTTTGGATGAGGCAGCAAAATTTTTATAAATGGTTTAGTCATCAAACCAAACAACTGTGCAGGGTCAAGCATGGAGAAGAATTGTTAGCATAATGAACAGCATCTCAAAGAAATTGCAGAGAAAGCAAACAATTTATCGCATATGGATGCTAAAACAAACTAACATTGCCAGTTGCAGATATTTTAATTCACCCAGAAACTGTATTTTCTTTGAAGGAAAAGAGACATCACAGATGATACAGTCGTAAAACTAGTTCGAATTATAAATTTATGGTAAGTTAAGATGGAAAAAGAAGCTGCCGGGGATAGAAAATATCAAGGTGGTGAAAGAAATTTCTAAGGTTTTCTGAAGATCATTGCATCAAGCCTACACAAGTTGCTCTGCTATTCACAACTCAAAACTAGGTGGAGGGAAATCACTTACCACTGTGCTGAAAAGAACAACAGTTATGGTGCTGGTGATCATTATTGCATTTCCTCGTAGATGGGTGTGCCCCGCACTTGTGAACTGCATTTATTTAGGATAAAAAATTTAATGAATGCAAGGATATATACGATCAATCTATATAGAACTATCAATATCATCAACTGTCACACGATACCTTATTGTATGCAAGTGCCATTGACACAGCACCTCTCATCAAACCAGCCCACCATATGATAAACTAAAAAGGAATAAATGCTTTATGTTACCAGATAGATCAATCGATTAATAGATAAGGAACTAATAATATTACAGAACAAAAAATAATAACAATAAGAATAGTTGAGTACTTGCTGCTTGAAGCTTATCTTCTCATTAGGTGATTTCTTAGCTAAGTTGGACAAAAAGGACAAGGGGAAAACAAATGCTGCTCTTCCAACCATGACGAGACCTAGTAGTATCGAACTCACAGCAACCGAAGTCCCAGGGCTGTGAAAAAGTGAAACCAAGACAAATGCCAGACATAAGGACCAGTAAAGAGAAGGGGGTTTCAACACAGCAGTTGCATCACCCTATTTAAGTGAAGGACTGAAAGAATTTCCAAGAGGAGGGATGAGGTTGAACGCATCAATGAGACACAAAACAAATGAAAACATACCTATCACTTACGAATCTCCACTTCTCAATGTCCAGGGCATCCATACCAACATAAAGGAAGATAAAAGTCTCAGCAACAAATGACAAGGTTGCAAAAGCATGCCTGCAATAATTTGGATTGAATTTTGAGCATTAAGAAAATGAATGCTTCTTAATACATCACAAGACAAGAATTTGGATGAGACATACTTGGTAGTGACTCTTGAACTCTCAGTCACATTATGCCAGGTGTAATGGGACATCACAATCCCACAGAAAAATACTGTGAGAATGCCACTCAAATAGAACAGCTGCATGGAACCAAACATCATTTAGATAATCGACAAAAAATTAAAAATGAAGGGCACAGAGCAGCACAATAGAAAGAAAGACGGGCATCCAGGACAGTTATGAATCTTACTTCAGCCAGCATATATGAAAGGTATGCCATGAGCATCATTAGAGCAACCTCACGATCTGTTGAGTGCCTGAATCATATAAGGTATTCAGTCCACCATTCACAGAATTTTCATTCTGCATATTATAGCTTTTTCTTGATACTTAAGATTCAACATAACAATTATGTTTAATCAAAACTAAGTTATGGTAATAACATGTTTAATCAAATTAACACATGAACAGAGTTTTATGTTTATATTGAATTGTGGTGCTCGTGAGCAGGAAAAAAAAAACTGAAATTACAGTGAATTCTGATTCAAGGCATCAACCAAATAAGTGGTAGGAGTACCTAGTTATATCAACTATAAAGCAGTACAAAAAACCAGAAAATAAAACGTTCAAGAAATGAACCAAAAAAAAAAGATAAAAATTGTGGTACTCAAAACTAGTTAGATCACTGGTACAGGAACTAGAAACAATGGAGGAAATGAGAAGTATCAGCTAGAAACAATGGAGGAAATGAGAAGCATCTCATACTTAGACTGCCATAACGAGCATATCTTCACAGATACAAGTGGTTCAATCCAAAAGAACATATACACATGGGAGGATTTATGCATACTAACACATAAATACATCCGTGATAGCCCTCAAGTTTTCAAAATTTGTATGGACTGGGCATCAATGTCTTATTTGGTTACTTGACTTACTAACTCAATCCTATCTACCTGATATATAGTCATAACAAGGCAACTTTCCATTCAGAGAATTCATTTTGGTTTTGATGAAAAAAAATTGACTATTGTAATGATAGATTACAGTGATGCAAGAACTAAAAAACACTTGGAAAACTTTTGGACCATGTTATACCTGCCAAAATAGAGCCTTCTGATGATGTAAGCACTAATTAGCCCAGTCTGCAAGAAACGAACCATGCACATTTCATAATATATTGCTCGCAGCTATACAGATTTGTGGTAGTCTGTGTGCGTGTGTATAAGAGAGTGAGGGAGGCAGGCAGAAAGGAAAATGAGGGAGAGGAGACTTACTAACACCCCTAGCAAAGTGCTTGCAAGAAATAAATAAAAAAAGTTGCGAACAAAATCCCAAGCAATTGCGGCATTGATATTAGTAAGATCAAAGCTCTGGATTGCATTGAAAAGCACCACTGATGTGGCATCATTTACGACACCCTCCCCGAAAACCAGACTATAGAGTAAAGGCGTCTCATCCTGATTAAGCACCTGCACCATCAAACAAAACAATTTCAGTATTGTATACATGTATCATTTGTTTCAAAATTGAGATATCTCTACTACTTTGATATGCATCACACCTGCAGTGTGCAAACAGAATCTGTTGCAGCAAATATGGCACCAATTGCTGAAAATGGTAAAACAACAAGGTAAGATCCCCAAAAAAAATTCAAGGAAAAGTACTGAAATAAATGGGATCCATGAAGGTGTTACCTAGATAATCCCCTATATCTAGAGGACCGATGTCTAATTTCTTAAAGAATTGCATAGCACCTGCCAGATTAAAATAACAATCAGTACCAAATTCATCTATGGTTATCACAGACCAACTGAAATTTAGTTATTTCAATGTCAGCAAGGAGTATGCCGACAAGGCATAGATTACAATTCCCTTTTCTACTGCGATTTCAATGGATATTCCCATTCAAAAAGGGAAAAGAAGGTTAATCCATCTTTTAGTTATAGTTTTAGATTGAAACCCATAAACAATCTCTATATGAACACGGGGTAGTTTGAGTGTCAATGGGGTGTTTTACCTCCATAAAATAAGAGAGCATTACAAGTAAATAAATAGATAACAGCAGGTCTGGAGTTCCTGTCCGTACCTAGTGATATGATAAAACAGCTTATTAATGTACCAACTGCACCAAATAGCATTATAGTCATGAAATTACGGAAGAATTGCTTCTTTTTAACCTGAAACCTGGTAATCAGAAAGATCAGAAAAAAAAAATAATATCAAACATTAAATCTAGGCAAGAAGAAGACAAGCCAGTAGAAATCCAAACGTATCAATTAACAAAAGTCAAATGATGAACAATTTTTCAATCAAGAGGTGAGATGGACGGCACCCATCTCGTAACCAGAAAAGCATGATATAAAACTATAAGAGTAAGGTTCAAGACAAAACCAAAGAACATTAGCTTTGGTCTGCTAAAAGAGCATTCATTTTTAAAGGCAACTCCATTGAGATTTAATGGAACAGAAACATACCCCGCATTAAATATGATAGGTGGGAGCAGATATATAAAGAAAAGATCCTCGCTAAAGACTAAAAGATGCGAGCTTTTTCCTCCACTAATCAGCAAGATAACAACCCCGGTACATAGACCCTGCCACCAATCCACAAAACATCAAACACACAATATCAGGCATACTTCAAGTCATAGATAAAAAGAGTACACAAAAAATATAACTTGCACCAAAACTTCTTTTCTTTTTTCATTTTCTTTTATAAACAACTAACTCATATCCCAAATCATGGAAACCAATAACCATACACAAAAAGAAAACGAAAACATTTAAACTAATGTGTCAGTCTCATTTCAAGTATGAGCAATAACACAAGAATGGATTCAGAAGTTCTAAAAGAGAGAAACTCACAATTATAAGGGCAGTGATTGACTCGTTCATCCACCGATTCTCCTCTAGAAGATGACCAATAACAATACAAGCGCAAAGAAGCGCGACAAACAAGTTCATAGAGACCACAGAAGCATGATCAGATGTGGTCAACATTTGCAATCTCGAACCAATTGAACTCATGTAAGATTCCATTGTAAACAAACACCCGTAGTCCTTTTTTCACCCAACTAAACAAATCAATATGAGAATTTATATATCCCCTTCCGAAAACACAGAATCCAACAAAAAAACTAATTACAAAAGCTGGGGCGATTTCTACAAGCTGTGTGATCCCTGCATTCAAAGCAGCAAAAACAAAGATCAGATTTTGATCAAGAAAGTATTAGATTAAACTCATTTAATTACAAAAGCAACAACACAGCAACAAGAATAATAATAATAACAATGATGTTACGTTAAGTATCTGGGAAAATGCATTAAAAAAAGAAAACCTTTTATGTAAATCATGTTTAAGCTTCCAACCATTCAAATGAAGCATAAAAGATCAGATTCCAATCCATAAAGACATTAAAGTAACTCATTTCATTAACAATTCAAATCCCTCAAATCTAACCTTCTTAACATCAATTTCTGATCTTCTAAACCATGAAACCAAGCTCATTTCATCACCAATTCCCCCTCAATTCACAAAAACTTGTAAAAAAATCTCAATCTTGGAAAAAAAGAGTACAAAATAAGGAAAAATTAAACTACAACAAAAATGCCATGAAATTTCCAGGTAAACAAATTCTCAGTTTTGAAAAAAAACAGGTACAAAATAAAACAAAACTAAACGACAACAAAAATGCTATGAAATTTCTAGTTAAAAAAAATAAAAAAAGGAAAGTAATTTAACACTCGGATACCTTCAAATTTAAAGCAGAGAGAGAGAGCTCGAAGAGAGAAATGAAAAGAAATCAATCTATCCTTCGAATTTTCTCAAAATGGAACCCAAACAAGCTCCTCCTGTGACTAAAAACAAACCACGGCACAGCAGATAATGAAAAACCAAAAATCTAAATAAAGAGAAGTGAGAGAGCGATAAAGAATATAGACAGCTCTATAAGAGAGAAAATTGGAGTTTAAAAGAGAGAGAGACGGGTGGTGCGGGACAACAGAGAAACACCAACGGACTAACTGTTGAAAACTGATTTAATTTTCTTAGCACCTTCTATTTATATTACTTTTTTACGCTAATTTTTATTTTATTTTTCCCGTATTTGATGCCAGCATTATTGCCGCTTTGGATTTTTACGATTTTTTATTATTTAGAGTCTTAGACCGCTTATTTTTCCATAATGCTAAACCCGTGCAACCGCTGATTTAGACTATATTTGTTTTTTTTAATATAAATATTTGAATATTTATGTATAACTTGATTAATTTTATAAATTTTATAAATTAATAATTATATATATCTTCAGTGATTATTATTATATATTTATTCATCGGAGAGGTCTAACAAAAAAAAACAATAATAACATGAAAAACATGTTTTTTATTGTCTGTATTTTTCTGCTATTAGAGACAGTACTCAACAACAAAGACAACGGCAACCAATAGAGTTTTTATATAAATATATATAAAACACTTTCATGTTATTATTAATTAAAAATCTATTGATATATTAATATGTTGATTACCATGCTAGTATACATATTTATTAGTAGTTGATATAGTAGGTATCATAAGCAAATAGATAATATTTTGGAAAGAAAAAACCAGGGTTGCTTTGTCAACTCAAAGATCACCTAGTTAATTCGAATTAATTTATCAAAATAATTTGTTTTTAATAATTTAAAACTAATATAAATGAATTTAGACAATGTCAGTTGAACTACTAAAAAACCAGTTAAATCTTTACTAAATCAGTATCTTTTTCGGTTTAACTTGAAACTAACTTGGCACAATTATTCTATCACTTAAATGCATTAATCCTAGAACAAGAAATTATTCTATTAAATAAATACATTAAAATCTCACTTCGACCCAGTTCATCACCACGTATTATGTTATATAGAGGAGAAGCCAGCAAGTATAGAAACCGGCATGTTATTAATTTCTTCTTGTGTACAGTAATCACTGCAGATTATTGCCCTATCACATTCTTGCAAAACACACAAAACTAGCTAAAAAAGGATAACATATATATATATATATATATATATATATATATATATATATATATATATATATGCACCTCTTGAATTCGTGCGGGCACCAGTCGGGTGGTAATTCACAATGAATGAATGCATCTTTAATGTGTTTTGGGCATATTATTATATATTGTTATTAATGAATATAACGAAGGGATGGAATGGAGAAGACGTTATTAAAGGTCTGATTTCTTTTATTTGATTGCTTGAATTAAGGAAAAGAGGTGTCCTTCCTGCTTCTAGGGCTTAATTAATATGGTGTTTGGATGTTATAGAAGTTATTTTAAAAAAAATTTTTTAAGATATATTAAAATAATTTTTTTAATTTTATTTTAACATCAGCAATTAAAATAATTTAAAAATATTTAAAACAATAATTTAAATAAAAAAAAAAAAATTTTAATAAAAAAAAAAATAATCTCAATATCAAACACCCATTGCACCATAGAATTAATTAGAATAGAGAATAGAGAATTAATTTGTTGTAATCTTTGAATTTTGTCCTCCTAGGAAAAAAAGGATTCCACGGTGTTTAGATATTTTTTTCATAAAAAAAGAGCATACACATATATGTGGTATAAATTTCCTTCCTTTTTGTTAGCCAACAACAAAAATGAATCATAAGAAAAAAAAAATAACAAAATTTTTTAATCATTTCCTTTTGATTTGGATTCAATAGCTAACTTCTTAGTAAATATTTTAAAATGAATCTGTTTATTTTTTATATAAAAAGTGTTTAAAGTTAGTATTTTATAGTTCTTTGGTATTGTAAATGTGATTTTTATTTGAAAATATATTAAAATAATATTATTACGGTGCATAATATAATATTTAGTGTTTGATATTAAAAAGCACAGACAAAAATAATTTGATATTTTTAAGATAAATATGCTTTTAAAAAACACCTAAATACAAACAAAAGTTACAGCAACTCCAAAAAAATCATTCAATTCCATTGTAATCAATGATTATATTAATTCATCGTTAAAACGAATATTAAACCTAATTTCTCCCCTCCAATACAATCATCATATACAGATACTTATAAAAAGATATCTATATCAATCTAATAATAATAAATAATAAAAAAATACAATGTAAGGTAAAGTTCACGGGCCATACCACACAGTAACATCATAATTAACTCAGAGGGAGCTGCATGTGGTTCAGATCCACGGGGCTGGAAAAAAAAATCAATGGAAGTCTCATGAAGAACAACCTCTTCGTGGAGTGGATGGGTTGTCACGGATCTATCAATAAAGTTAAAGTTCAGTTTTCTTTTCCTAGGGTTCATGATTGCGATTTACTTGCTTTTGACATGGAGTTCTTCTGGGAAAGAAGACGACACTTTTCCCCTGGGCATTTGTCTAGACCTACCTGCCTGCCTAACTTCCAGTTCTGTATTTGAATACAACTCTAATTAATCAATCATCTCTTTTATAAATATAATATTGCCCATTGATTATTGAAATTTAGCAATGATTTTTGTCAGGCGAGAGCAGTGACGAGAGACGTCCAGCTCACCCCACGTTATGGAATCTTGCTACCATGTAAGTAAACAACTGGGACAAGTTATTTATTTTATTTTATTTTATTTTTCGTCATGATAGTTATATTGAAAATAAATTTTAAAAAATAAAAAAATATTATTTTAATATGAAATTTACGACAATCAAACTAGTTATTTCTGATAAATAAATTTATGACCGGACTAGTTGAGTTATATCCTTCAGAGTTAAAAAAAACCCTGACCAACTCTTGATGCAGGTGGTGTTTGACAGTGTAACAACAGTTGTTTTACATAATATTTTTTTTAAAAATATTAAAATAATATATTTTTTTATTTTTTAAAATTTATTTTTAACATCAATGTACCATGATTAAAAAACAATAAAAAACAATTTAAAATAAATAAAAAACTTATACGCTTGATGTGGTATTTGTGAGTGTTTGGGTCAGTTTATACGCACCTCGATTAATTTCTTGAGACCTTGAAGTTAACTACCATGTAAGTCTCCGGTGGTTCATCACGAGTTGGCCGAGTTTTTTTTTTTTAACCAAGAGAAATGTAACTCAATTGAACAGGTCATGGATTTGTTTCTTGAAGATCATCCGTTTAAGTTGTAGAAATTTCAGAGTCACTAAAAATTTATTTAATCATTAATTTTAAAATTATAAAAAAATTAATCTAAAAACATGAAAACTAACTTAAAAAAAAAAAGTAATAATCAGGTTTTAGGAACTTGGGATAGAAGGAAGCGCTTTTAACAGCAAAATTGACATCCTCCTCCGGTGTCACGAAGAAAGTAAAAAACAAGGGACACTGACAAGGATGGGTGCACCGTGTTTCTTGCACTCTAATGTCACCTTGAGAAATTGATTGATAGATACTATTTTGGTCTTATGATTCACAAATACTATTGTCACGAATAGTTTGTAAGAAGGCTGAACAAATCTAGTCGGTCATGATTATCCTCAGTTTTAAGAAAAAAGTTTTAATTCTTGTAAATTTACGCAGAATTTTTTATACATGTATTGTATACATGCAAAAATGATAAGTTCACCAATAATAAATATTATATATATATATATATATATTATGTTATAATTTATAATTCTATGTCTACATATAAAATAAGTCATTACCAAAACCTATTGGTAATAAAATCGATGTTTTTTTTTTTATGATTTTAATTTGTTAATGTCAAAATTAAAAAAAAAATTTAATATATTTCAAAATAAAATGTATTTTTAAAAAGCATCATAAACAATCATATCAACGCACAAAATCTAGAACAACTCTTAAAATGGCATTCACAAATTTGCAAAAAAACCATTAAACTGAGAGTGGTTAACATTGAGTAATGGATTATTCAAATGTTTTTATTAAACAAAGATTAATTAATTAATTAGTCTCGAGAATTTGCATAACTAAATTATAATCTATTTTTGTTTGGGTGTGCATGTTGAGAAACTGGATTAGTGATTCCCGGTAGTCAATAAAATACTACCTGATTGATAATCCATGAGCTTGTATAATTGGTGAATTTTTAAATTCTACAATAATATTGGTTATTTTAAAAAAAAAAAATTATTTTTAAATTTATTTTTAATATTAATACATAAAAAAATAAAATAAAAGTTCTCCCCAAATGCCAACAGGCTTCGGACAAGAAGCTTGTGCTTTTGTGATACACCTGGCTGTACAGCTACAGATATGATAATCTACACTGGTTATTGTATGACTGATAAGCTGTTGAGCTTGCTGCGATGTGAAAACGAAAAATTAAGACGTCGATCGGATCGGATCGGATCTAGTTTGCTGGCTGGGAGAAATTTTTTGGCAGCTTCTGTGCTCATTAAATTAGAACTGCTTACCATGTTCTTTGCAACGACCTGTTGACAGGATCCCACCAGCATTTGTCGCGTCATCCTGGTTTCGGACGTAATTAACGTGGTGAAAAAAACAAACATGCGTAGGTTGTTCTAGAGAAGTAAGGAATCTGAGCTTGACCCGTATCTGATTTATAATTCAATCAAATTAGACATTTACTTGATAAATCCAGTTCATCTAATCATATTTTCATAATTTGGTCGACGTGGAGAACCCGTTTAAAATTGATCGGATTAATATTAAAATTTTGTCTAAAAATTATAAATAATATTGTTTTAAAAAAATTAATCTGATTTGTCCTGTGGCTCATGTTTTATTTAAATAACCAAAATTCTTTTATGAGTTAGTTATTTTATCGAGTATATCAATTAAAAAAGTAATAATTGATAATTTTATTTGGAGAATATTATCGTTATTTGTTTGAAATTCTTGTCCCGATTATATTTTAAAAAAAATTCTAACCACTCGAATTATTCAAGAAAATTATAATGGTGATTTTTGATACATCTAGAACCGTTCCTTTCAAATTGATGCTTTGAAAAACATGAACAATTTTGCTTTATGCTTTTAATAAATTTGTTGTTTGTATTTAGAGGCGGGCAGGCCACCGTCTAGAGTCCTTAAATAATAACACTATCAACGATCGATAATATACTATATGTAAAAGGATAATACTAACAATATGGACAGCAAATTATAAAACGGAAATGATGATGATAAGTCGGTCCATTACACCATGTCTTAATTATTTCATTTGAACTTGTATATAATTTCATATCATCGCTCGGGATTTATTGGGGTAATAACAATAAACAATATAGGGGTTTTTCTTTGAAAAATTTTATAGTGATAAAAATAATAATTGCCAATGCTTACTTCACAAAAGATAATATTCCATGAGAGAGACAGGCAATAATAATATTTTCGAGCTTGAGCTAAAATATTATAATTTTTTTCTAAACACTCTAAAAATCTCTGGGTTTCTTCTCCCTTTCTTCTCCCTTTCTCTCTCACATGTTCTGAATTATTGTGTTAGACACTATGCAGACATTGTCAATTGTCAACTGTCGATGAGTTATAAAAAAATGGAAGTCTTTTCTTTTCATTTCTTTACCCCTATATTTTTCAAGATTGGTATATTTTATGTTTTAAAAATATTTTTTTTAAAAATAAAAATATATTTTATTTGCTTTAATTTAATAATTTTTAATTTTTTCTGGTCATTTTGACGTGCTGATATTAAAAATAATTTGATATTTAAAAAAAAAATCATTTTAATGTATTTTTAGATAAAAAAACACTTAAAAAATCAACTACTGCTAGATTCCTAAACAGACTCTTAGTTTATTTTAGCACTATTTATTTACACGGCACAACTATGATTTTCAATTTTTTTTACTTTAATTTTTTATTTATTATTGAATTATGTTAAAAATATATTTTTAAAAATATATATATCAAAACATATAATTTATCTATGGACAAGTATTGAAATACACGTCTTAAACGTTAGGCATTGATCTCTACCATAAATGAGCCTAATGTATACATTTGAAATGTTAGGTATTGACCTCTAAATTAATAGTCAATACACTGCAAATAGAGAAATTAATATAAAAAAATATGATAGGTATAGCTTATCTGGTCAGGTTTTAATTTTGTTTTATAGAAGTCACCAGTTCAAGTTTTATAAATTTTACGACCACCAAAGACTTACATGATTGTTAATTTTAAAATCTATTAGATTAGTTCAGATATATGTAGGCTAACTCGGATATTTATGTTAATAGTAAAAAAAATATAAAAGATAAAAAAAAAACATTAAAGTATCATGCGACTTGATTTTTAAAGATTAAAAACTAATCGATGCCAGCCCTCCAATGATTTATGTTCTTTATCAATTTGAAAGTATCAAACTTATGTCACGGGACTTGTTTAAGCTCAAATTGAACACGATTAATCTCTCAAATGGTCTAGTCCAATACGTGACGTGATGGGTTACGGAAGGATAGATGGTTTCATGGGAAGGATTCTTGAAACACATTTATCTTCTTGAGAAAAAATAAAGATACTTTTTTTTTCTATCAATAGTTGTTAAAATAAATTGATGAAAGTAGTTGTGATGACCGCCATGAGGACATTTTTAATGAGATAATGAGAATGACGATGATAAAGTTGTGGTGATGTAAGTTTAAAATGTGTGGAAATGCTGTTTATCTATAATTTAAATTTATTTTATTAAAAAATATATATATTTAGTATTTTTAGATTATTTTAACATGTTGATATTAAAAATAAATTTTAAAAAATAAAAATATTATTATTTTAATGTATTTTCGAGTAAAAACTACTTTAAAACACAATTTTTATTATTATGTTTCTAATGCCTTTCACTTGATAAAAAGGTACCAATGATATTGACAATGAAAGTTGTGCTGATGTACGTCTAGTCATGTTTGTTTTTCTATTTAAAAGTATATTTGAAAAAAATTAAAATGTTTTTATTTTTTTTTATTTCAAATTAATAATGTTTTGGTATTTTCAAATCATTTTAATATATTGATATTAAAAATAATTTTTTAAAAATAAAAAATATTATTTTAATACATTTCTGAATAAAAAACAGCTAAAAACACACTATAAATGAGTTTGGTTGTTCATTTTAAATTTTTTATAATCCAATTTTCTAGGAATATTTTTACTTCAAAATCTTTCTTCATCCCCCACTTTCGTCCCGTACCTGGGTACCTCAAACAAAGCCCACATACATTTCTTAAAAAGCCCAAATTCTCACAAGCCCAAATATTAAACCTCACATCCATAAAACTCGAGCCTGAAGTCCAACACCCCAAACACAAACCTCTAATCCTATTCTTCAAATCAAAATCCCTAAACACGCCACACAAATATATTCCACGTGTACCTTCTATTAGCTTAAGAAAAACCATCTCTAAACCCAACCACAGAGAACCAAAACCCCCAAACTACAAATCCTCCCCTGCAATCTCCTCTCCAAAAACACTACAGGGTTTTGATCAGCTCACAGTGACAGTACAGTAGCAGGGTTTTTCAAAATACCCTAATCGATTAATTATTAATTACCTTCCTTGATCACTTCCCCTTTGGAATCACAACCTAAAGCAGAGAAGAAAAGAGAGCAAAACAAAAAATGCCTCCACAGAGAAAAGGTGCGGCAGCTAGGGTTTCGGAGGATACAGAGGACCTCACCCGTCACCCGCTCCAAGCCATCCTCTTAGCAGATAGCTTTGCCACCAAATTCCGTCCAATCACACTCGAACGCCCTAAAGTAGGTGCACATCCGTATGAAAATACTCGTATAAAATACATGTATCTGTTCATTGTTTTTTGAAACGATTGATTCGGTTTTGTTGAAGGTGTTGCTGCCGTTGGTGAATGTGCCGATGATAGATTACACATTGGCGTGGCTAGAATCTGCTGGAGTTGAGGAGGTTTTTGTTTTCTGCTGCGCGCATTCTAAACAAGTTATCGAGTATTTGGAGAAATCCGAGTGGATTTCGCAGCCGAATTTCTCCGTTGTAACTATCGAGTCTCATAATTCTGTTAGCGCTGGCGACGCTCTGCGATTGATCTACGAGCGCAATGTGGTATGTTTTTTTACTTGTTTTCTATTCAGTGGGGACTAAATTTTTAAAAAATCTTGAATTGAATAATTGGCTTTATTGTTTATTTTTTAGTTAGTTAAGGAAGTAGTCATGAAAAATTTCTGTTGATTATCGTTGTGGCTGTGAATTTTAGTGGTGTGTTGTATGTTTTATGTTTTTGGAAGTCTGTATGATATCAGCTTTGGCTTTGTTATTGATTTGTGTAATGTGATTGCTTGTTTGTTAATTTGTGAGGTGGTGTATTTTTGATTTGGTGATTTTGAAGCTAGAATAGCAACTTTTTGTATTGATTTTCTTTGTATGACTGTCATGTTTATGCTCGTAGTCAAATTCTTGAGTAGTTGTTGCAGCATAGATTTGGTCTATGGAGACTAGACCAACCATAGCAGCAGGGTACCAATTGATTGTTTTGTCTTGTTTTACTCATCAATGTGCTGATTGTTTTTAATTTTTATTTTTGGTGTTTGAAGATAACCGGAGATTTTGTACTTATTAGTGGGGATACAGTGAGCAACATGTCTCTCACACAAGTCATTCAAGAACATAAAGAGAGAAGGAAGAAAGACAGTAATGCTGTGATGACTATGGTTATTAAACAGTCGAAACTATCTCCAATTACCCATCAATCACGGCTTGGTACTGATGAGCTTTTTCTGGCAATAGATCCTCAGACAAAACAGCTTCTTTTCTACGAGGAAAAGACCGACAACTTGAGAGGGATTATACCTCTTGATAATGCATTGCTCGGTGATAATCCTTCCATTTGCCTCCACAATGACAAGCAGGTGTGTCCCCTTGGATTGGTGTTCTCAATCCCTGATCTACTTCTTGTCCATGCAATGACCACTGTAGTTTATTTTTCACTTGATGGATTGAGATTTATATTTTGATGTTATTTTAATTTCCAGGATTAAGATCCATGGTGTGGATTATTTTGTTTATCACTACTCACCAAAGTATTATTTTTTCATTTACAGGATTGTTATATTGATATCTGCTCCCAGGAAGTTCTCAGTCTTTTCACTGACAACTTTGACTATCAACACCTACGCCGTCATTTTGTAAAGGGATTGCTGGTTGACGATGTATGCTCTTTTCTTGCATGTCTTTTTGTAGGGTTTTAAATGCACTCTCACTAGAGATAATATGCATGATTACATGTATATACACATCCTATCTAAGAGATTATGAGTTTGAATTACTCACGGCACCACACAATGAGCACACAAATGCACATATACAGTTTCAAGTTAAACACGTAAGAAGCATGTTTACATAATCTTCAATCTTACAGCTTAAGCACAACACCTCTCAAACAAAAAGCTTAGCTCAATCCCGGGCTTATATTGTAACTCTCTCAACCTTAACTAATAAGGTTCAAGGTAATTCATGAGGTTCAAGTTTTCATTTTAGCTAGTCACTAATTTCTTTCTCTTGCCTGTCAAAAATAATTCCATAATTTTATATGGATGCTTTTGCATGTTACCAATCCAAAAAAAGTAAAAAGTGCTCTATCTGTGAGTTGCAAGAAGAGAGTTCATGATAGACTATAATCTTCACTTTTATTCATTGTTGTTCTTGGTGTGATATGATGCACTCAAGTCATTTCTCTTCATTTATTTATTCATGGACGTTTGTTTCTTCTTACAATATCTCGTCTCACTTTTTTTCAAAATTCACATCGTAGCAAATTTATTATAAATTTAACATCAAGATTTTTATTTCTTGAGTTCTGATTTCACCTATAACTTTTCTCACTATCTTCCATTGAATGTATCTTTTCTGTTGATGTTGTAATTTTTATGATATTTTTCATACTATTTTATGACCAGTATTTATGTGTTTCAGATTATGGGCTACAAAATATTCACTCATGAAATTCACTCAAGTTATGCGGCTAGGATTGATAACTATCGAAGCTATGACACTATCAGTAAGGACATAATTCAAAGGTGGACAT
Source organism: Populus alba (assembly GCF_005239225.2). Lineage (NCBI taxonomy): Eukaryota > Viridiplantae > Streptophyta > Magnoliopsida > Malpighiales > Salicaceae > Populus > Populus alba. Next base: position 3,368,732 of record NC_133288.1, read on the forward strand.
ACCCATTTGTACCAGATGTGATGTTTTCTGGAAATTCTGCTACTCATCTTGAAAGAGAAGGGATGTACCGAGCATCAGGTATGGATGTTAAATGTGCTTTATATATTTTATAGTAATTAAATTTCCCTGCCCTTTTATTTGAAATTGATTGTTAGTAATAGCAATCCCTGTGTTGCATTTTATGTGCTGATTATTTTTCACCAAGATCTATGTTTTTGCTGGCACACCTATAATGGATGGATTGAATTATGTTTTAGTTGATCCATCTGTATTAATTAATTTGTTTTTGGGAGCCTGTTTCCGCCCGTGTATTGGGTTATTCTGGGCAGGGTGAAGGAGTTGTTATCGATGCATTGGAGGATTTGCACAAGAAAGAATGGGAAAAAAATATAGAAAGGTTACATTTGGATTGGAATAAGATCTGAGAATCAATCTTTATCTAAATTCTAAACTGTATTGTCATCTTCCTGGGTGGGTTTGTTCTTAGATTCCTCACGGTCTTCTGCTTGGGCCTGTTTTCAGGGTTTTTTTGTTCTAATATTGAAAGGATTTGGGAGCTCTTTGCTCTGGGGCCCTTATTTTTCTTCTTCAGTAAAAGGATGCTTTCTTGTTCTCCATTTGTAATTTGCTAATTTCCATCATAATAATTGTCCTTTTTTTCCTTGTGATTTTCTTATGTACGAAATCCTAGTGCTTTGACTGGGATTAGGCAGTAGAACTATTGTATTTTTTCAGTGTTGGAAACATCAAGCATGTTTTATGGCTCTGATGGATTGTTTATTCATTTCCTATAGCCTGTCTATTTATTTGTACTGTGAAGTGGTTTTCCACAATGAGAAGATAACATGGTATTTCTTCCTACTTATTATTATTTATTGTGATTGCTCTCATTATTTACATGGTATCTTCCCCACCTAACCATCTCCCTATCAACACATTATCTCATTGAGAGTAGCAACTAGTTATGATTTACATTTGGCTTATCTTTTTGTAATCATTTTGCTGACAGCTATTTCATGATTTGATTTTTGGCAGAAATTGAGCAATCACGTTCTGCACGTATCGGTCCTTTTACTGTTATTGGAAAAGGCACTAGAATTGGGAACAACTCTAATATTTCGAATTCTGTCATTGGGAAAGGGTGTTCAATTGGATCAAATGTTTCAATAACAGGTTCCTATATATGGGATAGCGTCACTATTGAAGATGGCTGTGACATAAGGCATGCAATAATATGTGATGGAGTGGTAATAAAATCGGGAGCAGTGTTGGAACCTGGTGTGGTATTGTCTTTCAAGGTAATAACTAAAACTCCAACTTTTTTGTTTAATTTTTGCTGAATTCCCCTGTGAGACTTTTGTTGCATTTGAACTTGGCATGTTACCTAAGTTTGTGGATGCACATGCTGATAAACATGTTGGACATGAAACTTGAACTAAAAAGATTTTATTTTAGGAATGCTTCTGCAATGATTGAAATGTTGTTGACTGTGGACGGATACAGTCCTGTGTTATAATTCTGAATTGTCAATGTTTCCATTTGACTTGGATTTATATCGACATGCAACTGTGAATGTTAATCATTAGGAAATTCTCTATGAATACAAATCACGAGAATAAGTCATGAGAATAAGTGTATTGAGTGGATGACTTCAGCACTAAAGTTTGGCTGCTTAAATTAATGGTCTTTTATATATTTTGATTTCTTCAACTAAATTTTAAAGATGGATTGAAAAAACCCCTTAATGTTAGCCCTTGATTATAAAAGAAGGTACATCATAGGCTTGCTTAAATAAGATGGGGCATCGCTTGAGCATTTCACTTGTGTTTTCTATAATAACAGATAACATGGTTTTAATTTGCTGTAAATAACTCAAGGGATTTTGTACAAGAAATGATTTTTGATTAAATTACTGTTTACTAATCAAGCATAAAGTCTCTCAAGTTTATCAGGTCAAAAAATTTTCTTATGATCTAATTGCGTTTTTCTCTATAGTTTATATTGCATTTTCAGCTGGCATGGTCATGTATTCCTCACCTCCTTTGTGAAAATTTTAAACTTTCTTTTTAATGAGGAGTTGTTTCTCTTCATAAAATTTGCTTTAGGCTATTTCCTTTGGAGGTTCTCACATACAACCCTTTTCCCTGAAATATATGCCTCCTTGTAGTGATGACTTTGGAGATGGTAATGTAAAAAATCCCTGTTTCATTCTTCTATGAGAATTATTATATTCTTGGGCGTGTATTAGGAAAGTAACATGTCTAAGTTTTGTGTCATGTCATTGAATAATCTTATGGCGTGTTTATGATTTAGTGACCATTTCTGCCTTCTTTAGTTTCATGAGGTTTTTCAATCGATATTTAATGTTGTCCAGGTTGTGATGGAACAACAATTTGCTGTGAAATTTATAAACCATTTTTCATAGTCAGGGCTTATTTCTCTTTGTAAGCCTTATTTTAGGTTAACCCTCCCTTTTGGAAGTTTTTACTTATAATATCCCCTCCACCCCAGACCACAAATAAATAAATAACAGCAGGGGAGGGGGGGGGGTGTTAGCTGAGGCATAATCTCCTATGAGAATCATTTAGTTTTAATGATTCATGCAAAACTAGTTCTTGTATATGCAATAGGAAAATACCATTTCTATGTTTTCTTTGTTATATGTGTCTATTGAATATTATCATGGTGTCTTTATGAATTACAATTCATTGAAAATCCATGTATGCAATCTTTTCTCAAGGTGTTTCTATTAATATTTTTTGTTCTCCAGGTTGTGATTGGACAGCAGTTTATTGTCCCTTCCTATTCAAAGGTGTCTTTATATCAGCAGCCAACTGTGGAAGATAGTGATGAAGAATTGGAGTATGCTGATAATAGCAGTGGAACCGTAGATTCTTGTAAGCTCTGGTGCTTTACCTGCTATAGCTTGTATTTTTAGCTTTGCTAAATTGTTCTGTTTCTTTTTTTGATCGACATTACATCAGCATGAAACAAGCTGTACATGTTTGTCTTTACTATTTACATTGTAGTCTTGCTTTTCTTAAGGTAGATGTTATTCATCATGTTGTCATTAATGTTCTATCTGCAGTGTTTGATAGGAATGCACTTTATTTTTTGAGGATATGTTATGCACAAGAATTGCTTTTTATCAGGATGAAACAATTGAATATATTGAAGAAGAGACAATAGTTCTACTCCTTAATGTATAAGTGGATTTGTGTAATATGCAGCAATTACATGTACTATGGATACGTTAAATAGGGAAATGATGTCTGAGACGCCTGCATCACAGGTGAGCTTTCAAATTTGGTTTCTGTATGATCCTGAGACTGCTATCTCTTAGTTGTGTTTTATATGCCTGATTGTAGATTTATCATTCCTCTCCTCTTTCCCTTTCTTTGAAAGTATCTTATGTGAAAATAATTTGTGATGAGAGCGGGGAAAGTTCTCTTCAAGGGAAAAATGTGCCAAAAATGAATGGAATTTTTACTTCAACCTTGCATAACAAGGTTTCTCCATGGTATCAAAGACTTGGGAGGGATGTGATAATGATTAAAGTTCCATATGTCAGTGCCATTTGATTTTTGGCTCCAACACTTATTTTGCCTGCTGAAAAACAGTAGTTCAGGAGTCTGAATTGTAATATCCTTAAAGACTTAGTTCACATGGCCATTTGGTCTTGTGACTATGTAGCATTTTGGTGAAAGGCAAATGTAATTTTGTGGGATGATTTATTATAATTCCTAGTTTAGCTGTATGATTTCCATTATCAGCGAGTTTATATAGTCTTTGTGCAGAGGGCGCAAGATGCTGACTAGAGCTATTGTATTTATTTGGGTGATAGAATTGAGTAAATCTTAATAATTTTCTACAACAGAGACAATACACATTTAATTATTGCTTATCTGTGGGGAACCAATTCCTCACTCTAATTATACAATGAGACAGGGTTTTTAGGCATGCTAATCTGTTACTTATCAGTAAAAAGTGTGTTACCTATTAGTCACCTGCTTCTCCTTTTCTTTGGCAAGCAAAATGGGATGCTGGTCAGATTAAGTTATGAATTCAAGTTTTCTCTTAGTGCGCTTCACAGCCCTCTGTCACAGATGTTGTCCTTACACCAGTCATTTGGGGTTGAGGCTGAGGTTGTGTATAGAGTGTTCCTAGTAATAACAGATATGAAAGTTTGTAGAAAAACTGTGAGGTGGATCATTCACATTTTGTTGTTTCAGATTTTTTATTTCTGTCTTGGCGGAATTCTTGTTCTTCATCTCTATGAATTTACTGTTCTTATCTAATAACATATCTTTTCTATCCTCAAAAAGAAAAAAATCACAGCATTGAGCCTTGCTATTGTGATCTGATAATCATCATATGTTATTGTTAATCTGAATACGTTTCTGTTCTTTCTTGATATCTTTTATGGGTTTTCAGCTTGGGCCTGGTGGTGTTGGCCATGTTTGGTCAATATGTGAGGGAGGTCACGAGGAAGAATGGAGACATTCAGTTGCACCCATTCCTGCTGATAAACTTGCTGAGGCCACTCAATCTTTGGAGGATGATTTGGAATTCTTAAATCTAGATGGAAATGCTCTCTCAACTTCTGGGGAGTTGAAGCCTGGTCGTAATGGTACTGATTCTGAAGACGATGATGCTGAAGATTCTAGAGATGATTCCATTTACTACGAGAAAGAGGTGAAAATCACGCAGCATCGACAAAAATTTCACTTATAGTTCCCACAAAACCTTGAATGTCCCACTATGTTTTGCAGGTAGAAGCAACTTTTTTGAGGGCTGTTAATGAGAATATCAAAGTACCTGATGTAATTCTTGAAATGAACTCTCTGCGGTATGTTAGATTATTTTTGTTTTCTTAACTGGACCCATAACATAAATCTCGTATTGATGCTCATAACACAGATGTCTATTTATCAATACTTTACAGGGTAAATAAGTTTATTAAGTTCAATTTCATACATGATAATCTACACATGTATAATGAAGACTCATTGTTAAAAGTTGATAATTTTCTACTTTTTACCTGTTCACCTTCCCCTGGTTACCTCTTTTGGCTTACTAATACCTTATTCTGGTTTTTAGTTTATTTTTTTTAAATAATTTATTTAATAAAGGCTTATTATCAATTGTCTATTGAAACACATAAAAGATCCCAGGTTCATGTTTCCTGGCTGAAAGCTTGCACTGAACCATTTGATTTAGTGTTTTTGCTCGTTTTCATGCACAAAACTGTACATGTCATGATGCCTAGCCTCTTCCAAGTCAATAAAAGAAATAATGTTTTGAGTTTTGAACCTTTGAGTGGCTTTCTTACTGCCATCTGCCAGGGCTGAAATAGGAGGCAGTTGGAATCCCCTTGGTAAACGGAATTCAATAAATGGCTGATGTAGTCAATAATTATGTGATTAGTATTAATTATTATTTTTTATTTCATTTTAAGATCCTGTTTTGACCTTTGTTTGAACCAGTAACACCACTCAATTTTCTAACTAGTAGTCTTCTCTTCATAACTTTCTATTAGATGTAGGATGGACAAACTTTCACATAAAGTATGAGTAATGATGTTTAAAAAGCTCATAATTTTATCTAGATAAGCGATTATTAAGTTATATTTTCTATAAAATTCTTTAAATACATATAAATAAAGTGATTTTGAACATTGTAAGGGACTGTTGTATCTGGCTGGCTGTCACTCATGAACAGGTATTATTGCCTGTTTAACTCTGCTTCTTCCTCTACTGCTTCTGAATAGTGGACAAGTAGTTAATAACCATGTCTCCCATAATGTATCAAATATTCGACACATTTGTTTCGCAAGTCAATTTTTAAATTATCGCTATATTTTTCATCCTTTTTAGCATTATTAACCTTGTGAACCTTTCAAACTTAATCCTTTGAACTCATTGAAGGAAAAGGTTTGGAAGAATGGTTGCATTCTGGAAATATTGAAGTGATAGAACTAATTTGTCTGAAAACTTCATCTTAGCCTTGCCTGTGTGAGGTTAATATGGATGATGTGTTTTTACTCCTTTCCTCTTGATTGCCTAACAATTTTTATTTTTATCTTCCTTTTTCTGTTTAATATTATCAACAACATATAATTGCTCAAAGTTATGTATTCTACCTTTAATTTCATTTCCCATTTCAATTTTTAGGTTGTCATACAACATGACATCCGCAGACTGTGCTGGGGCAATATTTTATGCAATGATGAAACAGGCATTAGAGATTCCACATGCTACTGCTGGTAATTAGTTCTGCACTTGTGCCATATTGTACTACACATTCATGCAAGTGAATTATTTTCTTTTCTATGAATGATCTGAGACAATAATTTGTTCTTGATGAGTGAAAATATGTTGGAAATTTTGTGAATATCTCTAGATAAGGGGTAATATTTTATGGGCATAACGATTAACCTATTTCATTTTGCTTGTTAGGCAAGGTAGGATGGAACACATTAAATGATGCTTTGAATCTGTCATGATTTGAAATCTAATTTCTGCTTTTAACCCCTTCACAATTGTGATTGCTTTTATTCTTTCTTTTTTCTTATTGTTGGGTTGGAGGGATGAATTAACACTGTGGCTTCAATTAATATTTCATGTAACCTTTCAGGTGAATTGCGCAAAAATGCAGCAAGCATTATAGATGCATGGAACAACCTTCTAAAGTTCTATTCAAAGGAAATAGATGACCAGGTTTGCATTGTTGATCTTCTTGACTAGCCATTCTTTACATATCTTTCATCATCTTTTATCAGTCTTACATCATCTTTTATCAGTCTTTCATCATCTTCTTGACTAGCCATGTCGTTCTCTATCAACAATCTTTTTATTACTTCTGTATGATATCCTGCTATTGGAGTGAATTTGTTAGAGTTTTACTTCCATTTATTAATTTACAGGGAAAATATATATGTTTTTCCATTAAATCACTGATTCTGTTTCTTCCTGTCATGCACTCTGACTGCCAAGGTGATTTCTCACTTGAAGAAATCTATAAAATAGTTCTGTTTGTTGCTTTCATGAAGAATTTTGATGGATAAGATAGTTCATTTCATAAACAGTTCCCTCAGTTGTCCACGGGTGTTAACTTGATATCATTTGTACAGATTGAAGTGATAATGAAATTTGAAGAAATGTGTCTGGAATCTGTTAAGGAGTTCTCACCACATTTTTCCCAGGTATTTTTATTTTCTTGGATTATGTTTATTGATCTCTATGCAATAATAACTTCTGATATCCCTGCCTCGACCCAAAAAACAGATCTTTATTGATGCTTCAATAGGTGAATGTAAACTGTTGTTTGTCATGATGCTGATCGGATCATATGATTTTCTCTCAGATTTTGCATATTTTATATGATAAAGACATTTTAGAAGAGGATGCCATATTGAGGTGGGCTGATGAGAAAAAAGATGCTGAAGAATCAGATAAAGTTTTTGTCAAGCAGTCAGAAAAACTCATTCAGGTAAGATTTAATACTCTAATCTTACTGCTTAATGAATTAGTTACATATGCAATCACACTGCATCTTCCATGCTTGGATGTCAACTGTCTGTGTTGGCTGTCACGAGTTCTATCTTGTTTCTCACACAAATAGGAGCCTTTATAATCACAGCCTGGTAAATAAATTCAGAGAAGCTCTAGGCCTTAATAACTCCCTCTCTGATATGTTCCATCAACCATGCATGATTGTTTGCCCATGCAAATAGAGTTAGAAGGATAGAGGAGGTGCAAATATAGAGTTGGATGAGCTCTGGATTGCAGCCTATGAATACTCGAGTCATTGAAATCTTTGCCAAACATTTTTTTCTTCTTCTTATACTATTATTCTTTTATTGGATAGCTCCCATGAACTTGACGCATGATGCTATTATTTCTCCATATAACGTGCGAGTTCACATTTTATATGCATCTTTGTTGTAGTGGTTGAGAGAGGCATCTGAAGAAGAAGATTGAGATTGGAAAGGATATGGTTTTGGTTTTGTGCTCTAAGCTTTAGCTTTGAAATTGAGACAGCCATGTAGGTCAAATGGATGTACTCTCTTTATGTTGTATTGAGGTTGTAAAGTGGGGCTACATCCATGGACTTTTGAACTGATTAGTTGCCCACGCTTAGGAAATTAAATTCATCTCATTGAGCATTTACTTTCTTCTTTGGAAATTCACTGCTTTTTTTGACCCAGTTTTTCGGTGAAACTCGAACAATACCAAGATATGTGGATAATGGTGGAGAGGTACTCAGGACCCTAGAATTTCTGAAAATTAAAGTGGAATATACACATTTCGTAATACAGGAAGGGTGTTTTTCTTTCTTAAGTCTTACCTCATATAGATCTTTTGAATCGGCCAATATTCGGTGGTGCATCAGGATATTGTCTATTGCTTGCAAGCCCCTAATCATACAAACCTAAAACCTCGCAGGTGACCTGTGGAAGGGATAAGAAAAACTAGTTTTTGTGCAGCAGAGCACTTCTTGATGGTCTTGAAACGATTGTTTATGTTCTTCACGTTCCTTTGCTGTTTTATGTCATAGTTATTAAACTTGACCTAACACGGCTTAACAAAGGGTTGTTTTATGATTTTTTTTCTAAATTTTTTGTTTAAAATGATGTCGAAACAATGTCGTCTTGGGTATAGATTTGGGGTCGATCTGGCCAACTGCCAAGTATGATGACTATGCTCTGATGTTCCTTTGTTGCCTTGGTTCAACCTGCAGCCTTCCCACTGAAAGTGAGGTAGGAGAACCTTTGTAATCCATTGCTGCTCTGGCAACAAGGTTTTCTTAATCACCATCAATGCCTAGGTCACACTATCCACTTCTCAAGGGAGGTAATCACATTGCAAGAAATAATCTCGAATTAAACACGACCGACAAATGCGTGATCATGAGTTGAGGAAAGAAAAGCAGCACTCCCATATCATAATATTATTACAAGACGTAAAAAATACGAGAAAAAAAAAATCCCCTCTGGTTGTGATATCTCATAACCCTAGTAATTAACAACAATACAAGGTACTCAAAGAAGAAAGCTTCGAGGGTGGTGGGATTAAAACAGTCACAAATCTTGATCCCAACTATTTATGCCACGATTTTATTCATAAATCAACAGGTTAACATGCGGTGATCAGAAACGACCTGGACCACCCGGACCCCCCGGACCGCCTGGTCCGCCTCGTCCACAACACCTTTCAAAGATGCAGCAGCAGAACAGAACATAGCAGCTGTCAACAGAAAAGGTAAAACCATGTCACTGCCTGGAACCTTGTCATAAATTAAATCTAGTTCCTCTTCACAACGGGTAAAAAAACAAAGGAAAGCTTAGTTTCACACAGCATATAGCAGAAAAAGATGGAAAACTAAAGTTTATCATTAATAACTCTAAACATAAAAAAACTTTAAATAAATTCTTGAATAATCTTTATTCTAAAAATAAGGTACAAAGCTAAACTGACCTATAATTAAAAAAAAAAAAAATCAATTTAACATCTTGAATCTTAACTAGGAAAGGAATCCAAAAATTAAAAAAAAGTAAAGAAAATTCCCAAACAACAATTTCTAGATCTCATTAGGACATCATTATGATATCAGTGGATTACAACAAGCTGATCTACTATACAATCAAGATTGTAAAGAATGTTGGCTGGATTTCAACCTGACAGATAAGAAATTATACTTATTTTTACTAAAAGACTTGTTTGACTTGTACAAACTAATTCTTGGACTTGAATTTTTTTAGTAGCGGCTCATGTTATATTTCCACTCCATGTTCTTACAGAAAAAAGATTATCATCATCATAATATTCCTAAATCATATATAAATAGTGTGTGAATTGTTTGTTCTTAAGAAAAGTAATTGATCATCGATAATATTTAATATACCATATTGGCTAACATCAAAGATTCAAGAAACTTGTAAGTTCATGTACCATACCTCTTGAGATCAAAGGAGGACAATTTCTCGTAAGAAAATCAGTTATAGCACGAATATGGGCTAATATATATATCATCAATCATGGATCAAGCATCGCAACCTACAATTAACAAGAACAACAATAAAGAGAAGAAAAGCTCACCATGAATTCACAACCCTGCAGATACCATCACATAAGAAGCCAAAGCAGCCACAAGCTCCCGGGCCTCCGGGTGGTCCTCCCGGCGGCGGTCCCCAACCTGGTGGTGGCATCTTCTCTCTTTCAAATAAGTCGCTCTATGGACCTGTATCTCGAGATGCAATTAAGCTAGCTAGTAATATGATGAGAAACAATAGTAGTGTCCCATTATTTATATAGACCATCATTAAAGAAAGGAAAAGAGAGCTTAAGAGATAAGGAGTGTTGAAATCTCAAGAACAACCTTGGACTAGTAAGTAGAAAAAGTCATGCATAATACTTCTTAATTTGTAATAGATATTAATTTCCCGTTTGGGGTTGCGATGGAACCGCTTGTCATTAAAATTAATTTTTTTATTTTAAATTATTTTTCTAGTATTTTTAAATCATTTATAATATTAAAAATATTCTTTAAAAAATAAAAAATATATTATTTTAATATTTTCCTAACAAAAAAAACTTTTAAAAATATTACTTTTGAATACCTTCCTTCCTCCCGACAACTTTAATGTTATCCTACAAGTGACTTTCCCCGCAAACCTAACGTTCAAACCTCCAAACTGTCAACACATGCATGCATGCATGCTTTCTCATCAACTTCACTCTACACATGGTTACATGGAAGTAGATATTTTTTTTTTGCTCAACAAATTTCATCAACTTCACTATTCACAAGGTTGATGTCCTACTAGTCGCTTTCCTAAGCTTAGTACATTGATAGATAATTGTATTAATTTCTCGAGCTATTTTTTAGCAAGAAAAACAAAAATTAGTTAAAATACACTTTGATAAAACAAAATTTATATCTCATTATAAAAAATATTGTGCGATAATGACCATACTATACAAAGTATGTGGAGGGAAATCAAATTTTAATCAAGCTGTTAAGCAAGCCTGTCTACGGGTACAGAGCAGAATTTTTTTTTTTAGAGGTGGTCAAGATTATAAATTTTTTTCAAGGAAAACTTGAATTTTATTAGTTTTGACCCAAAAAATTTTAATTATTCATTGTAACTAGGAATTTTGCCAGCTTCGACCTAGCTATATCTTAGCAAATCTAGATTTCATGTTTGTTTGAAAGTGCAGTAAATATTATATTTTAAAATATTTTTTATTTAGAAATGTATCAAAATAATATATATATATATATATATATATATATATATATATATTCTCGATTTCAGAACATCAAAATGATTCAAAAAAATATGAAATTGATTTTTTTAAAATGAGAAAATGATGTTAACTGATTTAACTGGAATGCCAAATTAACATATCGACCCTTCATAGATAGGGTTATTAAAGAGGAATACTACTCTTAATTTCATAAGCAAGCATCTTACTAGGTAGGTTTATCTAAAATCAAGAGTGGTAAGAAATTATGGCTGGAAATTGGGTGACAAGAAACATTCTAATCAGTTAAAAGATAATTAACTCGCACAGTGCATTCGTGTGAAATTTGTGTCCAAACTTAGCTTTCTACTGATGTTAGGGTTTAAGACTTTTGCTTCCGACAGCAATCTCCTCCACTACACTCCACCTTGAAACACCGCCAGCATACAAATGTTGACGTGACGGATCCGCCTCCCCCTTTTCGCCGACACAACATATTTTCTTAAAGAACAATTTATTTCATAGTCACTTGTTTTTTTTTTTTGTTCTTTTGATTTTTTTCCCCTATTACTCTTCTGATCAGTAAGATTGAAGCACCCTGTGGTTGGTTGATCAATGAAACATCGGGCATGCAATTTCTTCTCTCTCTCTCGTCTCTCGAGAAGGATGAAACACAGAAACATTTGAAGTGTTAGTTTGCTAAATCAATGGCTACCATATCTGCACTGACGACTGAGCTTTCAACAATATAGCAAGCTCACAACTTTGAGAAGAAACAGATATTACTGCAAGACTGTAGCGGACGTGGATGGGGATATCAGAAAGATGCTAGCAAGATCGAAATATACGAATTCCCTATGAATAATGTAGGTATTTAAACCAATTCACACATATCTCAACCAAACATTTAATACAACTAATCATGAACCAAATGGTTCGGGTGTTCCTGATGGACCGAATGGACCTCCAAAGCAGTCTTGTGCTAGCCAGCAAAAGCACAAGAAGCTCTGGCTGCAAAGCACATAACAATTAATTAGAGAAGGATAAAACAGAGTTAAAACCAGCATTTTAAGCATTTTTTTAAAATTAACCTCACTTAAATTGGCTCGTGATCCGTATGATTCAAGACTTAGTTTAGACCGAGTTTTGATAAAAATAAAAGGATAATTAATCCGGTGTGATCAAATAAAAAATCTAGGTTAGCTCACGATTAGTTAGCATGGAAAAACCAATCAATACTTTTAGATTTTCTTTTTTTTTCTTGTTTTTCTTTAAATAATATTTTTTTTATAAAATAAAAAATTAAATTAAATTAAATTAAATTAAACTCAGATGAACTCTCCTTACCGTAAACCAGAACTTTCCCTAGCTATGATTTCAGGGCTTAAAGCAGTCTGGCATTTCCTGGAAAAAAAAGTGTTTTGCAACATACTAGGAAGTTAAAATGTCACAAAAGCCACCGAAAAAACGTGGTGGGGCCGGACCCCATCCCGGTGGCTGCCAATCTTATAGTACCCCCTCATCAATTCCGGTTTCTGGAGCATCTACAGCTGAATCAACTGTGACAACACGAAGCACCAAGAATGCAAATTATAATTATTGCTCAAAGCTCCAGCTGAACCAATAGATAGGAGGATGAAACGAGGACATATTTTAACCGTAAAGAACATGGGGCACAAAAAGTTGCCTGCCTTGGAGCTGGATCTCTATCAAAGAGATGTATGAATATTTCTCAACAGAGACCAACTGGATCGGCACTGATAACAGCATTTGACTCGAGCGCCAAGCCTTTTATAATTGCAGAGAACAGATCTTTAGAAATAAACTCTGACGATTTGGTTTGACTTTTTAATTATTATTTTTTAAAATGACATTTAACTTTTTTAAAAAATAAATATAAAATAACATCATTTGATCCGGGCCTTGAAAATGGTTTTCATCAGCAATCAAAATGCCACAGCAACCTTTCACCTTCACGCCATAAAAGTAGAGAGAGAAGGAAGAAGATAATGTCACCAAAATATTAACCAAACTATGCCGTAAGATTCTGTTTGGGCCGGGATCATTCGAGAGAAATTGCTATGATGAGCATGACAAAAGTTTGCATTCCTTGCCCTATGTTTGACCATTGATCATGTCCAGTGCTTTTATTATTACAGCAGTCTACAACGCGCTAATCACTCTCCTTGACTTCAGAAAGGAAATCTAGACATGTGACTGATCCAAAGGAATAAAGAACTCAGGCTTCCTGGAACTCTTAAAGAATTATTGGCATCTTTTACTACTCTGAACATAACTTCGTTTTCAACAAGAAAATTCTAATGGAAAGGAAGAATAATAAACATGTACACATCAATGGAAGTTTCTCACCATCCCCAAAGAGGGCAGAAATTTTTCTTCTATGGAATGAAGAAATCTAAAATGGGAAAAAGAGAATAGAAAATCTGATTTCAGCTCTCGAAACATTTTTAACCAAGTAAATATGTTCTTGTGTGTGTGAAGAATCAAGTTGTTTTAGTACACAGATTGCAGTGTGACTCTTGTATGGGAAATCACCAGTTAACAACTCTGGTATCCATGCATGCAACAAGGTTTTAAGCCATGCTCTTTTTTCCTTTTAACTGAGCATCTCTGCTTTTATCTTTTCCAGCTGGCAGATTTGACGAGCCTCGTGCATCACCTGTATTCTTCTTCTTTCGCCTTGGAGCACCGACGCCAGCAGGGTCAACCAACGGGCCAGACCAAGTTTGTATTGGATCCTTTGAGTATGTGAATGAGGTAGTACTAAATGGCACATCAGGAGGAACAAGCGCAGGATCAATGTGGTGAGAAGATCCTAAAGTATAACCAAGAGCTCCGTCCTGATGTGGTGGGGGAAACTTTTCACTCTTGCTTTTTGCATTTGCATGGTTAATTAGGCGCCTTCTCTGTTGTAGAAAGAAACAGCATGATTAACAATTAAAAGAAGTAAAAGGCAAAATAAGTCATCGGTTCACTGAAAATTCTCTCGGGTTATTGTGATGATTATGAAAATATAGATTTCTCATATACTTGGTATTAGAAACTCCTCTACTCTTTGTTATGGTGGAAAGAAGGGAGGAGGGAGACAACAGTTGTTTATACCTTGTTTGGCAAGATGGATGTGTACTCCAAAAATGAATGGAAGGATCCATCTCTTCCTTCTATCATCACATTTTTCAATCCTTCCAATTAGAAAGGATTATACCCCATCCATCCAAACAGAGTGTTAAAAGCGGCACAAAAGGAGGATGCTCCCTTGCCAGGCAATCTCAAACACATTGAAAGTAGCAAAAGGAACAAAATGAAGCTCTTGAAAATTAAACATCCAGTCTGGATAAAATGAATAAAACTCACAAGTCACAAGTGGCATTGGCGAATGGGAATTTTTTTTTGTCAAATCTACTGCTATGAAAAGGGTAGAAAAGTAACAGTCTTTCCACACATTCTCCACATGCTATATCCATTTATTTGGTTAGTTCTTCGCATAGAAACTATAATCCTATGGCATGTATGTCTAAGCATTTGTAAATGAAAGCACCAAAAACTAAACAACAACAACAGTTCATGCAGGTAAGTTATCAGACATACATCAATATTGGACTGGAGCTCTGCATTGGCATCAGGAGCTGGCATTGCTCTAGCATGACGTTCACGTGTTCGTGTTTTCTTTGCAGCATCACCTTGGGCTTTGCTGGCAGCTCTTAGTCTACACAATCAAACAAAAATGACTTTCTCTAGAGAGAGAAGAAGAGATAACAGACACTTGGTACACCATGTACGAAAGAGAAAAGGACATGTTTATGTAAAACAAAACAGATGAGGGAAAAGTAGAATGGTTGCATAATGATCATATTAAAATTTGTTCCAGGCAACTTCCATGGGTGGATATATAAGAAAGCACAAAAGGAACAGAATGACAACAATCAAAGCAGACTTTATAGAGTTTATTTGCTTTCTTTTATTCCTTCGTGCTAACTCTAGTTTATTCAGACTTGATAGTTTTGTAGATGTTATACTCCATTCCATATACAGTTTCTCTCAAACCTATCGAAGAAAAACTTGCCTTGAATCATAATGATGTTTTAGCTTTGTACTGTCTGCAGAAATCATTTTACCAAATACTAGGAGAAAAACACAATCATGTAAGCAGATCATAGCTGGTTTAGATAAAATATTAACATTCAAGAGCTGTGTTTGCGTGCACATGCACATCTTATCCACCCACCCATCTACTTATAAACAAGGCTGTGCATGCTGGGAAGGAGGGAGAGAGAGTGAGAGAGAGCGACAGGTTAATTTTTACCAAGATTTTGCACAAAAACAATAACAAAAGCATATCTAATGGGGCACCTTCGGGCTTCATCATCTCGTCGTTTAGCATCCATCTCCTTACTTGGGGGATATTTTGGGAGACTAGAAGGTTCACAAGCATAAGGTTCTGTTGTGAAGAACTGCATAATAAAAAGTTATAGTAATGAATGGAATGATTAAGCATGATATACAAAAATATTTCACATAATTTGATATCATTATGAGGAACGCCTCTGTTTTTATAAGTTACACCAGTTTTTAATTCCAAAAGAAATAAAATAGAGTGTTAAATTTTTGAGGGATATAACCAATGCTTTAATGTCAAACTAACCATAAAATTTCAAAGTCAATGATGCTAGCAAATGCCAAGATCAGGTTTAGATCCATTGAGGCAGAAGCCATCACTGAATCAACTTGGTTTTCCAGGGAAAAAAAAGCATGCAGTGTAATTGATTACCTAATGGTCGTAATCTGCTGATTAATTTTATTATTGTTCCTAATGATCAAAATCTGCTTATTCAATTTTTATCATCAAGTGTAAAGCAGAGAGCAAAACACTACATCTTCATAACTAGAATGAAATATTGGTTAAATTAACCAATTCCACCTTGAACTTTGAGTCAAACTGAAATGAGTCCCCAAACTTCAATTTTTATTTTTATTTTTAATTTAACTACTGTGAACTGTTTTTTGGTAAAAAAAAAAAAACTCTCCATTCAGGTTTCCTTTCCTCTTTTAATTTTGAGGGCACATGACAATCTATTTCTGATTTACAAGAAATGATTGTGCTCAAGTTAAAAGAAATCCACTTAAGAATTTTATACAGTCTCTGAGCCATTAAGGTTAGCTAATTACTGGATCACTATAAAATTCAGTAGCAGGATTATTTAAAGTACATACAGCAAGCAAACCAACCAGACTAGTACTTGATTTCCCCCCCTTCAAATTCCAGTTTATTTGAGGTTATATAAACACAGTGGTAATCCGGGGTTTTCATCAGCAACAACAAAATTTAAGATCATATGGGAATCCATGATCTACTTTCATGTTTATTTTAATTTCAACCAGAATTAAGGGAGCAGAGCAGAGCAAACAACTATCATTTTTTTGGACCCCTCGAAGAAGACACTGGTTTGATAGGAGTTGACAGAAAGAAAAGGCTTACCATAACACAAGTATGGAGATGCGGCAAAAGTTGAAGACTCCAAAAGACAACAAAACTATTGAAAATGTCATAACTTACTTCACTCTTTAGGGCAGCTGCAGCTGTCTGACGTTCCACTGGATCAATTGCAAGAAGAGTTTCAATGAGGGGAAGTGATGATGGTGGAAAATCTTTAAATGTCTCTCTTATGCATCTTTTGTAAGGCTCTCGAGGCTTAAACAAAGTTGCATTTGGCAACCTCGATTTTTTCCAGTATTCATCTGATGGCGAACCACATAGCTTATATATCTTATGTAGTTGCTCTACCTAGATAAGCAAAGAAACACTTGTGTTCAGAATTGAGAGCACCACATTCATTCAAGTGTAATATTGCATTTGAATAATTTGCAATTTTGCGCGCACACAAACAAAAGCACAATATACCAAGATGCACCATTCTCATGGAAAACTAGCTAAGACTCAAGCAGAAAACAGCAACCACTGCCAGGGTGTAACAAATCAAAAAATTCAACTATTCATTTATCAAACTCATATTCACATTCTTTGCTAATTTTTGTCACTGATTCTGTGTTCCATAATCTACAAAATCGTATACATGTATTAATCAATAGCTTGTCTATGTTAACCTTTCACTGCCAAAGCCAAAAGATCTTAAGCTTTAATGTAAGCCCTAGCAATTGTATCCATGTATGTCCTACACCATTACATAGGTGCAGTTTAGCATCAAGTTTTGGGAGCTAAATTGACTCGAGGCAAATCATCTTCTATACATGTATCAAAAGGCTGGACAAATAAAATTTCAACTGCAACAAGATAATAGTTACCTCTGTACGACCAGGCATAATGGGCTTCCCAGCCAGTAACTCAGCCAATATACAGCCTGCACTCCACAGGTCAATGCTAACACCATAGTCAGTAGCCCCAAGAAGAAGCTCAGGAGGCCGATACCACAGAGTAACAACCCGGCTTGTCATTGGATGCTTGTGATTAGGATCAAAGAAAGATGCCAGTCCAAAATCAGCAATCCTAAGTATTCCTTCATTGTCAATCAAAAGATTTGATCCTTTAATGTCACGATGAAGCACACCACGTTTGTGACAATGCTCAAGTCCAGATAATAGTTGATGCATGTAACATTTAACCTGGGGTGCGAACATCGACAAATGTTTAATAAAAAACCAACTTCAATAATAGCTCTGAGGATATCCACTCTACTATTGATTCAAGACAGAATTGGGCTAACCTGAGCCTCTGTAAATTTTACTGCAGGGCTGGCAGCAAGTCCAGCTAAATCGTGCTCCATGTACTCAAATACCAGGTACAAACTACATGACATCCTGGAAGTAACTAAACCTTCCAACTTTACAACATTAGGATGATTCAATCTTCGCAAAATGAGGATTTCTCTCGCCATAAACTTCACACTCTCTGGTTCCAAATTATCAAAACGAACCTTTTTAAGGGCAACAACTTTCCCTGTCAATAGATCTCTAGCTTTGTACACATTACTATATGTACCTGATCCAATCTACAATCAAGGATGGAGGCAACAATTTGAACAAGACAATTAACTTGGGTAAACATTAACAAATTGAAAAAAAAAGAAAAAAAAGGACCATGTTATATAGGGCGAACCCCCTATCTCAAATGCCTCTAACCACTTTTTTTTTTTGTTTGAATTTGAACTAAAACTTACCATTAGTATGATTTTACTTATAATGAGATAACAGCTACATCATCTGTGGCAGGCATTCAAGATAGGACTTCTCTACCCAACTAACCACTATTTCACTGTTAGTTTCAGAAACAACACAACCACTGAATCTTGAATTCTGAAATAATACCTCACCTTGTCAATCTTCTCAAATGTGTCTGCCCTCCGTGGAATCCATCCATTTAGCGCCTCTCCACAGACTGCCGATAGCCAGGGTGGCCACCCAGCCGCAACCTGCTCACCACGCGTTTGTCCGGGCAGGTTACTCGGCTTTCTTGACCTCCTCCTCTCTCCCCTAGGTTTTTTATCCCCGTCAACTTTCTCCTCCTGAGTTTCCTCATTTTGAATCTCAACAACACTGCTAGTACTATCGGTCTTTGTCACTGAAACATCTTCTACTTTCCTATTGGATTCAACTCTTGAGTTCTTAACCTCTTTAGACTCTGAAACTATGCCCGAAGATACCTCTCTCCCAAGAACACACCCCATGTCTTAAACCTCCATCTCATTTCTCAACATGGTCTCTCTGGGTTTCCCAAGAATCAGCAAACAACCACTGCAAATCAATAAATTAACCACTAAGCATTAAAACAATACAAGAAAATAACAAATTTGCACTAAATCCTATCTACCACATGATCCAACAGATTTTAAAATTCACAGGTCAAACTAGCTCAACTGACCAAACTCCCATTCCAAAATCAAGAAAATCCTCAATCCAGATTCATAATTCTCAAGATTGACAAAAACATCAGAATTAAAAGTCAAAAACAGGAGAAAAAAAAGATCGGGAGATAGAAACTTTAAAGTTCAAACGAGCTCACCATTAGAACCCTAGAGCAGGTATATAAATAAAAACAAGTCAGAGGAAACCTAATCTTCAAAATTGAGGTCCTTTGAAGATTCATTAACTAGAAAGCCAAGTCAAAAATGATCTGAGCCCAAGTGGAGACAAAGAAAGAAAAAGAGGGCAGTGGATTGAGAAAGACAGGATATTTAGCTTTGAAGACAAAACAGAAGTGAAAAACTGATCTGAAAGGGAAGTGGATGGTTAAAGAAAGTGATGTCAATTGAGAAAGATACTTACTTTGATTGAATCTGAGTGAAAAGAGAGAAGGGACAGAGAGAATACAAGGAGTACAATATTGAAAAAAGTTTTGTTTTTGTTAGTGGTGGTGGAAGCGGTGGTAAGGAATGGTTTTTTGGTCTCTTTTGGGGTCTTTCTTCCTTTGTTTTTCTTTTTGGTTGGGGTCTTTGTTTCAGACAAGAAAAGAAGAGAAAAATAAAGAGGATCAATCAAACCAAACAAAACAGTAGCTGATCACTTCCTGTTTTGTTCCAAGTCAAATCCACAACAATATCCCTCTCCCTCATATTATATTTTTTCCTTTTTTTTTTTTTTAATTCCTTGGGGGCATGTTTTGCTTTTACATCTTTCTTTCTTTTTTAATTTCCCAGGGAATTTTTTTTTAATTTGTTTTAGATTAGTGAATTTGTTTAGAAATTTGTTCTTTGGCAGGGGTAAATGTTATGTTACTACTAAAAAAATATTGTGACTTCTGGATTTAACTTAAAAAAAAAAATATAGAGAATAAAATTAATGAAACATGTTTGTTTTTGTGTTTTAAAAGTATTTTTAAATAAAATTAAAAAAAAATTATATTTTTATTTACTTCAAATTAATATTTTTTATGTTTTTAGATTATTTTGATACTTTAATGTTAAAAATAATTTTTTAAAAAAATATATATTATTTTAATATATTTATAAGTAAAAAACACTTTAAAAAGCAATCACAACCATACTTTTAAACAAGCAAGCGCATCACCATATTAAAAGCATAATTTTAATGTATTTAGTTAGGTGGACTGCAATAACATAGGCACTAAATATTCATGTTTGAGTTGTATTTAATTTCTAAAGTTATTTAGTTTTGCAAATAGGTATTATATATGAGGATAATTTAATTATTTTATCTAATTTAAAATTTTATGTTGACTGTAAACTCTAATTTTTTTAAAAAAATAACAAAGGTAAATAAAAAGGAATTTCTCATATATTTTATTAACCATTAAAATAGCTAGAGTGTTGGCTAAGTGTTTGAAAGGATTTTTTTTTTCCTGGGGATATTATCCTAAATCTGATTCTTCTTAAACTAGAGAAAAAAAAAAAAAAAGGGTTAACTATTTGAGTTTCCCAAAACATTTTCGAAGACATTTCTAATGTCACTCTCGTTTCCAGCTCATGACTTCCCTTTGAAATCAATGTTCCATTTATGAATAAAAATTGCAAGGGTGTTTTTCTTTTGAAGAAACCACATTTTCATAGATGCTACAAGGATCCATGAGAGCATCATACACCATGCTTAGACTTGGAAAAGATTTTGTTTGGATCGACCTAGAAAGGTTCCAAAACCATCATTAAAGTATAAAAAATGATTCTAGCCAACCAAGTCTTGCTATGAATTCCACAGCCAACCTAATTATATATATATATATATTCCATCAAATGTTTAAATTATTCATTCACAGACAGGTTTAGCTCATCCATATTATACTCGACAAACAAATATCCAGTGGGACCTCAGCCCTTGTCAAATGTGCTGGCTTCCTTTACGACCCTATCAATTATGAGTCCAGCTTCGATTTTCTTCATCCCTTGTCGAGAGGTTTACTTGGCTAAAATGATGCTTTTCGACCTGTTTTTTTTTTTTTTTTTTGCTATCTATTGCTTTTTCTTCCCTTCTCCCGGAGTGTCTGCCGGATCAGAAGTACCTTGACCACATATGACAATTGAACAGCAATGGCAGGGCAATGCTTTCTTGTCACCTCTTGCTCTTGATAAGAATAGATGCCTGTTTGCAGTGTTGTCAGTCTTTTCATTTATCCTAATAGCAACTAGCAAGAGACGCAATCCATGGCTTTCCAAGTAAAATTTTGCATGAAATGTCTGATTCTGACAACTGCTCACTATCATGTCCATGAGAATTAGAAAAATACATTGGAAACAAGTCAAAAAACAAAATGAAAAACAATTAGACTGGAAAAAAGATAATTTTACATATAGAAATGAGGAGCTGCACCCTAATTTCTCCTCCAAAATTGCGGAGCACCACGTTTCCTCAATTTTCCGAGTTTTCTCAACCCTCACTCGTCTTTCTCCTCCAAAATTGCGGAGTTATCCTCAACTTTCTGGATTTTCTCAATCCCCACTCTTCTTCTTCTTCTTTTTCTCTTTCTTCTTGCTTGGCATTTCAGATTCCTCATCCTGTTCGGCTTCGGAATGCTTCCGCTTCTTTTTCTTCTTGCCTCCCTCCTCAACATTTTCAGCTTCGTTTTGAACACCATCATTCTCAGCTTGATGTTTCTTCTTTTTCTTCTTTTCTTTCTTAGCTTCCCCTTCACCATCCTGTTCAGCAGTTCCATTTCTGTCACCTGGCACAGTTGTTTCTTCTTCAGCTCTCTTCTTCTTTTTCTTCTCCTTTTTCTCTTCTCCACTAGCTGGAGCCTCCTTTGCTGGTTCTACTTCGAACTTCCTAGCAGTTGAATCTGGTGTTCGGCCAAGAACAGCATCTGCAGAAGGATTATATGTCTGCACAAAGAAAAGGGCATTGAAGGGTTAATTACAAGAAGAAAGAAAAACTAACAATCATACTCAAAACAAGAGGTGGACCTTGGCAGGAGTTATCAATCCTCCAGCTCCCTTCTTCCTATCCTTGTCATAAGCTTCTATCTTTGGTTTGCCCTTAGCTGACCCAGCAGAGCGACCCAATTCTTTTCCTTCAAGATTCCTTAACCGTGCTTCAAGCTACAAATTACAGTGTCTAAGAAATCCCCCGACAATAAAAGTTGACAAAAGGAACAGGTTATCGTTGTCTCTAACATGAAAACTTCCATAACATACCTTTAGCCGATTCTCCAGTCCCATAGAGTCATCTTGGGCATCTCCAAGAGCATCATATCGGATTGCAAGTGCAGATTTTGCAGCTAGTGACCTGGAAATTTTACCCTTCAATTTAGGGGGAGCCTGACCAACCAAGGATGCATGGTAAAGAAGCCCATATTTTGGAGTAGCATGCTTTGTTTTCAGAGCTCTGAAGAGAGCCTTTTCTGCCCCAAGAATCTGTATAGTGCTCCCAGGCTGCTTTGCAAGATTCAACAAGCTACCCCCATGGGCAATAAGCCGAGCTCCAACGAGTTCTCCAACAAGAGCAGTCAAGTTTGGTGCAATGGTATTCATCCTGCTTTTTAAATAATCATACAGTTGAGCTCTATATTCAGCTAAAGATAAAACCTGGTCACATAGTTCTTTGATATTCATCAAGTCAACATCACTAACATCACTTCCCATTGATATCATAGCTGCCTCCTTCAGTTCTGCTTCAACTTCTTCTGGCAGTATCTGTGAAATTTTAAGAAAGAGATTAATGAAACATTGAATAGACCATCTTATCCTACAATAGGAAAATAATATAATCAAGAGTGGCCTCGTGATCCAACATGCTGTTTGACAGTAAGGAGGGATATTGAACATTCATCTTAGAGAGGATTGCTCACTAAAGGATATTTGATAACACATTCAGGGTCAAGAATTAGGTAAAGACAGAGCCAGTAGCAGTATCAACATGGATCAAGACAGGATAGCATTAGAGAATATAATAATGTAAGCGGGTGGCATCACTGATTTCATGATAACCCCATTAACCACACACACACACAGAGGGAGGGAGGAGGAAACACAGTTTATTGCAATAAACAAAAGACTGGATTCTACCTCAGAGAGATCAAGCTTTGCAGCATTATCACGGCAACCCATTAGTTTCACTGCTTTGGCATAAAGGATGTTGTCCTGTATGATCTTGGCAAGCTCAGGAAAATGCCAACCATACCATTCTCGAACCCTCATTGCATATGTGTTCAGCTCCTTATCAAGATCATCGAGTAAACCAATGGCTTGAATGATCATTGTGTCAACCTAAAACAGAGCAGTGAGCATTATGATTACAGCATCCCAAAGAAATACAGATGCTCTATAAAAGAAATGGCAAAACTCAAATTCCAGATACATATAGCTCAGCAATAATAAAAGCGAGATAATTATAGTGCAGCACAAACTTCTGCCAATCTAATGGTCTGTCTTAGAAAGCAACCAAAGCAAAATATTCTTTGCACAATGACCAATGAAGACAAAGGCACAAATGTCATTGATTGAAAAACACAAGGATACATGCCATAAACATGTTAGCTTACATTTATACATGCATATCAACAAGCAATGATGGAACATGATTATAGATACAGTGATGATTGAACCACAGAAAATAAGACACATCAATGTATAGTAAATACCTTATCAGGGCTGAACTTCAGTTTGTATCTGGATAGACTGTGAGACAAACCCAAGCTCATTGGTGCCAAATCTTGAGTAGCTAAACCAGATATGAGTTCTGTCAACTGACTCCTAACACCCCTCATCAATTCCATGACAGCATTGTTGTGAACACATTCTATTTTCTGCAATGTGACAATTGCTGACTTAGACAAGGTGAGACTTAAAATTGAAGATGACTGTAAAAAATAAATCTCTAGAAATACGGGCAGACCAGTTTATCCTTTATTGCATTTCCAAGCTTTGAATCAGCGACACCTAATGTTTCACCATCACAGTTAGCACGCAAGAATTTCCGCAGACCTTTGCTGGTTGAGCTTTCAATTATTTTGGTAGCAGCTTCCAAAGCCTCAGCTGTGTTCTCAAACTTTGAAAAAGCTTTCAACTTCACCACCTGGTGTTTGTACCAAATAACAGTTAAATTTGAGCCCAATAAAGCTCAATACAAGCACATTACAGAAGGAAAAATTTCCTACAGCAGGCATGGCAACCAATTTAAAAAGAAAACCAGGTACCCTTAGAGCTTGTAGATATTATATGCTATGGAAAGGTATATTTGAAGATGTTGGGCGTCAATTAAAAAAAATAACAAGCAGGTTCTGTAATCAAACATAATTTTAATCAAGCAAAGAGGTAATGTACAATTCAGAATACTCAACTAGCAATACAAACAATAAATTTTTTGACTGATGCACATTAGATGTATAGAAAATAAAATTTTCAGCAAAAATATAAAATGAATCCTGGGCTGGCTATCCACTTTCTAAACTACATGAGATTAAGTACCTTTCTTGCCGAGTCTGGGCTTGAAAACTCCTTCCCCAAATCCTGTAGCAAGAGACATAAATGCACAATTAACTTTGGCACGAAAAAGAAGAAGTAATATTACACTATTAGTGCAGAAAAATAAACTAGAGAAAACCGTACACTGAACCATAATTGCTCTAGCCTTCAGTTATTTGACAGACAAGAAAAGAAAAACTTGAATTGATCGCAGTATGTATAACAGAGATACATACATTCACCACTCCAAAACAAATAACACATAAACAACCATGACGAACATAACTCTATTATCCTCACTTTTCTCAAAAACCAAACAACAGACAGAAACAGAGTCACAAAATATGATTACCTCAACTTTAGATAGCTTCCCTTCATCCAAGACTTTAAAAAGGGCAAAGCCCCCTGGCGTCTCGAATAGCAAAAGCATCTTTCAATAACTCTGAAAACCCTGCAAAATCAACACCATCCCAATACTTTAAGCTACTAACTTAACCATCCCACTTCATTCCAACCACCTAAAACTCCCAAAAAATCCACACTTTACTAATTTTCACTTATCAAAACAAGCATTCAATGATTCACAAACTAACAACAAACTAAAAAAAACACAGACACAGACACAGAGAGTAACTCTTTAAGGAACAAAGAGAACCAACTTCACGAAGTTAAAAGCAAAACCCATATAAAAAAACAACCTTTTTAACACCAATCACTTCCAAAAGAAGAAACAAAAGACACCCGCTTTGGTATCAGACCTTTCTACTACACCCAAAATAGCAGATATCATTTAGAGGGAGAAGAAAACAATGAGAAAATCAAGAGATATACACATATAGAAGTCTTTCATCATGAAAGAAGAGAAGAGGGAAAAAGTAGAACTTCGAAGACGAAAATTGCTTACCTCTCTTTACAACAACTGCGTTCTCCAGAGGAAAGAAGAAAGGGTGCTCTTAGGGTTTAAGGGGCTTTTATACATTGAGTACTAGCGATTCACACAGAGGCTGAGAGTCGAGACTCGCTGTTTAAAAGGGAGGCTAGGGAGTTTTTAGTACTCGCTGTGGCTGTTGGACATCTGTGATTAACGGGGGTATATTAGGAATTTAAAACAATAGTTGGGAGTTTTTGGGTAAGTTGGGGTTTTTTGGCTCACGTGTCATGTCAAGGGTTAAGGTGGTGTTTGCATTTATTTATTTTTGTTCACTAGGGTTTTTCGGTTAAACTTTGTTTGCATCCTGTATTTTCATCATTTTGTCGAAAAGACCCCTGATTTATTAATTTAAGTAATTGAACATCTTTTTTAATTGTATTTAATCGAGTATAATTTTTCTATGTATGAATGTTTACTAATATAATTTAGGGATGATAAATTAAGGTATGAATTTCTCTCTCACAATGTTCTTTTAAAGACAAATTCAACATGATAGAATGGCTTTGGTGAACTCCATGATTTATTTGAAGTCATGTAATAATGTTGATGGGCTTTCATAAAAATGCATATAACATGCTTATATCTGACGTGTCATGCTGCAATGCTCACCACCTGTTGCATCTCTCTGGTTCCTGCTGAGTGCATGATGTTCTAACCTTTCTTTTGACATTTTCTGCAAGGTGATGAGGCTAGGCGGCCTCGGGCAACCAGTTGGCTGTTTATATGCTTTTTTTCTCAAGGACCTGAGATTTTTTAACCCAATAACAACTCATTCTCTCTGTTTCTTAGACCGAGGAAAGAGGGTCTATACACATTGAATCAACGATTTCAGGAGATTGAATTGATTTGTAGGTGGTTCATTTTCCACACTCAATGGCCTCATTTTGCTCTATCGAAAAAAGGGGTCAAACATTGACATTGCAGGCACCATCACACTACTGGTAAAAGATCTCAGCATCTGTTTCATAAAACATCTTCATTTCTTATATAAAGGCTTCGAAAAACAATCCTGACAAAATAGCAATTTACAAACATTGCTTTCTAACACAGTCAATAAATAGATAAAATACAGGTGCTCCTATGGATCTTGGCCACCTTAGTGATGAAAACAGAAAACCATCAAAGAGCTTCATCAGACACCATTAATATCCCTCCTGTTGTTTTTCTCCAGCTATCCCGCAGCAACGAGTGGGCCATGCAGCTAGTAAAATCTAAAAGCAAAATGATGAGCTATTTGGTATCTATAACCCGCTCATATTTGAGGCTTACCGAGCTCTGAACTTGCTGTTTTCACGTCTTCTGGTACTGCTGTAGCTTTGCTCTCTCTATCAGGTACCACTTGGCCTGAAGTTGGCATTCTCCTTGCTGGAGGAGCTGAGCAGACAGGAACAACTGATCTTATTCGAACAGCCGGTGCCATGAAACGCGGGTGCACACCACCAAGGTTCATTCTTTGAGGCAAGGGCCTGGCCAGATATGAATGAGATCCTCCAGTTCGCATTCTCGGTGCAGCAGGATTTTGTGCTGCCAAATCTTGCAGTTTGGGCACTGAAGGAGGTCCCATATTGTTGTTAAGTGCAGAAGGTGCAGTGGATGAAGGCAAAGGCCTCACAGATCTGATCATTACAGGAGGTGCTGCAGATGGAGCTGGTCTACAACTCCTGACCGTGCTTGCTCTTGGAGGATACTGCAGAGTAACCTGGGAAGAGTGAAAACTGTGCTTGTTTTGTGCTTGGAAGTCCGCAGGTCTATATCCAGAATCTGTATTGCTGCTGGAAGCCCATTCAAATTTTCTAGTTTGGTTATCTCCTGGTTGAACATTTTCAACTTTTCTTTCCGGTTCAACCTTCATCTGTTTGTCATCCATATCAACTGGGTCCTTGGATCTTGGTTCAGCATTGAAGCTGCCACCAACAGGGGGATCCGGAATAACTGATGTAGAGCACTGGAGTGATTCTTCCGGTTTCTCCTCATGTATCTCACTAATGGTAACCGTGGACTCTCCCTTGATTGGATCAGGGACAACATGATCAGCCAAGTACAATGGTCTTGAAGTGGCGATTGTAATTCTGGGTCCTACAGGTACAGGTTCTTGCTCCCTCAGAGGACCAAATAGAACTGAATCAGAGGGGAGTATGGACTGCATATATGGAAGAATTTGAGGGCCAGGAGAAACTGATGGAATTTGAAGTGCCAATAAACGGTTTTGCAGCTGAAACAATTCTTCTTGCTGCCACATTTGGTATATGGCCATTTCAGGGGAAAAGCTAGGGTAAGCCCAGCTATGGCACTGCACAGGATATAAAGTTGGTATTGGAGGGGTTAAGTCATTGCAGACAGGAAAGAATCTCTCATGGCCTCGCTGGGAATCATTTTGCTTGGAGTTCTTTAACTCAGCTGGTTGCAGAGATGCAAGAACACGAGCAATAACAACTTGTTCTTGTTCTTCACTAATCCTTTTAGCCTCCACTGGCGAAGAAGTCGATGAATTGGAAGATGATGTGCTGTGCTGAACCACTACAGAATGCAAATATTCAGGATGGTCATCGTATTAAATTACTGGTAAAGTTCTTATCAAAGTTATAGAGCCAATAATTCAACAAATAACAGGTGGTACAACTGTAGATGTCAAAATGAAATCCATGTACTTGATAGCTCTAAACTAAGGAAAACATGTGGAAGTTTCTGCAAAGATTATATAATAATAAAGCCATACAATTCTGAATGAAAAATGTGGGAGCTTTTTGCAAGATGAAAGCATTTTTTTCACAAATTTCTAAGTACATCAACAGCTTGCGAGTTTTAATGGATCCCACATGGGACCACAAATCAAGCAATTGGTGATGTTCATGTGAACTTTCCCTTTTTAGGCAAGACAGTCTAAGAGTTAGATCGCATGTATCTATGCCTTCAGCTTTCTAGTTTCGAAGCAAAATGGAGGAGAAAGATGAAACAGAAGCACTAATTCCCAGTTCCCAACTTGCTTATTCTAGTGAGCAAACTAGCTTTTACAAACTGAAAAAGGCAGATAAAGTACTACTTGTTTAGATTCTACCAAGTCAGAGCAATCTGAACAGGAATTATATAGAAAAATGAAATGCATACATCTTTTCAGAGCAGACCAAGCAGCCATGGCTGCATTCTTCTGCGCTTGTTTCTTTGTTCTTGCTGATTCTCCAGTAAAGCTCATTCCTGCAAGCTCAACAGTGCACGAGAACACAGGAACATGGCCAGGTCCTGATCGAATTGTGGTGTACACAGGAAGCTTTAACCCAGCTCTGTGAGCAGTCTCCTGGAGCAAATTCTTGTAGACTCCTGTTTCATCCTGAGCAGAAGAAAGCACAAAAACATATTATCTGGACTGTAAAATGTTTAACTTTTGAGGTAAACAATGGATAAGTTACAGAAAACTAACAAAAGAGCATATTAGAGAATGAAGTGCTATGAAGATGCAAATATGAAGAAGGTTATAAGTCAATTTAAACAAAGAAGATCCAAAAACATTTTCTTTAAGCCAAGCATAGCTTGTCCTGTATTTTGTTTTTTCTTTCATTCTTGCTGCATATCAACCTTAACCTTCTCTTTACCATAAATAATATTTACAATTGTACTGGATATTGTGTTCTTGAGTAGGATGTTCCTGACAGAAAAGAATAAAGGGTGCAAAATTGTCAAAAGAAGAAAATTTATAATTTCAATCCCAGGATAGTCATTTTCAAAAAAAAAAAAAAAAAAAACTACAGTGTTCTATTTCAGCTCTGTGATGAATTACAAGTATTATTGTCCCAGAAATTCTCCAGATGTGGTTATTATAGAGTAATTGATGTTTTGAATAAGACAGTTAATTTTAAAATGGGGACAGCATGATCATTTAGTGAAAGGTCAATTCAAATAGACCCATGACTCTCTAAGTGGTGGCTTGTCGGTGGTGGGCCCACGCTTACAATGTTAGCATACATAAACAATGCAGATAAATCAATTCATGACATATTCCAGTTGACAACATCTACACTGCTATAATGGATCTAAAAATGCAAAGTTATAGAGCACAAAATGTAGCCACATTGATCAGAATCCAGAAAATGCTGGAGACTGCTGTAACTTTTGGGCATAGTGTTGTGGTCTAAAGCCCTTGGATGTGGGTTTGAGGCTGGTGAGAAAGAGAGATAACTAAGCACTGAAATTTCGAACTGAACTAAGACTATTTTTAATCCAATAGAAGAAGATAGATATATAGACCAGTGCTTACCAGAACTCCAGCAATTAATGCTTTAGAAGGGCCTCTGCTTGCTAGGGTGTTCAGAGCTACCTCAGCTGCAGCATGTTCTGCTAACCTCAGAGTGGAGTAAAAAGTAGGGCTTTCAAAAGTCTCTCCATTGAAGTTGACAGTAGATTTGAATCGAGGGGCATGATCTGGCCCTTCCCTTATACACGAATAGGATGGCAGGTTGAAACAGCTTCTTTGAGCCAACTCTTGCAGTTGGTTCTTATACATATCTCTACATGTGAAATTGGAAATATATTAAAGCAAACTTTTTGGGGATGAGGGGGAAGAAATTCACTTCTTTTACACTTAATATGAAAAGGTATACAGAAAATCATACAAGGATTTCCTGGCTGATATTGGGAAAAAAGCAAAACCTTTATGCTGTGATGCTGTTTCCAATTCGTACACAAGTTCAACATGCAAGAGAAGTGAAACAGAAGAAACTTGTTTCACATATTATACAAGTAGTCAACCAGAATTCAGTTTCCTTTATGTAACTTCTTTTTTGCAAGAATGTCAAGCTCTTATGATGATGAAACTCTGATTGCCTGCTACCTAACCATGATAGCAGACAAACACGAATGGATTGCCAAAAATAATGGTTTTCGAGATCAAAAGGATAACTTGTTAAAAATGTGCCCACCCATCTACTTATGCGTGAAGGTATTCAACAAGAGACTATTAACCAGTGCATAAAAATCAATTACTGCTTTCAACTGGTATTTCTAAAGTCTAATTGGAAAAGAAACAATCATTAGGATAAGTACTAGTGTCTGTTTTATCATGTCAAAGTCTATAAGTCAAAACATGCACATCTACCACTAATGAAAAGTCAATGGCTGTATCCCAGATACAGGTAAACTAAAACTTTCAAACAAACTCGAATAGCTAGTTTACCATATCAAATGACCTTAACGTAGGCCTATTCATAGCTTCTACTAGCTAAAATGTTGGTGTTTTATTTAATAAGCAATAATTAGTTCTTATTTGCATGCTTAAAAAGGGAAACAAAACACAAAACAAAACAAGGAAAACAGAATTTAAATGTGGAATGTTCAGCTGAATACCAGAAATAAAAATTCATACTTATTAAGTACACAAACCCTATCAGGTCCACTCGACTCTAACAACTCTTCTCTTGGTCTTAACACAATAGTAGAAGCATCAATCCCTTATAATGATCCAATGAAAAAGACAACTGAATTTCAGCAACTCAAATCAAAAAGCAAAAACAGCCAAGAGAGCTAAAAAAAAATACAACAAACCCGCATAATATTTTCCAAAACCCACCTCAAGGACCTCATTTTTAAAGACCCAATTAATATTTAATACCCCAACACACAATGATTCACATCCAATAAAATGACACAAAACCCAGATGAGGAAACAACCCAAAAAAGATCAAATCAGCTCAAGAAAGAACCAAACCGTTAAAAAGAAATGATCTTTACAGAAAACCCAACAAGGGCAAGAGAGTCGGTCTCCATACCTGCAAGTATATGTTGAAGTCAGAATCTTGAGCTAGAATTTTCCCGAGAAAGTGATGGAAAACTTGTGGGAAAGTGAGATAAGAAGAAGCGTTGAACAGTGGAAGCGGTAGTGGAGATTTTCAGGGTGGGGGAGAGAGAATTTGGCGAGAGTGCGAAACTTACGATGACAAAATGTGACATGGAACTAGAGAAAGTCGCTGCCGTTTTTTAGTTATAGTTTAGTTTTTAACTTACAGTCTCCTTTTTTTGTCGCATCACGTAACAAAATTTTACCATCTAAGGTGGTAATCAGGTCGTCATATTTAATGCAAATACAAAGTTATTAAACTCGGTTTTGTGCATGATTCGGTTATGAGTTCATTATATTGATTTGACTTAATTAAATAATATTTTTTAAAAATTTTCAAGTAAAAAAAAATATTATTTTTAAAAAACATTATGAAATCAAATCAGATTTTTACTGCAACAACAACAAGTTTAATTGAATAAATTCTTATTCAGTTATTAAAAAAATTTATTTTAGACTTGACTAAAAGCGTGTTTAGCAGTGTAGCAGTGGTTGCTTTTCAAATAATTTTTCGTGCCGAAATGCATGCCAATAACGTTTTTTTATTTTTTTAAAAGTCGTTTTTTACATCAGCACATCAAAATGATTCTAAAGATACAAACCATATTAATTTTTAAAAAACAAAATTCAAATTTGTTGGGAACGTGGTTTGCACCGCGTTTCCAAATATGCTCTAAGTTGACTGTAAGACTAAGTCGATTTTAATAATACTATCTTAATATATTTATGGTTGATTTAAAAAAATACATTTTTAGTTATATTATCAAATATAATTTTTAAATTCATACCAAAGTCTTATTTGTCTTTTGCAACTATGTTGTACCTCTTAATAAAATTATTATTATTATTCTAACTTATTTTTTATTTTTTAAATATATTAGTGTTAAAAATAAAATTTTTAAAAAATATTATTTTAATATGTTTTTAAATTAAAAATACTTTAAAAAATAATTCACTTCTATACCACATTGTTAACCGTTAGATAAGCATAAAACTACTCCCATTCCTTCTTTTATTTTTCTTCTTTTTTTTTTTTTGTTTTTGGAGGCCCGGATTGGGTGTGATGGGTACCTTAACTTTTTTTTTAATCGTTTGTTTTTTTATCAAATTAAAAGGATAATTTTTTAATTGAATGTGTGTAAGCTATGTAGAGGATATGTGTAGGATATTTTATGACCGTTATTTTTAATTTCTCAGAATATGAGGAGATTTCAATTTGTTTCCTTGATTTGGAGATTTATATGATTGAAATTATGAATTTAGGTGAAATTGTAATATAATTTGCGATAAAAAATTTATGTATAATGATATATGATATATAAGTGCACTTGACATTGAATTCTAAGCAATTAAAATTCACTTATCAATAACTATATCATAGTTTGATTTATACTATAAAAAACACCATGATCTAGATTTCTCTTTTTGTAAGAAAAGTAGAAAAAAGCTGTAAAAATAAATAAGAATAAAAATTGAATTGTAGAGCTGACTAGTTTAATTAGAAAAATGGTTTATTGTGATTAAAAAAGAGAACCTTGAGAAATGTTTTTAGAAAAAAAGAAAAAACTAATTGGAGTCAGTGTTTTCAGTATGTATAGTAAATTAATTATTTTGCCTTTTTCATACAAAATTATTTATTTAGCTATTAAGTAAAATTAGGGTTGAAATATGTCTTTTAATATTTTAGATGCGTAGTAAAGTTTCCTAGATACTCTTAAAAAACAAAACATTTATAATTAGGTTTTTCAAGTGTTTTGTTTTTTATATGTATTTGCTACTGTTTTAAAAAATAAATTGAAATTGATATTTAGGAGTTTTTTTTATATTTTTATCATGACTTTTTAGTTATATTCAATGAGAGTAAGGGGCGAATTAAAATTTTAACAAATATAAATATAATTAAAAAATAAAAAATCTAACCTAGCATGTAATATATTGTCTAACCTATCTAATAAAAACTTATTTAAATTAATGAAAGCAAATTTATCCTTGGATGCTACCACCATTACTATTAAACCTGATTCGATATTAACAGGTGTAAAACTCGTGTCATGAACTAGACAAATTAAATTAAATCGAGCAAATCAAAAAATAAAAATAAAAGAAATTAATATCTTTCTTAAAAAATAAAATAAAAATCAATTTAGATTCATACCGGTCACCAATGACAAACCATGTCCACTTCAAGTTGATTTTCTTGCACTTTTCTCAAGGCAGAGGGTGAACCAGCCAGGCTCCTGATCACCCTCTGGGCTGGATTTAACAACAGTGGCTACCAGCTACGGGCTTAAGCTACAAACCTTTTCTCCTCATAAGAAGAGCCTGTAAACACAAGCAAGAGTCCCCGGAAAAGATAGATCCCGGCTAGCCGACAGTTCTCGGAAAGCACAGCCTCAAAGGTCAAAACTGCCCTCCCGCTGTAAAACCAAGACCATTACAACAGTCAATGCAAGCAGCTAAATCTTTAGAAAGACTTCACTTTTAATGTTTTTACGAAGGCATTCAAGAGGGTCAACAGCATGTACAGGGGAACCTGATCTTGACATGCTTTCTGCAGGAGGAAGATCTACTGATTCGTTCAGATGAACAAAAGGGTCCTGCTAATTTAGAAAGATTTCACTTTTAATGTTTTTACGAAGGCATCTCAGAGGATCAACAGCAAGTACAGGGGAACCTGATCTTGACATGCTTTCTGCAGGAGGAAGATCTACTGATTCGTTCAGATGAACAAAAGGGTCCTGCTAATTTAGAAAGATTTCAGTTTTAATGTTTTTACGAAGGCATCTCAGAGGATCAACAGCAAGTACAGGGGAACCTGATCTTGACATGCTTTCTGCAGGAGGAAGATCTACTGATTCGTTCAGATGAACA